>NC_137441.1:28456172-28883672 GCF_964374335.1 Astatotilapia calliptera
TTGTGCTTGTGTGCAGTAGAGAGCTGAGCTTAGATAACTTTGAAAGTGAAGGAGATGCCACTTTGGTCTCTGACAAACCATCTTTCACCACCAGCTGAAGTGTGTGCGCAAAACACTGCAGGCGCTGTGTCTTTGCCATAGCAGCACCTACTGTTTCCTGATCTTCCAAGGTTAAGTCATGCCAGAGCTCTGGGTCGTCAAGATGATCACCATCATCATGTTCCTCAGCTTGCTCAGTGGGGAAGCACACAGTGAATGCTTTTCGCATATTGGCAGCATTGTCACTAATAATATAGTCTAGTTTATCTTTAATGTTGTATTCGTCACATATAGCTTCAAATTTCTCACAGATTCTTTCACCAGTGTGTAATCCTTTGAAGCGGTCAAAGGCCAGCAGTTTGGATTTTAGCTGCATCCTCTCTGTCTCTTTCTGTATCCAGTGCACAGTGATACCAAGGAAACCCCTCATCCTTCGGTCTGACCAAATGTCCACAGTGACTGAAACATGATCAGTCTCGCTCAACTGAGTTTTTAACATTGAACGTTTCTCAGCAGCAAGGTTCTCCGTTTTTGATATAATTGTTCTGCGACATACCGGGCTGTATTTTCTGTCAACTACCGTCAGAAAGTGCCGAAAATTCTTGTTTTCCACAATAGAAAGGGGCAGGTTGCAACCAATAATCAAGTCACTTAATAATGCATTCGTGATAGCTTTCTGCTGTGGATGAGTCATGCTGTACTGTCCGGCACAAGTGTCCATAAACTGTGATATGGAAGGCTGTTGAGGTTCATTTGTGATCCTCTTTTTCATCTGGTATTCTTCAAATCTGATAGAGGTAAGAATATTAGACTCATGTCAGAAATTCCATTTCAGCCATTCATGAATTGCATTTTACTTTAAGTTGATCCTAATAATCCTAAATAACTATTAACACTTAAACTCTCATAGTTTTCAGACAATAAAAAATATAAATGAAAAATATATAAACAATATTTATTAAAACACTTTTCTCAAAACTCTGCATACAGTTCCAATAAGCAATGTTTAGCATCCCTGTTAAGAATAACTGACCTTTGCAAATAAACAACAGCTAATAACATAAGATCAAAGTATTTTATTTGATGTATTGACATAAATGACAGAAGAAAAAGGCCTTATATAGCAGGACTACTCAATTACACACTAAGGTGGGCCAGATTTTCTAACCAAAATTTTTTTTCCCTGGCTCAGACATGCAAAAGTTAAACACGACCATATGTTACCGGCACCAGACCTAGGGGAATCTGGACCGGCAGCAAGCAGCACACAGGCTAGAGAGCACTGCGTAGCCAAATATGAGCAAACTGTGGATTAATAGAGAGGACACCGAAGTTAGCGTCTTGCTCAGGACGGAGCTAATTTATTTCTGAGCTGCGCGTGCACAGAGCCTATTGCTAGAGTCTCTCTGGTAGTTCCACAGCAATGCAAGAGCAGTATCTACTGGCATAATGAAATATAACCATGGTCTGGCAACACATAACAATGTCAAAATAAGTCACAATAATAAACAAAAAATAAGGGTGTAATTGGTTTTCTTACAAAAATAAACATGTAGCTCTACGGGGTTAATGATGAGGAGGAGACGGAGAGAAACTGTCTTCCTTGAGTACAGCTACAGAACCCACTTTCTGAAACGGACCCTGCTCACCATTCACCGACAATTCTGAGCGAACAAGTTGCGTATTATTCTTGGATGCGCTTGTAGGACCGGATTTAAAATAGCATGACAAACATATCATACCTGTTAAAGCCAAACAGTATCATCAACGTAGCCCGGAGAACATTTGCTAATAAGATGAAGTTAGCTAAGTCGCTATCTCATCGTAGCAAAAAAAGGCAGCACTTACCGTTCTTTATGCAACTTCAAATGTCGGACAAAGTTGGAAGTTGTTCCATCTCCGTCTGTAATTCTCTTCTTGCATGTTTTGCATGTTGCATTTCGTTTTTTGTTGACTACTTCGTAGTTTATGTAGCCGAAAGAAATTACTCTTGGGAGCATTTTTGGCTCGAGCGTTTTTTTTTTGTTTTTTTTTTTTAAATCTGGTTAATTTGATTGGCTGTGCTACAGCTCACGCTCACATACATACGGAGTGTGGTAAGAATGAATGAATGAATAAAGTGAATTAATGGTCCACACTTTTTATATAATATGTATGTTAAATTTTAGATTTGGGTAAAATATCAAGTCTTTTCAAGTAAACAGGTTCAAGTCCAATTCAAGTCCCAAGTCACTGGTGTAAAAGTCCAAGTCAAGTCACAAGTCTTACAACCTTTTTTCAAGTCAAGTCTAAAGTCATAAAATTAATGACTCGAGTCTGACTCGAGTCCAAGTCATGTGACTCGAGTCCACACCTCTGGATCTTTCCTTATCCTTTTCTACTTTGAAGTGGAATGACACAGATTTCCATATTTTATATAGTTTATATAGTACATATCATGCTGTAATTGCTCTTTCCAGAAAGGAATTAACTATGAATTGAAACACTGCCTTAAAGAAAAACGGCAGTCAATTGTTTAATTATTTATCTGTGAATGTGTATCTTTTTATTTGAGCTTTTGAAATGTTTAATTATTTAAACAAAGTTTGTCCTACTTGACCTAGTAGGCTTTATTTAATTGCACACCCAAAGAAAACACATTAGTACATTCATATTTATAAGTGACATAATTATCACACCAAACATATTTATTATGGTTCAGGTTGTTTACCGTCATAACATTTTCCAGGGTGAAGCCAGAGTTTTCTGTACCAAGTTCAATGAGCAGTTTCTCGAGTAGCTCAGCCCGACTCTCAGCCAGGCGAGAGGGAAAGTTGGATTTGAAGGGTTTCACCAGCTCACCAGGGATCATCTGCAGGGCCCTGACATCCTTCAGAACAGCAATTTCCTACATGAGGGACAAGAGAAATAGACAGCAAGTTTTAAGGGGGCGTAAATCACGCAATGTATTTGTAGACTTGCACCTGCAAGTCTTGTAGACTTGTAGTACAGAAGTAATGCAAGTGCTATGTACCTCAAACAAATTACAGTGTATGCTTGTGATGCTGCACACGGTAATTTGTCATTCAACATTGGCCTCTGGCATAGGCACAAGTCGTGACAGAAAATACAAGCTGACAATCGGAGTAAAACTGAAGAAGGGTCTTAGAAAACCCTGTCATTGTTTTAACCACATCAGGTGAGTGGAATGTATGTCGGAAATATAGGAAGACACGCAGAAAAGAAGTGTGCAACTGGCCCTCGACACACAAAGAACGATTCAATCAGTCCCTGAGTCAAGCTCTGAACACAATCCAGCAGAAGAGGGGCTGCGAGCTTAAGTCTGCGAGCTACTGAGCGAAAGGGCACCCACCCTTTCTTACTCAACACACGCCCATCCATGAGCACACAGGAACGAATTTGACTAACCAAATACACAAATATACAGTGTACATCATCTGTCCATCCAGCAGCCAAGAAACATTTTCTTCTTTCAACCCAAAAGTCCAAATGAAAGCGTGCTTGTGCAATAAAGAGAATTTCATAGTTGAATTACAGTTAAAACAGAATAACTGACATCAAATGATTATTGTGCTGCATTATGTTTTGTTATCTTGTTTGTTATCTTGCACCAGTACAGAGCACAAATTATACCTACCTATACCACTCCACTTTGGTAATGAAATCACACAAGTGGTGACTTCAGCGTCTGGGGCCTGTCTGAAGGTTGTGCAGTTTGTTGCAACACCTCAAGACACTTCCTTACTCGCCTTCTGTTTCTAGCTATCTAAAATGCAAAACTCCCCATAATTAAATTTATTTATAATTGACTGCTCTCTTTTAAATATAACTTGTAAGCGATCGTTTAGCCTCCATTTGAGCACACAGACCTATCTTAACGGTTGTCGATTTACATGTCAGTGCATGTGCACTAAGTATATTTAGCAATTAATCAGTTTAATAATGAACCTGTGAAAACACTGCAATACTTTCCCTGAACAGTGCTGCCATCAGACACACCTGATTTATCACTGCATCACTGTTTCCATTCCTTAGTCTTGCAATAATCACTTTAACACTTAAAGTTACAGCATGTAAGAGCCGAAGCGTTTCACTAACTCAATGCCATTCAGCATTTTAAGAGAATGTCTTCTTTCTTTTTGTAGTGTTTAAGCACTGCTGACGTGTACACACGGAGCTTAGTAGTTTCTACTCATTTCCTGACCACTAATATTACGTGATGCAAGTTTATACGTTAATGTCAAATCATCACTACATGAATAGTTCAGGTCTCTCCATCCATGTCTACATCAACCGGGTTTATAAACAAACAAAGCAAAAACTAAATGCACAGCTTGCATCTCAAAGCCAAGCCAGGAGCTACAAAGAACCTGTAAGAAGGAATGTTGTCCTGCGTGCTACGTAGTGCATGCTTCAAGTCCACAATCAGTCACCACACCTTACATTAATTATGCATGAAACTGCTTTGTCCATTGTCTTCTTTTTATGAATGCCTTTAGAAATATTGGACAGATTAGTCATGGCTGGAGTTTTCAATGCTTAGAAAAATTAACTGGACTAACTAGACCTAAGTGTTGCTATGATGTTTTACCACTTTGCCCTTCCTTTTTTTCTCCTCAGTTTAAGTTTCATAGAAGTCATCTTCCACACTCCTAATAGTATTTCTACTTAAGGGGATAACTAATAATTATTTTGAGAAGCATTTTGATATATTTACCAGTATTTAGCCCCAACTTTAAAGTGACATTCTAAGAAAACATCATTTGTTCATTTTTACACTGGAATAAGGACCTTGGATGTTTATGCACAAAGAACAGAAAATATTATACTTTGCAACAACCAATCCAGTTTTAGGGAGATGAAACAGCATATTGTGCTAAAAATGGTGCCTCAATCCAGATATACAGAGGCATCACACAAAAGTAATACTTTTTGGAGGAGCACTGGGAGGAAAGTTGGATTGAATTTTGCACATGTTGGAACTCTTCGGTGTCTTTGATTATAGTGTAGTATTTATTAATACTAATTTGAAAATAACTTTGAATGCAGACTCATGGTGGCTGCCTAAATGAGAAATAAGCAAAGATTTTTACCATTGTGTCATTGTGTGGGAAATTTAGTACTCAACAGGGAAAGCTGTTTAGCTTTAACAAATCCCAGCTATAACATTAGACTGCCATATTTTCTTTATGTACCGTAATTATAAATGGAAAAAGCATGACCTAACTCAAGATGTGACGTTTCAACACACCCACATGCTAATCCTACTGCAGAATATTTTAGTGCTGGCTCACTCTACCATTGTTGTTTGGTTGGATATCAAAGCAAAACTTGGAATTTACCAGTAACCTACCAACAACACAAGCATGGGAATAATGTGAGATGACTCATCAAAAGATTCTGAGAATCTGTAGAAATCTCTGTGTAACTTCTAGCTTCACTGTTGAGCAGCTACAATGTCATACCAGACAAGAATAGGGCATTCCTCTGGTGTAAAAACTGTGTAAAACTATGCATGCCAAAGGTTGTTACTGCTGGCATTCTTTTTTCTCCAAGTTCACCAGTTCATCCTGTGAGTTAGGTGACTTTTTTGTTTGAATGAATCATAGGTCAGTTGGTTTTTCTAACATATCATAAATAAAGGTTTTCACTTAGCAAACACACAATAAAAAGAAGATGGGAGAGAGCAGGGTGACACAAAAGACCGAAAGGTTGATGAATAGTGTTGGGTCTAACTGTACAATACCTGTATGAAGGCAGAAACTGTGGCCCGAACGCGAGTAGTGGAGTCTCCGGTCCTGGCAAGCAGATTAGGAAAGGTCTGCTCCAAGCAGTGGGTCACCTCAGCTCGGCCCAGCCCTACACCTGGGATCAGCTGGCTTAGCATTAGCCGCAGCAGCTTCAGCGAGGCATGTAGAACCTAAAGCAAGATCCTTTTGTAATGAAACTTAAAACTTGGTGCTCTTTCTAAAATCTTACTACAATGGTAGCACCATATGTACTCATATATCTCTGTATGGACCTACCGCCTCCCACCAATTAATGAGCAGACACAGTTATTAACATCTATGTTTGATATCTTTTCTCTTTTTGTTTTTTAAAAATATGTTAAAGAGGTCTGAGAGAGACACTGATGCTAAAATCCTCATAAAGAAGAAGAAAAGCCGCAAATTAAGGCTGTAAAAGAAAAAATATTCCAAATTAAGCAGAGTAAAGGTAGTGGAAGATTAAATTAAATTTAAAGTAAATTTTGATCAGATTTATATGTTAAATTAATAAATAGTCAGTATGATTGACATTTTAAAAGTAATAAAAGTTATGCATTTTGCACTAGTGTATGTACTTGAAGACCTAATCGCTGCTCATACATTTGTAATTTATCCCTTGCAACAGCTAAAATAAAAAAAAATCTGATGCGCAACACAGGTCCTACCATTACACAAAAAAGTCGACCCTAATGGCCTAAATAATCGGCATCCCATCTCAAAAATGCCCTGCTTATCAAAAGCCCTTAGATTCCTTTATAAGTGCTGAACTGTGACTGTACCTGAATTTTAACATCAGAACAGTCAGAATTTAAATCATGCCACAGTACAACGAACCTTAATAACCATCAGTATTGTGCTACACTTTTCGTACAGTTAACATTTCATTCAGTAGATCATGGCATTCTGATTGAAAAGTTATGCTCAGTCAGTTTACATGAAAAGTCGTTTTTATGGCAGTCTTTCTCATAGAACTCTGAAAGGAGTCTTCAGATTTTTCAGGTTAGTCCATTTTTTCTTACTATAGGTGTTCCACAGGGATCCAGTCTTATATACCTCTTCTGTTTATGCCATATACTATCTCTGCTACCTATAGCAGCAGAGCTAGTATGCATAAACTACCATGCTTATAGAGTTTTTAAAAAAATTATTATGCCACTGACTATTGCAAAACTACAGTCTGCTTTTGATACATTTCCAAAAACAACTAGTCAATCATAAGCTGGGAGAGCTGCACTGGATCTAAACTCTGCTAAAACTGGGTGTGATCTATTCACAAGATTAGGTAAAAGTAAAGAGCCTTTGGTTTATATTCCAACCCTTCATCGTCAGAAATACTTTGGACTTTTTTAATGCTCTTTCTCTTCTCTATAAAATCACTATACAGTAAAAGGTTTTGTCTGTACTTGTTTATAGTGACACTGCATTGTAATAAAAAAGTGTGATGGTACTCCATATCTAAGAGAAAAGAGCAGTATTGCATGTTTATTTACCAAAAGCTCTGCAAAGATTTGCTTACATCTGCCTAATTTGGATGTCAGGTTTCTAAAATTAGCCATTCGCCTTGTTCACAGCTGAACAAACTGGTTTTAAATACATTAGAACATTGTATTAGATCTTTTAGAATTTGCATAAATATTGCCTGGGCACTGTGAGTGCCAACGTCTATTTAGCATATACATTTTATTCAATTCCACAATTGTGTATAAATTTAGGACAAAAAGTATGCAAATGTGTGTTTGGTTAATTGTCTTTGTTGTAACAATCCTTCTTGGCAATAAATCTTATACCATTTATTTATAAGCCTGTTTAAAATAGAAAAAAATAGAATAGTCCTTTACTGTGATTGTACATGTACAACAAAATTGTGGCATTTCCCTGAAACAGTGCCACATTTTGCTTTTATTAAATATCACTATTAGCAATTAATTTAAAAAAAAAAAAAGAACACTTACCTTTCTGTTGAAACAGACATTTCCTTGGCCTTACTGCGTCTCTCAAATAATTTAGATTGTGATGGTATGTCTATATTAAACTTGTGAATTTAAATTTATGAAAGTGTTTCTGTTCTTCACTTTTCTCAAAAAATGTCAATCAGAGGGGGGTCCTCAAATTTTGGCTAGTGTTTTTCTTGCATCACTGCTCTGTTTGGCTGGGCCGAAGGACTCATACACACCCACAGATACACACAAAACTGAAAGCCCAGGACAAGATTGGAAGTAAAGCCACTATAAATGACAGCAAAATTCATGGCATTGCTTACATGGCACTGGAGTATCATCTTTTAGCTTAAACGAAAGGTTCTCCCTACATCAATAAACCTGCTCTTACAAGATTTCTGCAACAACTACCCAAGGTTAGATTCAGAACCAGGATATAATAATATTTAATACAAACCAAGGTTGTTAAGCGTGAATTAAACAAGCCCATTTCTATGCAGTATATTAACCAGTTAACATCTTAATGGAGTATTCTGTGCATCAAAGTGACTAGGAATTATTGCAGCCAAGCCTTTTTCATCCATTTTTACCATTCCACGCAGAAGGATTACAAAGCCATCCTTGTCAACACTATTTGTTTAAAGAAGCTAGCTCTGGGAGGCTGCACGTGGTACAGGGGGAACATTGTTCAGGGGGTGGCTGTATAAGCGGGTGCTGATTTTTAACAATGTTAAAATGTAGGTTAGCACTGCTTGAAACCTATGTAGTATGTGTTAATTGGGCTTATTTTTATGTTAAGATTAATTTCTTTTGAGGAAATGACTCACAGATGTGACTTTATCCAAGAGGGCTTTTTTGACGAGGAACACAGCAGCTCTTATCATGTTCCTCAGCTCTTCCTTGGGGGTGGTGGGAGAGACCTCCAAAAGCTTCTTATACACAGAAAGCAGGGCGTCCACTCTGTAACACCAGGTTTTAGAATATACCCCCGCCACCTGGGAGTGAATGGCAGCAGATTTACCAAGAGGATGAGAATATACATATTAGTTACATTGGTATTGTAGCATGTGGAAATAAAAGTGTGTGGTATATGCTGTGAGATTTAAATGCAGCAAATACTCCAAAGGCATTCACTTATTAATTTAAAACAACTTTTTAAAAGGAAATGGCAGCTATTTGTTGCATGGTCATTCGAACAGTGATGAACTATAATTATAGTTAGCGTGCTAATAGCATCTGTATAAAATAGGCTATTTAAGTGTTTTCAAAAGAGTTCAAAATTTGTTTTTCCTATTATACTTATTTTTTTAACTCGAAGAGTACTTACATTATCCAGTGTTAAAAATAAGCCAACAGTTAGTTGGGTTTTCTCTCAAATATACATTGAAATCTTTCTGACTGGGCTACTTATAAAACTGACTAAATACTAAAAGCTGACAGGTTTTATTTTTGCACTGACAGTAAGAAAGTAAAGTACTCCAGTGACATAAAATAACACAATGCTCTAGGTTTGTTTTTCTTCTCAGTTTTTGAAATACACTATGACTTTAACTGACTTCATACACCCACTATGACCTTGGAACTGGCTTAACAACAACCAGAAAAAGCACAATAACAATAATAATTACTTTTTTTAAACTACTTCTGTTCATTTCGGTATGTACCCAAGGACAATACCCATGATTTTTTGCCAAAATTGTTGAAAACAGAAGCAAATGATTTGTGCCAAAAAAAGGTCAATGCCTTTGCTACACAAAGAGAAATTGTGCTTATGAGTGTAGTCACTCCCAGAGGCCCACTGAGATCCTGACATGTAGGAATATAAACACAGCGCAAAGTTAACAGCTATCGTTGGCTTAGCTAGCTGTTTGTTTCACATATGTTTATCTTTTCTTACCAGGCTTTCTCCAAAGACCTCTATTGAAAGACCAGCCTCTCTCAGCACCTTCTCTGTCAGGGGTTCTGGTTCTCCACTCATTTCAGTGCTCTGTGGAGTCCTTTGCACTTCTGATATCGGGGAGTGCTCCTCCGCAGGGCTCTGAGTGGCCTCCAGTGGCTGATCTTTCCTCTGAAGGGCTGGCAGCGGCCTTTCGTCGTAAGGCACACTGGTAACCTGTCACCAGAAGAAAGCAGAAACTGAAAAAATATTGACACCACATGCTGAAGAAAATATAATGTATATTATATTTTCTTACTACGGCGGTTTGATTTTGCTATACTGTTTAATGTCTCAGCATCCAAAATTATGATGGAAAGTTTAGAGAAAGCTGATCTGCATTTTCCCTCCTGAGAAATACTTTTGAAAAATTGATTACCTCTGCTCTTTCACTAACTCTCACTAACATTCATCTAGTGAAAAGGTCAATCATTCAACATAAGGATGACAATGAATATTGAACCCTCTCTGTTCAAGCCAAACTTCCAGCCAGCCGAGCAGAGTACTGTCTCCGGTGCCCCTGGGCCAACTGGCACACTGCTGCCTAGTGCAAGGCTCAAAGCCCTGCCTTGAGGCCAGGTTGGGAGCCGCTGCAGTCAGCCAACTGTTGCACGCTTTTAATTAAATAGTGAAACCTAAACCTGCACTAGGGGTAGTCTTAGTAGGTGGTGAGTAAAGCACAAAGGACCCCACTGGTCATAATCTCCTTGTGTGCCCTGGGTTTCAACACTACACAGGAGACTTTTTCTTAAGGTGCTTTCCTATTAATATTTTTTTATAATAACACAGGAGTTCATGGAATTCAGAACAATGTGCACAACTGGACCAATAAAAAAATCTTTGTGTTTATAATCAGTGAAGATTGTCATGTCTAAATAAGCACTGCTTATTTAGAAAAACTGTTGTTTTGATTATAAAGTATGTTTGAGATGGACACGTTTCATGCATTATTTCTATAACATCTAAACACATTTGATACAGGAAGATGCTTACATCGATTTTGAGTACAGCAGCAGGCGTACAAGGTGTGTCAGGTTGGCTGCTCAGGTTGGATGTGATAGATTCTTCAGCTAATTGTTGGTTTTTATGAATGTCTGGATTTTTCCCTTTGCTGATTGTGTCTGTGGATACAAGAGGCTTGGTATAGACTGAAGAACGACCTGAAGAAGACAGAACAGGAGGAGAGTACTGGGCCAGGGTTGATTCTGCTGCCCTCGTGACCTGGTGACATGGAAAGATAGAATAACAGAGATCATTTTAGATCAAAAAGAGCCATGAATAATGCAAGATTTCCCCCGCATATTTTCTCCATCTTTTACAAAACAATAACAGCCCACCTCGCTGTTACCAAACCAGTAGCTGTTGACATACCATTGTCATATCCAGCAGGTTGTGTACTTCCAGCTGCTGGTACACACTCTTCCTGTACTCCTCCATCAGCTCCTTCTTCTTTTTGGCCAGATCATAGTCTTCCTTTTCAATCGCACATCGCTTCTCCACATCGTATCTAGCCAAACGCTCCCCGACCTGGAAGTGCAAAGAATATGGAGGTAAAAGCAGCCCTGCAGCTACACTGTGACTCTACACTACAAGCTTGAACAGATGAGAACAATTTACGAGATAAGATTTATGTCAATTTGTACCTTTAGTGACTGCAAGTCTATGTACTGTTTGCTGCGTGCTGTTTTTTTCTTCTTCTCCTAAATTATAATTTGAGCTGTCAGGAGAGATAGCTCAAATTATAATTTTCCATCTTGTAAAGCTGCGCTATTGGTGAGAGATTTACTACACTTCAAATCATGAGCCATTATTAAAAAGAATTTGCATTTAGTGTTGAGGAGGCTATGGGTCTTTATTTATTTGTTTATTTAATTGACATGTTCTTTATTGGAACAAACTATGAGTGTCACCTGACAGGTTTTACAGGATGTAAAATTGACATCAACTTCAGAAACTCAGACATAACATGTGAATGAGGAAATTCTAGTGAACTAAATTCAGTAGCTAATTTGTTGCCAACTGAAAGAGTTTCATGAACTCTGAACTTGCATCTACTTACAAATCTAAGTGTAAACAGAAAATCTGCATCTTCAGTTTGATGGTTTTCATACGAGAACTCCTGAAAAACTTGTGCAGCTCAGGACGGGCAGTTTATACAAAGCTGACCTTTCTGACATGTACCACACAGTGGGAGACCGTCTCACTATCAGAATGACCCCATTTTGATTAGATAAGGGACCTGCCTGGACACAGCAGGGAAGAGTCAGCAGACATGATGCCCAATGAAATCACTAAAAAATGACCAGTGTTGTTCTCTTGTGTATATGAGAGAACATGTAACAGTGAACATGGAATATGGAACTGATAAAACAAAACTATTAGTGTCACCTGACAGGTTTTACAGGATGTAAAATTGACATCAACTTCAGAAACTCAGACATAACATGTGAACGAGAAAATTCCAGTGAACCAAATTTATTAGCTAATTTGTTGCCAACTGAAACAGTCTCATGACCTCTGAACTGTTTCGATTCAATTCAACTAAGATATATAAATATATGTGTGCATTCGTTCAACATGAGTGGTCTGGTAGTAGATCAGTGACCATCTGTGGAGGCATATCCATGAAGGGACGCACAGCCTTCTACAGGCTAGACAACGGCACCCTGACTGCCATTAAGTACCAAGATGTCTGTTGACAGATGGCAGTACAACAATGCCTAGTGTCATGAAAGAATTGATAGCATTGACTTGTCTGACCTAAATTCAATAGAACACCACTGGAACATTATATTTTGGTCCCTCTGCTGCCACCAAGTTGCACTGAAGGCTGTCCAGAAGCTCAGTGATGCCCTGGTTCTCCAAGGACAGCAAGTGCTGTCTCATTAGGAGGATGCCCTGATGTTGTCAGGTTTACATGCAAGCAGTTGGGGACCACACAACCTATTTAGTACTATTTTTAGCTGCTGCAATGAAATTTGGACTAGCCCGCCACATGTTTTTTCACTTTGATTTTAGGGGTGTCTTTGAATTCAGTCATCTGTAGGTTGATAATTTTCATTCCCATCAAAAAATGTGGCCTCCATTCATCCCCAGCTCGTTACCTTCTCCATGCCAGTTTAGACATCTCACATGAGTTTTCCCATAGAGATCTGATGTGTTTTCTCAGCATTTCTTAAATTTTTTTGAGTAGTGTATAATTTGACTGTCCAACGTGAAAGAAATACAGCAAGCCAAAACCTTCTCTTGTCTTCGTCTTGTATGTCCCTGCGTTTGTCAGATATCATGTGACATCATAAACCATTCTATGACATCCTGAGGGTGTGATGACAAGGGATTTACAGGATGACTACCTTGGCAACCACCGCTTTTATGCCATGCTAACAAGGTGTCTGAGTGGGTGTGTATGTTATCCAGTTACAGAATGGCTTGCAGTTGGAGATGGGAGAGAAAATATCCAAGTTCTCCCTTGCTGCAGCTGTCGAGCTTATTAAGAATTCATGGTCTGCATGGTAACGTTTTAGACAAAGGAGGTCTGCAACAGGAATCTGAACAATGTTTAACAACTCCTGTTACAAACAGTAGTGAAATAAATCTAGATATCTGTGAAAAAAGTGGTGCAAGTGAGTCCACAATTAAACTAAATTCCAGCAATACAGTTGTTGGAATTTTCTGGGAAAGCCTGTTGTTGGAAATAGATGCATGAAGTAAGGCGGGGCATTTAGCATATATTTGCTTGTCCATCTTTACATCTGTCTCTTCATATACTATGTGTGTGCTACAACAAAGACTTATTGCCCAAATTTACACTACTATCCGAATGCCATAGCTCACTGTACAGTACCTATTTATTAGTACCATGATCTAATTCCTAGCAGCTACAGTACCTTTTGAAGGTCAGCAATAGCCTGCTTTAAATTCTTGGCTTCCTCATATTTCTCTTGCCGGACCATCTCTTGTTTCTTTTGGTCCAGGAGACGAATGATGTGGGCAACTTCGGGGTCCTGGTACATATCAAAGGCCAGATCGTCCAAGGGGGAAATGGATTCACATTTGCTGAGTTGAAAACAGGACAGATGGATAACAAACATTGGAGAAATTAATTATATGGCTTGACACACCTGTCTTGTTGAAGCCGAGATCATTTCAGTGTATTATCTCTTAATTGTGCAATTCTTCACCAGCCCCCAAGGGATGCTTCACCTCTAGGTGAAACATCCCTTGGGGGTACATATTAAAAAAACATATATTTCAAAAAGTGTTTTTTCCCTGTACTGGCCACCACCTGCATCATCTACCAATGCACGTGACCTTCAGTTCCTGATTGGTTGTCTTCCAGACTAAATGGCTTTGTTACACAATGTTATTGTCACAAGAAAAAGAAACCAGGGTTCAATGACTTAGCCTCACCCCATGAAGGTCGACTCCAAGGCAGCCTCCAGCTGGGTACTGTTGAGGTAGTGTTCGATCAGCTGCTCTCTGCTTGGCTGGGGGTAAACAGATGGACAAATTACACACACGTGCGTACTGTGTTGAGGAAGACATGACTTTTAATCCCACTGGCTTATCCTAAAACTAATGATCCCTCTGCATCTTTAAAATGTGTTGATCAAACAAAAGTACTGCACCAGCAACCACCTGGATCTTACAATGGTATTAAGATAAGAACACTAACTCACTCAAATACACAAACACATGCAAACGTTATCATCACCCTCAAGGCTATGGCCATATGGAGACTAAGAGCAAACACTGCTTTTACCTTGAATACTAAGCAAGGCATTACACAAAACATTGCCACTGATGACATTCTTGCTCATTATCAGCAGAATTAAACTTAATAGTAAAGAAGACAGACTTTTTCACAGAATATTGTTCCTTCACAGTAATGTGTAAGAACAGTCATACCATGTTGCTCTTATGCTCTCAATAAGAAAAAATACTGCAAGAGAAAAAGACACGTTTGTGTTTTTATATGTCATTTTTCATAGTCTTTGCATGATTTATGTTTAGAATAGAGATTCTTTTTGGTCATATTTTTTAGTTTCGTGGGGCACCAAATGTTTTGTTTGGATTGTACGCCGGTCCAGACTCTTTTAGTGCAGAGACATGCTCTTGTAACAGTATGTCTCTGTATCATTGTCTTGCTGAAATATGCAAGGCCTTCACAGAAAAAGATGCCATCTTGATCAGAGCATACGCTGCTCTATAACCTGAGACGATGGCAGCGTTTCTAGATCATGTTCATGTATGGCTCCTTCTTTGCATAACAAAGCTTTAACCTGCACTTGTGGATTTCTCCACGAGCTGTGTCCACAGACAAGGATTTCTGGAAGTGTATTTAAGCCCATGCAACAATTTCCACGACAGCATCACATCGGCTTTTAAGCCGCGTCCCTTCTACACAGCATTCTTGAAAATTTCTGATGATATTAAGTCTTCATAATTTAACACTGAGGAACGTTATTCCACAATTTCTAAACACAGTTTTCTACAGATTTGTGAAAATGTGGCTCTCTGATGTTCTTTTTTTACCCAACCATGTTAATGACCAGTTAACATAATTAGCTGCAAAATGTTTTTACAGCTTTAACTTGTAAGTATCACTTAAAAGAAACCTTTTGTTTCTCCCGTTCCAACTTTGAGATGTGTTGCAGCCATCAAACTGAAGATGTAGGGTTTAAAATAAAATAAAAAAAAAAAAACTAAATCTTTTATATATACCGTTGTGAATAAAACATGGCTTTATGAGATTTGCCAACCATTGCATTCAGTTTTTATTTACATCTCACATACATCAGTTACTAATATTTATTTTCTACTGTGAAAAAACAAGTTAAACAAAATTAATTTTGATATTTTTATGACACTTTGCACAACCAAAAGCACAGGTAAAAAAAAAAAGAAACATAAAGACAAATATGGTTTGGTATTGTATATGTTCGCTCATTGGTACACTTGTATAGCGCAGTGGGACCACTGCATAAAGCATAGTCATTGTTAATATTATTAGTAATATGTGGTAAATGTCTTTTAAAATGCACATTCTAAAAAAAAAAAACTACGGTAACAGAAAAATGGCAACCGTAAGTTTCAAAGGTTAAAGTTAAAGAAGTTGTTATTAAACTGATCATTGTAGTTGACGAGCTGCTGTGATTTTTTTTTTCCTTTTCACAATTTGGATTGCTAACAATTTAAAGCAGCCAAAAGTTAAGCTTTTTCTTTGTATTCACACCACAGTGTCTCTTCCATAACTTCCACCCATAAGGCAGATATAGGAGAACAAGATCTAGCCGACCCTCTGGGCAAGATCACTGCTGTGATGGAAGTGCTCAGAGTCGGATTAGTAGACCAACAATGCAAAGCTTGTTCACTGGAATCTGTGCGACAGTGTGTCCATGTTTTTCCATGTCTGTGTTTGTGTGTGTGTGTGTGTGTGTATTTTAAGGTGCTCTCACTCCTCCAGGAGCTGTCCATCTGCAGGACTATCTGATTACACTGACTAACTAAAGGCCTCCTGTTTGATACATACTGTTGCATACTGCCCTCCCTTTGTTTCTCATTACTAGATGCCTGACACATATATACAAACCTACGCACAAACACACACACACACACACACCACTTAGGTAAACACGGGTGCATCCACCACATATAATCACATAGCACAGTAACAACACAAAATACTTCATTTGAAGATAAAGTGACTCAACAACTCCAATCCAATTATATTGAGTTGATGTTTATAAAATTAATAAGTAAATATAAGTAAGTCTGCACAGATTAAAACAATAAAAAGAGGGGAAAACTGAAGCTTTGAAACCCAGTTTATTGTTTAATGATGTTCTGTGAATGATAAATAAACGCAGACAACATGTGAGGAATACTTGACAAGTTCTGTTTGACAGACATGTTCATAGCTGTGGTTGGTTCAGCGTAAGCAGACGCATGATAAGAAATGAATCCTTCTCTGAGCGACTGTGACTGAATGTGACTGAATCACAGCACAACATCGCCACCTACTGCTGAGGGGATAAACATAAGTGAAGGGTGATATGTGAGGAGAGTGCTCACTTACTATTGTGTTAAAAGCATTGCCATCCAAAGCATCTCCCAGAACATTAATGGCAACCAAACCAACCTGAAATCATTAAAAGAAGATGACGATGGTGAGCGAACTAAAGTAAGTAAATCAAAAAGTAAAGGAAATCATTCAAAACAAAAATCAATAAATAAATATAATGAATGATAGGTAAGTGTGAAGCAAATAGAGGACCCATCTAATTACAGTTAAAGAAAATGCTCTCTGACAGATTATCTATGGTATTGAATTTAGCCTGGTACACAGACACCAACAGACCCAAGCACAGACAAGACCCGCCCTCCGTTAGGAATGTGTGGGGGTTCTGATAGGATGTGTCCTGCGATGACACAGCAAGGCACAGAAACTTTACGGTGTCGAGTTAAGGCTGACCCACACCTAGAGGAAAACATGCCCATAATTTCTGGTGTGTGGGAGTGGTACCCTTTTCTTTGTTCAATGGCTGAATGACACATCCATGGCGCCATGTAAAATTACTTGAACCTTTGAACGATTAATAATAAATTTTCACAACCTTTATTCGTCTTCACTCATAAGAAAAATTAACCCGACATATAACACCCCATATTTCCTGTTTTTAATGACACAAGCAGTTCAAAGTTCAATAAATAACGAAAGAGAGCTGTAGGAGTTCAAGGTAAATAAAATCATTATAATAATGTAAATTCTATAGATTTTTTAGAAAACAGGCTTCTTCAGGGATAGCATAAGAAGAAAGCAAAAGGATTCAATCGGGCTCTTCTCCACTAATGTAAATGCACATAAAGCTTGTGAAGTATAGAATATAACTGACAACGTGATTACAGCAAATTAATTCTCTGCATAAATAAGCAGAATTCATAAAAAATGCAAGCCTTAACCTTCTCAGACCAGACTACCCTTAAATAACTCAGTGGCCACAGTGCATTGTTACCATGTAACAGAGTACCTGATTATGGTGATTGTAACGGTTGCCATAGTTTCTGTGGAAGGTTATTCTCAGATATGTTCCAACGGCATCTACATGGACTGACTTCAGTTCCCGAGCTTTGAAGCCTGTCTTCTCATTGTCCGACAAAGACACATACCTATGTGAAAGTAAAGTTTTGTTAGTCTGGGTCAAAATTCCTTCTAAGATATTGATGTAAATGACATTTACAAGAGTAGAAATGATTACTAAATTTCAGTTTGGTGATTATATGCTATCAAGATAGTGCACGTCTCAGTGTGGTAATTCTATATATTCAACAGGAATGGACAGCTAGTCTGCAGAATAAGACCGAACCACAGAGCAAGCCTGCATCTATCCTGTTTCTGGTATGTTAGGTTAATAAACAAAATGGATCCCAAATGAAATTATTCATATCAACCTAACGTCCAACAAAAGGATGTGGAAATTAAGCCTGGCCAAGTCTTCAGTCTCACCCAAGTCTGTGAAGCTGCCTGGGGAACCCTGGAGAGCTCGTTTCAGGAAGAGTGTCACCAATATAGAACTCAACCTTGGTTGAGATCATGTACTGATGAGCCAATAGCTGCAGCTTCCTTACCCTACTTCTTTCAACCAGCTGGAGCGTGATGTGCTGAGGGTAGGAGCACAGCCTGCAGTAAAAGTGATCAACACATGTTTCTTTAAGTTGAAAAGTAAAAAAACTTAGAAGTCACAAGAAAAATGACAAAGGGTACAGCCTTTGAGTACTAGATGCTGGCCTTCAGTTTTACAGGAAATTTCCTCTTGACTACATTCTGATAACAACCAGTGTTGAAATTTTCCATCTTACAGATGAAGTAAACTTGTCTTATGCCTTTATTCAGATTAAAAAACTTGCCAGAAAAAAGTTTAACCTTTATGGTATTTTTTATGGTACCTGCTGGATCTCCAGCCGTTGACTGTAGGTGCATGCACCATGAGCTCCTTAGCACTAAAGTTGTCCTCATGACTGGAAGAGCTGACCACAGTGAATCCTATCTTCCTTGGCATCCCTCTGTTGGACACTGATAAAACAAACAAAAAAATGAAGTGTTATTATTTATACATATATGTCCTACACCTGGGTGTGCCTACCCTGCCTTTTGCCCGTGCAACTGGGATAGGTTCCAAGCTCTCCAAAGTATCCTGCAAGCAGCATGGACATACTTTGTGAGTGGCGCAGAAAACCACTTCATGCTGCCTGGAATAAGTTTAGGTTGGGTAGGGTAGGGGTTAACTGGTTTTCATGTTAGCTGGTGGAGCTTGTTTACACTTTCCACTGTCCGTTTTACAGATGCTGCAACCACAAATTTCAGAAAACAATACAAATTATACAAATTAAAAAATATATTTGAATACATTTAAAATTTAAAAAGCCCATTGATTGGGCTCATATATATTTGTTTTTGTGACTTAAATCACAAGGGAACACTTTTCCCTTGACACCACCGATCACCTTGATCAAAACATGTACGTATTATATGCATGCATCGTGTCAGCTGTTTAACACCTGTTAATGTTAACTGATGATCTTCATAGGCAATTAAAATTCGTACCTGGGTACTTCCATTTTATAATTCCCAGAAAGGCACCTTTGTTAATAAATTAGTGTCTTCCTTCCTATATGGGCTGTTGAGATTGTGACGATTTACGAAACATTCCTGTGTTAACTGCTAGGATCCTGAGTTTGAAACTGAAAATCAAAGGGGTTGTGTTGAATGTTGTCAGTGTATTTGCCCCACAGGTTGGATGTTAGCATAAGTTACCACGGTGATTTAGACAGATAGGTAGAACGCCATGTTCTTACTTTGAGCGCTACGTAGTTCGCTGCCTGATTAATCTCACCTCGTAGTACAACCCTTTATGGGTACAAGCTAACCGTTAACTATCAGCCCACATACCGTAGCTAACTAAGGTAGTCTAATGTCTAGGGGTTTTGAAATCTGATACATTTCCTGGTGACTATGTTTCTTTGCGTCCCACAACATTTTTCTACATTTCTGGTGTAAACAGCGTTTTCCTGCGTTTACCTTAAAGGTATCTTACCACAAACATCACCGCAATGTTGACAGCTCGAAGCCCCATGTCTCCATAACCACCGCTGACAACAACCACTGCAGACATGCGCAGTCGTGAACGTCGCAGTCTAAATGTATTGTGGTCAGTGTAGTTTTATCAGCAGCATTGGCTAGCGACGTTTATCATTTTAATTCGTCTTTTGCACGTTCTTTTGTATGTTTTTTGTGCGTATTTGGATACGGTAGGAATTTCAATAAATTCATAAACGTTTTGTATTGTGCTTCAGAACAGCAATAATACGGCAACAATAATAAAGGAAGTTTGATCTCACCTTCAGAATAAAGGCATAAAGTAGCAGTAGCTTCAAGATTTGTTTTTCAATTATCTTAGCAATAACATGACGACAGCAAAGGCAATAAAATGCAAAAGAGACTAAAACACTAACTCTTTGCTTAATTTCTTAAAGCTACATTTTGATACATTTACTAGAGTTTCGTACACACGCCCATACGTGTATTTCTTTTAAATGATATTCACTTAGTTTGAAAATTTTAAACGGAAGTTGTGAGCTTTAGCACACTTGCATCAATCTAGCAGCATGGATGACACGAAGAAATGGCCAGAAGTAGAAAAAGCAGCGACAGAGAAGAGGCGTGAGTTGGTTTTACAGGGGCCCGCTGTTGATAAGAGAATTTCCTCAAACGGGGGACTCGACTCCTACATCTACTCTCTGACACTACTGAATTATCTGGAAGTTAGCCAGTGCCCCAGTCTGACAGAGATCCACGAGGATATCCGGCATCTGACAAACCTCCAGAGTCTCATCCTGTGCAGAAACAAGCTCGCATCCATCCCTAATGTCATCGGCAACCTCAAGTCTCTAAAGGTCCTAGACCTGTCAGTCAACAACCTTACAGTCTTACCAGAGGGGGTCACCCAGTTAAGGGAGCTGAACACGCTCAATGTGAGCTGTAACAACCTGGAGGTCCTGCCTGAGGGACTCTCTCAGTGCACCAAGCTCTCCTCCATCAACATCTCCAAGAATCGCGTCATCGGGTTTCCTGCTGACTTTTACTCTGAGAAACTGGACCTGCTCAGCACCGTGGTGGCCTCTGACAACTTAATTGAAGAGCTGAGTGGAGAGATTCACAAACTAGCTGCTCTGAAGGTGAACTCCATTTACAAAAATGTTGTTTTCCACCAATCAACAAGTGTAAACCTGCCTTAATTTTATTTTGCTCGACACATGGCTCACCACAATATGAGCCATGTTCACCAGGGCAGGAAAGCTCTTAACATATGATTTAAGATGGCTTTCACTTTTTGCTAATATTATATGCTGGATAAACTGTCACATTTTTAAACATGCTTTGTAAAGAGAAGGTCCTATATGTGTGCCCGCTTGGTTGCTGTAAAAGCTTAAATTATGTACACTTAAACTTCAGGGTACTTTTTTAGAGTGTGAGACTCCTGTGACACTCTGCCCTTGTTTTTGTCTTCCTCTGGCCCATCTTTGCAGGTCCTGGATCTCTCCAATAATAAGCTGAGAGAGATTCCCTCCGATCTGAGTGACTGCCCCAAGCTGAAGGAAATCAGCTTCAAAGGCAACAAGCTGAATGACAAGCGTCTGGAGAAGATGGTCAACGGGTGCCAAACCAAGTCGATCCTCGATTACCTGAGAGGAAAAGGAAGAGGCAAACAAGGGGAAGATAAAGGTGATGCTGACGGAGGACGCAGCACAGACAAGAAAAAAAGGCAGCAGCAGAGGAAGAAGAAGGAGAAGGCATCAGATGAGCAGGATGAGGTGGAAGAGCTGAACAAGATGGTGGTGAGGGTTCTCCATGTTTCAGATGCTCCTACGGCACTTACAGTCAAAGTGAGTGCAGAGGTGAAAGATGTGAGACCCTACCTGGTGTGCTGCATAGTCAGAGGTATGAACCTAAAGTCTGGGAATGCTCTCAAACGGTTTCTGATGGCTCAGGTAAGATCCAAAACCTCACTATGATATTAATTCGGCATCACATCTGACATACCCAAATATGTGTTATAGAGTCCATAAAGAATAGCTTTTTGTTTTTCCAGACAAAACTTCACGATGACTTGTGTGGTAAGAGGACCATAGCAACCATTGCAACTCATGATGTGCAGCAGCTCAAAAGTCCCCTTATGTATGATGTCAAACAACCTACCCAGCTCAAGGTACAAATGACAGAGAAGTCTTGTTTGTTAAACACTCTTTAAAAAAAAAAGACTCCTAATTTCACATGTTTATTCACCATTAGATTGTTGCGCTGGGTCGGAAGGAGATGACCGCCGTCGAGCTTATAAGGCATCTTCATCTAGAGGCTGAAGAGCTGAGGAAGCAGAAGAAGAGGCAGAATGTTACAGGCCTCCACAAGTCAGTACTGCATGTGACCTTTCCACACAGCACAAGCTTTGTTAACACTGGGTCAAAGATCTCCATTAGTCAGCCTCATAAAACCTTTGTGTTCAAGGCTCGAACCAATTTTAAGGACAAAAAACAATTTATGTAAAAAAATCCAAGGGACTGTTTAGATTAGAGGTGTGCGAGATGTTTAAACACATGAGGGCAGCAGAGGTGTGTCAGACCACAGAATTGGTTTGAGTATTTTGGCCTTGAGCACTAAGTATTGTTCTGTTTAAAAAAAAGTCAGGGGCAGTGCCAAGACTTCGGCTGAGGTTTCAGAAATAAATACCAGAACACCTAAAAATGAGTTTTAAGTTCTGCAAGGTTAATGGTTTTAATTGCAGACAAACCTCTCGCCTATTCTGTTGTCTCTGTCACCAGCCAAACAGTTTTTTGTTCTTTTTGTGTTGTTTTTAAAGATACCTCCAGCTTCTGCAAGGAAAGCCACTCTATCCATGTCTAGTAGATGCAGAAGGTGACGTGATTTCATTCCCACCAATCACCAACAGTGAGAAAACCAAGGTGTGTACATGTGGATATTCTCCCTATCTTATATTAGTCATTTACATTAATATTTACATTACTTTTACAGAATACAATGGATTTGATTTTTAGAGAAATAACAAGTCAGCTTGCATTCTGTCCTGATTTAACAAGACAGAATTAAAGCTCATCAGAGGTGCTTATCAGCTGATGTTCTGTGCATCATTGTGCTGTTTTTATGTCTTTTCGTGATCTGACGGAAATAATTACATGAGCTTTACTGTACAGATCAAGAAGACGACCAAAGAGTTGTTCGTGGAGGTCACGAGTGCGACCAGCCTGCAGACCTGTAAAGATGTTATGGATGCTCTGATTGTAGTAAGTGCACTGCCTTTTCTTTAGTGAATGATAATTTATCTCTGTATCACAACACGAGACAGGGATGCACAGTTCTGACTGTAATACTTGTTAGAGAGACCCTGAAGGAAAAACAGTGTCCTGAGGGTAGCAAGAGGAAAGTCATTCAAGGTTCAGTCCTAAGTAAATTTAAGGGGAATGTTTTTGAGCAAGTGAAAGCCTCAGTCATGGTAATGTGCTTGGTAGTTAATGGAAAACCTTTTAGTAGACTGACACTGCGAGGATAATGCTACTGGTAAGGCCGGAATGGGGATTGATGATGGTACACACGTCTGGTTTAGGAAATCTGTTTAACAGAATCAGTTTTTTTGCAGTTTGCAAAGTCCACTAATTTTTTCTCCTGAGTGGTATTTCTAGGCCGTTAACATCTTGTCATGAGCGGTACTGTTTGGAGGAAATGAAGAAAGTTGAAGAAGAGAGCTCAGAAAGGTGTTGCAACCTGTGAGCAGTGTACAAAGCCGGACTTTCTTAATTGTAGAACTGCTTAAATACAAAAAGGAGTCAGTGCTGTGACATGAAGTGCTTTAAATTCCTAACAGAGGTTTTTGAGTAGAATGAATCAAAGAAAGCAGAGACAATCAGTGACATTAAGAAGTACCTTTACTTCTATGTGTGTGTGTGTCTGTGGAGCAGTTTTGTAGTGTTACACAGTATTTGCACCTTATAATTGGCGTTTTCTTACTACACACCTCGCAGAAGAATTGAAATTTTCCATGCTTAGGCTGATTATTTAATGTAAAGGCATTATAAAAAAATTATTAAAGGAGAAATTTTCGGTGAGTGTTATGCAGCGCATCAAGTTCCAGCCTTTTTCCAAAATGGACAAATTAATTTTCTTTATATAAAAATGGCAAATTGAAAAAAAAAATGCTTGAAGTCCTTGCAAATCTTTTGAAAGTAAAAAAACCAAACAAAAATATAACGTGTATAAAAGAATTCACAGCCTCTTCTCAATACTTTGTTGAAGCACCTTTGGCAGAAATTACAGCCTCAAGTCTTTCTGAGTATGATGCTACAAGTTTAGCATACCTGTAGTTTTTCTCATTATTCTTTGGGGAAACCTCTCAAGCTCCATCAGGGTTCAATGAGATGTTGAGTGTCATGGCAAAGGCTGTGAATACCAATGTGTTTTTAGTTTTTATAAAGAATTTAAATCCAACCTTTTTCACTTTTACATTATGGGGTGTTTTGTATAGACTTTTGAGGTGATCTGATCTCTCTCTGAGGGACTTCTTGGTAAAATAACAATCGAAAAAAATTGCATACACACATTTAACAGGCAGTTCATGTTTCTCTGCAGAAAATGGCAGAGTTGAACAAGTTCACAGCAGAGCATCAGGAAGAGGCGGGGTCAGATGGAGAAGGGGGTGGCCCACCAGTGCCTGCTGACAGCAGCGAGGCATCCAGCCAGCTGATCATCCAGCAGGTGCGAACGGTCGACCAGGACGGGAACCTGAAGGTGGTGTACCCGTCAAAGACAGATCTCTCCAACGACATGAACAACTTGACTATTATTTGGTAACAGTGCATTGGATTAAACCTCATGTTTGTACTCATTCACATGCTACGTGAAGTTATTTTAACAGTTTAAAGGATGGGGCTGTGTGAGCATTGAGGCTCATTTTTATGACTTTGACTTAAACGTGCTTCAAACATACAATAACAATGTCGAACAATGGTTTATTTTGAAAAACTCTGACATTGTTAATACATGTTGCTGATTCATGTAAAGCTTTTTGAACCATAATTACTTTAATAAATCCATTTCCAAATTCAGCGATCATGCTGTGCATCTGAGGCATCATTTTTAAAACGGAGATAGCCATTCATGTGGAAATGGTGGTTGATTTTAACTCGGGGTAGTCACTTTTTATTAGTGGCAGATTTTATTGGCTTTTTTCAGAATTCCTTTAAAAAAAACAACTTTTCAAGTAAGTCATTCCTAAGTAGGTTTTAATAAACTTTATTTCTGATTGTAGATATTGACATTCTTGATTACAGCTGCTCATGCAGAATACAACCCAAACAGGAAAAATAAACCGCATCATTTCCTGTGCAGCAGCACAACATAAAACAAGACTCAAAGCTTTTATAGTATGCAAATTTGCTATGTTTATTGTGTTATGCAGATTGTACAGAGTTGACAAATATTATATATTTCCCAGTGAGAAACCACAAGAATAACAAAGTGTCCTATTCAAAATTTGAATGAGACAGAAATTTTAATCTTATATTTGTGAAAGTAAAGTAAATGCTTGTGACATGAAACTAATATCAGAGACGTTTATGGAGTGATGGTGACAGGATCTGCAAAAGAGTGGAAAACAAAGGTATGGTAAGATTGTTGCCATATTCAGTGTGTATCTTGCATTTCTCCACACCCCGACACAAAAACTCTTTATGGCTAGATTGGCTGTTTGCACTGACAGAGCTAAACAGGTACTTACAATCACAAACGTAAGACACCTCCAGGTACTTGTACGTGCCAAAGCAGGGGTCTCCAAACACTGAGTTGCTGGCGCTGATAGTACAGCTATTTTTCCCGTTACACCTGTAAACGTAGAATGGCATGACTGAAAAGGGCCATTGAGTCACTGATCCCATGGAATACATTACTAAATATGGGCAACATCTAGAATTATTTTCTTTTTTTTAATCCTCGTATATAAAACCTCCACCATCGTGGTTCATTCTTTGCCTTATTTCCTTCCGAAGTGAACAAGGGAACTTGTTTATGCTTCACTCACTGACCTCTCAGCGACTTTGGGAGTGGGGTTTGAGCAGTACACATTTTGAATCTGAGAGTCAGGCCGCCTGAAAGAGCAGGTGGTCTTGTCAAGGCGTCCGTAGTAAGCTCCGTAGACCAATATTACCTGCCCAACATCTATGCCAAAGAAGAGGAAAGAGGCACGGAATGAAAAGTAGCTCATTTGTAGGTTCGTCACATTGTTCCAACACAAATACAAAAAAACATAATCTTACCACAGTACAAATGTGCCAAAGAACCCTCACAGGTCACTGTTTGAACTGTTAGAAAAAACCCAACAAAAATAAACATCAATCACATCACACAGACTGGTTAGCAGACTCATGCAGACATGTGACTGACTTGCTGGGAAGCAGGTGTAGTTGGTCTCCAGGTATTTGAAGATGCCGACGCAGGGATCCGAGGTACGAACGACATTTGTGTTTATCTCGCACACCTTCCTGCCATCACACCTTTAGGAATAACAGTGAGTGTTATGTACGTAGTGTATATAACATAAAATATATAGAAAAATACCTGAAGACTCACTGGCAGCACTAAAATATAATACCTTCTCTTAAGGATATCCACGGTGCCGTTTTGAGAGCACTGTGTATTTTGAAGCTGATTCTGAGGCCTGCCCTCACTGCAGGTCTCACGGTCTTTACGTCCGTACAGTGCAGCCTGCACTATGATCGCTCCATTATCTGTTAAACACCAAGGAATGTCTTTTTGCACCCGAGTACAACTATACTGTATACTTTGTCCTTAAGCCAAGATTATATGCTCAGCCAAAACTGTAAAGCACTTTTCACAGCTTTATGAGCTTTCAACACATTTCTGGAAAAAATGTTACTAAGGCAGTATTTTTAACCTGACATCTTTATCATGTTATAACATTAACATTTTCAGGGTTATTTAAGCTGATGTTTAATGTACAAAACTACAATGCTGGTTGATGAAAAATATTTATGCTTTAAAAATCAAGATGTGCTGTTTGTTGTGGATGCTGACACACAGTCTTGGATATTTTACACATACCACAGCTTAAGTGCTGGACATTGATTCCATCATCACAGGTCACTGCTGTCTCCGTGGAAACAACTAAAGCAATAAATATGAAAGATTAAGTATATAGATTAAGTATATAGAGAATAAATGCTGCACTATCAGATATTTACCTGATGATGTGAGCAAACAAGCTGTTGCAAGCACTGAAAACAAACATCAGTGTCTATTTTTATTATAAAAGAAAAAATTGCACTTTTTAAAGTTTGAAAAATTTCTCTATTATTGCAGAGAAGCATACATTATTTATTAATTTTTTATAATACATAGAACATATTAACAACAATATTAGTTTCTGCAGATTTTATTAAGTAAAGTTTGTAAATTGGTAACAACAGTTTCAAATCAATCAATTCTTCCCTCATTCTTTACTCCATAGGTAGCAAACACTGTAGTTTATTCTGTAATGACTGAAATCATAAAATAAAAAAATTTACCTCCAATGCATCCTAATTTGAATATGAACCCACATAATTGTCACACTGGCAGTGAATCATTTGTATACTCACGCAGTGTGGTGCAGAGTCTGAAGGAGAGCATGGCTGTAGAAGCTCCAGTCTCGAGAGGCTTGCAGAACTGATAGTGGCTGGGACGGTTACGCTGGTATTTATCCTGCTGGCTCAAGAATTGAACAAGATCTCGATCTTGCACAACTACTGGCTCTTACTTCCTGGTGAAAAAATGTGAACATGAGACCAACTCGCATTGTTGTTCAAGTGCAACAAAGGCAATGGACAATGACTTGTTGTCTTTGGGCTGTAATGATGATGATGGTAAGAACTTCACATAATCAAAGTGGTTTTTGTTTTCAAGCCCAACAATGGGCTCATTCATTATTCTTGAAAATGAATCTGTTCCGAACATATTTATTACAGCTGATTCCTGGAAGGAGTATCCATTTCCCTTCAGGTGTGGTTAGATTTCAGGCTTATGGCTTGGTGACACACTTTACTATGTTTACACGAGAGTTTAGGTTTTTAAGAGGTGGCTGTGTAAATTTGTAAAAGGTAAATGAGTCAGAACTTCAGGTGTTTAAAAGAATAGGATAAAATGTGTAAATAGGCGAATGAGGGTTGTAAAAAGCAATTTGAGTGCTCAGAGTAGAAAAGCGCTTTGTAATTAGGTCCATAATTTGTCTGACACATTTTACCTCTCTACACTACTAAAGTGGATTTTAAATCAAACAAAATATACAGCATGTTTTTAGTCCCAGTACTCCTATTTAAACATTTTAATTTATGCCTTTGAACACTTTCTGATTTTCTCACACAGGCTCAGATGGATATGTCAGGACAAATTTGCCTGTTTTTGTTTGCAACTTGAAACAGCATTTGCTTATGAAGCATCTTTGACATTAAGTAGTCACAATAACTTCAGATAGCTCTTTGAGTGGTTACAGTTTATTGTTTTAGTGAACTTCCTGCAGTAACACCTGTTACTGTATTCCTGTCTCCGCCTTCTTAAAGACCCAGAATTACCGCACATCTTGAATTACTGCAGCGAAACTGTACCAGGAAGCGTACATTAAGGATTTTGAACTATGATGTTTAAGTGTTGTCACTGCTGAGGATTCGTGGACACAGATCCTTATTTACTACGCTGCTGTTTACAGTTTAACTTTTCATCAGAACAAGCACTTCTAATTGTACTTTGCTCCTCACTGACAAAACAAGTCCAGTAAATTCACTTTTATCTTTAAGTTTAGGACAGTAATCTGTCTTAATTTATTTTGTTGTTTAGTTAGCATATGGGGAAAAGTCCTGTGGTTATCCATCCGTCCTGTTCGAATAAACCCAAAGTTCAGGAACATCTTCTTTAGATCTGTTCAGTTTTATTCATGTGGCACCACTTAAACAGTCAACAAATTTTGACTCAAATATGTTATATTGTAAGTTAAAGACCCCAAAGAGTTAATCTCAGACAAATGTTCACACAAATGTGAATTACATTCACTTCATTAATGAAGTGAATGCAGTTCAGTAATCAAAGGTGTTTGGCTATAACTGACTACATGTGTATACTGTATCATAAGTGGACAGACATGGATGCAAACCACACCTTAACCATTTGGCTGAGGCAAAACTACCACAAGGCAGTGATTCTAACTAAAAGGTACTCTGGATATTATTAAATGTGAACATATTGTTAAATATGACATTTTTTGTTTGTCAGGTGTCCTGTTTGAAGAAAACACTTGGTAGCCACTTGAATGAATGTAAATAAACACATTTACATGAGGGCAACCTGATTTCAAGGAAATAAAAATGCTCAAATTTTTTATACATTTTTAGACATGAGTTTAAACGGCTGCCATTTTCTTTCTGAGTATTTATTACACGGCGTGCTGCGAGGAAAAGCCTGTTCTAACGTTTGAGTCTAAGGATTATTGTGAGCACCTAACAGCTCTTATTTTCTCTTGAAACTCTTTCATGTGATTCTTGTGTTGGTGGTTAAAGAGGTTTGTCCTGTTTGAGTGGTGGTGGGGACCAGTTTGTGGCATAATTTGGATAGTACAGTTTTCTGGGGCGTGTCAGACTTTTCATAACCAAACCATGTCCATGCAACAGGGGGAGCCCCTCGTTTAACAATAAGGTCCTCGATTTCTTTTGACTGCTCCTTCTGTTTGGAGCTAGCTGGTTCTGCCTCATCCTTGCTGGCCATGCTGGTATTCTCTGTGCCTTCATCTGCGTGGTGACTGTAAGCGCCATTTATAGTTACTTGATGTTTTTATTTGAGGTCATTTGTTTGATGCATATTCTGAAATTTTATGTTTGAGAATAATGTATATCATTTCAGTTTATTTTGAATAGTCTCAACAGAAACTTGAGCTTTATTGTGAAAGGTTTATGTGGAAAATAAACAACACAATGGTTTTACCAGGGGCGATTCTAGGATCAGAGCTTTGGGCGTGCTGAGCACCCAGAGAGTGTGCTTTTGGAAAACATTTAAAGCTGCTGTACAGAATCTTTGAAACAAGCTAGCTTAAAACATTTTTAGAATATAAACAGAGCACCCTGCTTCTCTTTACAGCTCCTCACTCCACCAGGGCACCGTTCGGCACTTTCTGATAGTGTGCAAATGTGATGTATGTACTGCGGCAGTCATACAGACAACTGGATGGTCCAAAAGTTAGCCGACCTATTACTGGCTGAGGTTTTAGTAGAGTTGTGGCTGAACCACATAAAAATATATAATTAATTTTAATCTCCCCGATCAATTATAATGTTATGTTGGAATGTTGTTAAAGAGGGTCAAAAATGTTTCAACCCAGTTTGTTTAGCAGATTCTGTATAGCAGCTTTAATATAGGGAGAACACAACTTCCTGATTGTGTGAGTAAAATCAGGTTTTTTCTCTTTGTCAGTTTAACACTTTCTGTTTTTGCCTGTCACTGTTCCCTGTCTGTTTTCTTACCTGGTTCTTCCTGACCTTGTACTTTCTCCTCACGTTCCCCTCTTTCCTCTCTCCTTCTTTGGACTGACAATCATACACAAATAGATTGTATTCAATTAGATGAAAAATTACATTAATAGGAAAAAATAGTATTAAGATCACTAACAAAAAGTCATCTCTCAGTGTACTTTCAACCAAAAGGCAAATAACCAAACCACATGAACATCTAATAAAAGATAAATATTGAAACACTCATCCAACATTATTCTTGATTGACGGATCATTTGATTTTCCACTTTTACCTGGATGTGGCTCCTTTTTTAGAAAAAACTTCCTTATATCCATTATTAACCTGGCTATCTCTTTGTACACAAACACAAACACACACACAACAGACGTTATAAGGTTAATGGGCATCCAGTCAGTTAGCTAGTTAGTATCCATTTAAAACAGGACAGTGGTAAAAACAGTAGGCTACGGACAATTTTAAGTTTTAGATTTTATATAGGCTGTATACATTTCAATGGGAGCAACAGGACGGTCAAATGTTGCTGATTTTACTACAGAGCAGGACGGATTGTAGGGTAGCAAACATTGTCGGAAAACACGTTTTCAACACTGCAGGTTACCTGGGTGTAATGTTTTCATGGTCTGACTCCTACCTAACTATATGAAGAGTAACTGGAGGTTAAATGTAGCTAGTATGTCCTGTTTTAAGCCAGGCACTTACACCTCCGCTCCACTGTGCCACCATCGCTCTAGCAGCAACGGCGCTAGAGCCAGAGTAGGGAGGAGGCGAGCTGGAACAAACCATTATGGGAGGGGGGGGGGGGGGTTATCTATACTTTTGTTGTTAAAATGTTACGTCTCAACCAAGTACTGTATGCTTTTTATATTTTTAGTAGTGTTTCACACAGCAAATATTGTCAAAAAAGTAAGAAATCTTTGGGGGTGCTTTGATTCATTTTGGGGGTGCTGAAGCACCCCCAGAAATGGGCTAAAATCGCCCCTGGTTTGAAACGTTTTCCTTTTCTAATTGTATAGAGACCCCTGGTGGCTTTGGAGGGAATAAATTTCTTAGATGGTAAACTGAGATGCAAACGCCAAGTCCTGGATATTGTTGTAAAAACTAATAAGTAAACATTTGATTCTTATAGTACCAGACCTACATACTGTAATTTATGTTGCACACGCAAAAGCAAAAGTATGTTACCAAAATAGGGGGAAAAAAAGAGAAAGGTGTCTTGAGTTCTTTAAATACTTTTTCAGCTGTGTGAAACCATGAAAGGTACTTCCCATGGGAACAATTTGGACATGCAATGCATCTGATCATCCTTTCTGAGCAGTACACTTTCAAATCGTAACTATTTTTATTGTTACCGCACTACTGCGACTATTACACTTTCATTTTGTAGGAAAACCCTCAGCCTTTGAAGCTACCCTATTTTGCAGAACTTAAAATCTTGGGTTGCAGTTTCACACAGCCAAATTGCCCTCGAGTGTCTGATGCTGGCTTCCTGAGAGTTTTGATGAGTCTTGTGTGACTTTCTTGTATGTATTGTCTGTTTCAAATCCCTGCAAAAAGTTTAATGATATTCAAAACTGAGATGTAATGATTTTTTCTTTTTGAGATGTTTTTGGTGGACGTCTTACGCTTTACTGTTGCTATTAATTTCCCATCTTGAAGAAGTTGGATTTGTTCTATCCCAAACACAGCAGTTACTGTGGCCACATTCTCTATTAAATCTGGGTTGTTTTTTTTTATTCTTTAATACACTCTCAACACACTGTCACACTCAAAATCTGGTCAAAAATGTTGAGTCTGCTGTAAGAGCTACCTGTAGAACTTGTGATGAAAGTAGGTGGGATCATGAGACTTCCAATCAGTTCAAATACTTACAAATGTATAGTTGATTTATACCACTTAACAAAATCCTTTTTTTTCCTAACAGGCATTACAACTTTAGACATTTCTATGGCTGAGTGTGGCCAGCCTGGGTTCGAGTCCGACCCACGGCCCTTTGCCACATGTCTCCCTCGCTCAGCTTTCCTGCCATTTCTTGACTGTATCTGTCAATAAAAAACTTAAAAAGGCAAAGAAAAGCAAAATTGTGTTTAATTATTATTTAACGTTTAAAAGAGGATTCAGTACTTCAAATTTGTTGAAGTCAACACTTTCTCATTCCTACATAAGCACAACAGACCAAACAAAGAGCAGTGAATGCTTCCACTCTCAGTGGAGATTTCATTTAATAATTGTATTCTTTTATAATTATTACAATAATTAATAATTTAAACTTTTACTACAGACAGAAAAAAAAGAACACACAAGAATCTCACTCCTCCTTTTATTTGAGTCTGATGTGTGACTCATATCTAGTTACTCATATCTAGTTCACGGAAAGTTATCCCAGCATGAACAAAACAGCATTTTATACATGATCAGTGCACAAACAGCCAGAACAGGAGAAAGAGCAAAAACAATGGAGAGTATAAGTTACACATTATTGGCTCTGTGAAAGAGCTGACGCACATAAGTAGACTGAAGGTTCGCAGAGTGCATGGAGTGCATCTTTCCTCTGTCAGCTGCTACTGCATGTGTGAATTAAAACAAAAATAACCTGAACAACATTTTCATAGTAATAGTTCAGTATTTTAAAAAGCTCATTTAGAATCCATTAACCCTCAGAAAACACAGAAAGGTATTACAATTACAAGATGTCATCCATTCAGTTATAGCAGATTCACAGCAGAGTCAGAAATCACACACACTGTAACTGTGCCGAAAAAGAAGTTACAGTGCTGTGAAACTGAAAGAGACTACTGCACTTATTCCATTACGTTTGGGTTCGAAAGTAGAGGAGTTTGCGGAGGAAGTTAAAGGAACCGGGCATTTGTTTGTATAGGCCTTTTGCAGAGTTTTGGGAGACTTCGTTGTTAACCTAAAACAAGAAGAGTCAATAATCAGACATCACTGTGTCTAAAGCCAAAATCTCTTAAAGTCCTCAGTTATTTTTTCTGATATATTAAGAGAAGCTCACCATCATCAACATTGTGACTAAGTCAACAGTGGCAGCGTTTTCCTCAAGTATACAGTCCAGTGTCTGGACGTACCACGAGCCCGACTGGGTCTCTCGCCAAGAAACATAACCTGTATTGGTCACATGGCCAAAAAGGTATTAAGGACACATAGATCTGAAAGGCTGTTTTTGTTTGAAAGAAAAAACACGCACCTGGAAAAGTAGAGTAGGACACCAGGATGTCACTCGGCGTGGGCAGGGTGGGTCTGGCGTCTGGTTCATCGGACATGCTCAGAGAGTCGCTGCTGGATGACATTGGAATAGCATCCGTCTGGTCATCCATTCCACCAGAGGATGGTTCGACCTCATCGGGGGACACCTCGAAGCCCATGTCTCTCTCATCTTGGGGACAAACACAAGCTCATTTTTACACCTCACTTGTTCCTATTAATTTTTAAACTGTGCGTTTTCTGACAGCTACCTCCTCCACAGGCCTGGATGAAGAACAGTTTAGGTTTGCCTTGCAAAGACGGGCAATGCTGGCCATTGAGGTAGTTTGTGATGTGCTGCACTGGTACGTACTGTCCGTCCACACCGTACACGGCACCAGGAAAGCGGTTGTGATTCACCTAAGGAAAGAAATATTAGCAAAAATCGTCTTACATGTCAGTCCAGTCAGATGTAGATCACATAATGGCATTTGCCAGTTAAATATTAAAATATTAACTGTAAAAAATATTAAATCCTGTGTATTTCCAGAGTATTCCAGCTGATTATTCTGAAGGGATGCAATGTTTTTTTTAATGAACATCAGAATCAGCTCAGCATGTCTTACCTCAGTGCCATGGGACAACATGATGACCACGCAGCAGTCATACTGGGAATGATCCTTCTTCGACAAAGTCAACAGCTCATGTTTGATTTGCTGGAATGTGGAATTAACCGTTAGGTCCGCAATCTTTAATACCCCTCAACACACACAGAGGCAGAAGACCCGATTCTTACTTTTTGTCTCAGGTTCGTCCTCACTTCCACGACAAAGTTGAGTGTCTTGAATCGTCTCTCCAGCTTTTCACAGTCTATGTTGGAGCCCTTGCGATTTTTCAGCATGCTGTGAGGTTCAAACTCCATGTTGTTTATGATGAGGCAGTAACCACACGGGCTCGCGTCCATTTTATAGCCCTAAGGCACAGAGAGGCGCAGAATAAAAAGAAAACAGAAAGGGCTGTCACGTAGGGCTGGGCCATATTATACCGTTCACGGTAATACCGGTATAATGTTAGGCAACGATAGGAAAATGAAATATCGCGATAGAATGGGAGTAAAACGCGCATGCGCAGTGCCTTTGTTTTCATACGCACATGGCCGATTGTTGAGTGAAACAGATGAACCAGAATTGGTTTGTAAAAATGGTGCAACTTCCGTGATGTGGAACTGGTTTGGTGTTTGTCCGTCAGATACACAACAAAGCACATTTTTTTGCAGAACATGCAAGCGGCCGTTGTTATTGTCATATTTGTCGGACTAAGATGCTCTTAAATCTGGGAGTAATCTGGGTCCTAAACTCCGTATACTTCAGGTCAAACAACACTGCAGCATCACTGAGAGTTAAAAACTGTCTAAATTCTTTCATCTTTAATAAAACGATCAGCATTGCTGCTTTACCAGGTGTAACTATAAAGTTTAACTTCCAGGCATCCATGAAAACAAAAGTTATTACATTTAACGGAGTTAGAAGTTAGCAGGAAGCTAGCGGAAGTTAGCTCGCTAGTTTCGCTAGTTACCTAAGCATGATATTGCATGTTCTGACTGAGAGATTTCTGAAAAAAATCAAACGTACAGCTCTGCTATCACTTCCAACATAAATGAAGACAGGAAACTAAACAGCAGTGACGTTTGTAGGGTTACTGAAGTTGGGCTAGCTGGTATATAATGATGTGCTACGTGATCGCTAGCGACACAGCTATGTTAGCATAACATAAACAGTGAAGCTGAAGGACGAACACTAACACTTTTCCACTTATAAAAGTTAACGTGAAGGTTCTTCATGGTTAGAAACAAATGCAATCGCATGGCAGGATGCTGTAAACGGACCAAACTTCAGTCAGGTGAACAACTGAGATAATCCATCCACAATACGAGGTTAGTCATTACTATACTGCAACAACATGGGAATAGAGCAGCTGCCAGAGAATTCAACATTAATGAATCAATGGTACAGAAGTGGAGGAAGCAAGAAGAATGAGTTTAATAAAGTTTGATTTATCTGACTGCTTTGTTTCGCTTAATGTGCCTTATAATCCCGTGCACCTTATGGTCCGAAAAATGCGTACTGCACACTGCAGTTTAATGTTGCAAAGCACCTCTTTTTAACTTCAGTGGATATTATACATGGTTATGCTCAGGATATGTCAGCCCATTTCTACTGGAAATGCCTTTTGGTTAAACTTTCAGCAAGGAATTTGCATTTGCACTGTTACATTTTTATAAAGCTTTAATGTACATAAAAACCAGCTTCTTGTTTAAGTGAAAATAAATGGAAGGTTGTCTTTTTGCGCTAGTAATGTTGTGGAGTTGTATTTTGTCTCGCATCAATTATATCGTCGGTTATATCGTTATCGCAAATTTTCAAATATATATCGTGATAAATATTTTTGGCCATATCGCCCTGCTCTACTGTCACGTAAACATGTAAGTGTGCAGCACGGAAATGGTGCTTACTTGAAGGCTGTCACGTCTTACTCTGCCCGGTCCTGGTCTTGGCTTTCCCCCCCCAGGCGCTGTGGCACACACATTAATACACATTAAGCACAAATAAACTTACAAGACTGTTATTTAAATGGATAACATAGCTTACGAGAACTAGAAGGGATTTCTGGCTTTTCAACATCTTTTCCTGGTTTGTTACCATCCACTGGAGAGGCTGTCAAAGAAACAAAGGACACACAGATGAGTCAAATTCTTATCATCTGAAAGTGTTTGGCTCTAAAGACTCTCACATTAAATATTCCATAATGAAATACACTTACTAATTGGAAGAGGCTGGATTACAGGGCGGACAACTTGAGTGGGTGTTGCGGCTGGAGCTCCATTTTGTAGGAGCTCTGCCAAACTCTCCTGACCTGTCTCCTGAAGGCACTGCAGAAATAAGGGGAAAGCCCGACTCCCACGGGTTTCCAAGTCCTGGACTAACTGCCTGGCCTGGTTTCGTCTGGTCCCAGCGCTCTGATAATAGGAGACATAGTCTTAATTGAGTACAATTATGATATTTTTACTCCCCCTCTAAAAAAAGGAAAAGAAAACCACAGTCCCACGACCTACCTGTATCTCATCGATCATGTCCTGGGTGAAAATTCCTTTTTCCAGAAGGCCATCATAGAGTTTTGATGGATCCAAGTCTTTCACCAGGTTACTCCTGTTCCGCTGAAGAATATTCTTGTGTATTTCATCCATTGTCCATTTAATGCTAACGCTGGAGACACAGGGAAGAAAAAATCTGTAACTAAAAAATTGTTATTTTCGTTTTCGATCACGGGTTAATTCTGTGTCGTCAAAGGAGGAAAATGATCCTACTTCTTCGTAAAAGTGAAACGGGTACTTTGTTGTAGGAGTGTCGTTTACAGTTCGTATTTTTTTTGTCGGTTTCACAAGCTATTTCCTTGTTTACATCAGCGTTGCCTGTGATTGGTCCACTTACAGCGGATGAAGAAAAAAGCAAGGGTGTATTAGATTTATTTACCCCGCGTTCGCTTCCGCGCGGGTAGCGACCGATGGCCAGCTGAAGCTTAAATCGCGTTACGACGAGCATTAAACCAAACGCACAACGAAGAGAAACGTAACCTGTCGACAAAACACTCAATTTCCCGAAATGACTTTCGACACCGGACTCCACCCCCTTTTTTACTCTCGCTCCAGCTTCACAGCAGCAGCAGCAGGTTATCGGCTTGCCCTGGAAGATTTGTGGGATGCTGCTGAACACACCCTTTACATTTCGCTGTCGCTTCGACTCAGCGTTGAGTCGGGGCAAATAAGGGGGCAAAACCTTCCCCCACTATGTGGCGTTGTACCGGCTGACTGCATCTGCTTCAGGTGACTAGAAACGTGGAGATGTCGCGTTGAGACAACCGCTGTAGCAACGCCACTAACACTAAGGGTTTATCCTCGAGGAACAACGTTACTGTCACGGCCCTGTAACATGACACCATAATTATATTTGATTTTCAGCTGCCGTATATCGCCTAGCTTGCTTGGGTGCTGTATGTAGCATGCTGTAATACTGTTTTTAGCATATCGTGCCTGCCTTCACCGTTTTCCCATCATCAGAAAGCTAATGGAGGGAAAGGTTTCTCAGATATGCAAGCCATCTAAAATATAGGTCCTAAACATTTTTTGCCCACTTTAAATGAATGGCGATCGCTCCTCTGATGTGTTGAAGGTAACTGTGATGGCACGGTCAAAACTGTCTCTGCCACTGGCCATTGTGGTGGTCCTCCATGTGCTGCTGGCGGGACTTGTCTATGCTGAGCCCGAGATGGACCCATACAAAATATTGGGAGTAACGAAGGGGGCAAGTCAGGCAGAGATCAAGAAGTTCTACAAGCGTCTTGCTAAAGAATGGTAAGTATTTCCTCACGACACTTCGGGCTTCAGGTTTTAAACCTCATTGTACTCTGAGCTAATAGAACTGATCTTCTCTAGGCATCCTGACAAAAACAAAGATCCGGGTGCTGAGGACATGTTTATAAAGATTACTAAATCTTATGAGGTTAGTTGGTTTTATAAATAATATTAATGGTGTGTTGCATATACAGATGAGGACAAAATGATTCCCAGGTTTTGTCAACATTTTCCCAAGCAAGAGATTATCAGCATGGCATTTCTAAAAATACTAGTTTTCTTAAGAAAACATAAATTATTTCCTAATGCACATAAGATTCGTATGACTTCATAAAACAAACAAACAAAGATTACCAGGGTCAACATTATTAACCTTCTGAAGAACTAACCTTTTTATTGAGTCATAGCACAAACCACTGCTGTGCAATGATATGCTTTAACTTTGTGATGCTCAAAGCTTGTAAAATCAAGTTAATACTGAGGCTTATCATCCAATTTACTCTTTCTGTGTGTGAAGTAAAATATTGTAAGCAACCAAAATACAAACTGAAATGTTTGGAAAAATTCTCATCCAGAGTGCTAATATTTTTGTCCTCATCTGCATTGAAGTAAAACTTGAATTAGGTGGTGTGAGTCAGTAAAAGCTAATAATATATTTATATTTGTTCTACCGCAAATCCAGATCCTGTCCAATGAGGAAAAACGTGCCAATTACGACCGTTACGGGCAGATGGATGATACTCAGCCATATGGCAACACTCACTATGGCCATCGCCACGATAGCTTTTACTTCGACGAGTCCTTCTTCAACTTTCCCTTTAACAGCAAGAATCACAGAGACTTTGCTGACAGCAAGTACACATTACACTTTAACCAGTACGTTAATGACGTTGTGCCTGACAGCTACAAGAGACCGTACCTGATAAAGATCACCTCCGACTGGTGCTTCAGCTGCATCCATATTGAGCCCGTCTGGAAGGAAGTGGTGCAAGAGATGGAGAGCCTAGGTTTGGAGTGAACCTATAAATCATCCAGAATTATCATGCATCCCCTTCCTGATGTGTAAATGTATAGAGTGAGTAATGATGTGTGTTTTCTTGGTATCCTGTTTATGCAGGTGTTGGAGTAGGTGTGGTGGATGTAGGCTATGAGAGACGGTTAGCCAATCACCTCGGTGCTCACCGCACTCCATCGATACTCGGAGTCATCAATGGCAAAGTGACATTTTTCCATTATGCTGTTGCGAAGGAGCACCTGAGGCAATTTGTAGAAGAACTGCTTCCTCAGAGACTTGTGGAGCGGGTAAATGTCTGCAGGTCTTGCAAAAATGAAAAAACAAACAAACAAAAAAACGACATTGCATCGTGAGGGATTTTTAGACTACATTTATTAAAAAGGATTTGTTTTCTAAACTACAGGTAACTGACAAGAATGACCTGCAGTTCTTGAACAGCTGGCACGAGCTCAATAAGCCTCATGTGCTTCTGTTCGACCAAGTGCCTGCTGTTCCTCTGCTATATAAAGTAAGTGTTTGCTCATTTTTATGCTACATGTAACTGAAGTGCATCAACATACCAATCACTTATCTTTGCATCTACACAGTTGGCAGCTTTTGCTTATAAGGACTACTTGCAGTTTGGCTATGTGGACCAGGGCCTTTCAGAGACTGCTAATCTGCAAAAACAGTTTAATATTAACACTTATGCTCCAACAATGCTCGTCTTCAAAGAGAACATTGACAAGCCGGCTGACATTATACAGGTAAATTAAAACAATACTTGAAATAAAATAGTGCTGTGTGATACTGCGATTTTTGCTATGGCGCCAATACCAATATCAGTACTTTTAACCTAAAAAACACAATTCAGTGCACTATATAGTGAATTTAGAGGATATTGTGCTAGCATCCATCCAATGCCACTATTGGTATTGATACTATTAACATTTAGGATCAATCCGATCATCTCTAAAATAAAGTAATTCCTTTATTTAGTTTCTTAAACCACTGTGAACTTCATGCAAAAAACTTGATTAAAATGTCTCTTCACTCTGTTTTTTTTCTTCTTGACAGGCAAAAGGAATGAAAAAGCAAATTATTGACGAGTTCATGTCAAACAACAAGTTTCTCCTCGCACCACGGCTGGTCAATCAGAAGCTCTTTGATGAGCTTTGTCCTGTCAAACAGTTTCATAGACGCAGGAAGTAGGAAAACATCTGTTTACTCCTGATGACTCTAAGCAAGTTCACCGGTTTTGTTGCAAAATCATATTTTTGTCATTCACAGTAACGTCTCTCCTCCTTTCAGATATTGTGTCCTGCTGATCACGGGTGATGAAGAGATCTTTTCCTTTGGGAATCAGGCGTTTCTCTCATTTGCTTCTACCAATACCAGGGAAGTTGTGAGGTTTGCCTATGTCTACCAACGGCTACAGCAACCGCTTTGTGACATCCTCACACAAAACAAGGACAGTGTGCAGTCGCAACCACAGGTAGAGTGTCATATATTGTATTGAGAGTGTAGTGTCCTGTTGTAAGCTATACCTTTTTATAAATTCTTTTCTTGGGTTCCCATCCCCCATCTTCTTTTGGATGTGTTGGGGTGTGTGTTCAGGTGGTTATCCTTGAGCGACGTAATGCTGCAGGAAAAGCATTTTTCAAGCCAGTTACCGCCTGGAACGGCAGTGAGGAAGACAAGCAGTGTCTTCAAGAGGAGCTGGAGCGACTACAGAAGGACCCATCCATTCTCATCCATGACGCCATGCTGCCTGAACTCAACAATGAGTTTGCCTCTGTATGTTCTCTTTGAGTGGAAATCATGGGTATCAATCATAGATTGTATCTAAAGATGGATGTAGCCTCTATGCTTGAAAAGTGAAACCAGTGCAGAAATGCCTGAAAACTGCAGCTTTTTTAATGACCAGCAGGGGGCGACTGATTGGAAGTCTAATTATATGGAAGCCTTTGAGAAAACAACATTACTTCTAACTTAATTTATGACATCAGTAAATACTTCCCTCATGAGTTTGTGGTCTCGATTTTCAGTTTCAAGCATTTTTTTTAAAAAAGCGTGATGTTTGTCTTGTAAATAACATTCTGTGAAAAACACAAGTTGAAACAGGATGTATTTTCACACGTGGCTATGATAGGAGAGTGTAATTTCCTAGGTTTTCAGAAGGTAACAAAGAGATTTCTAATTTAATGGATGATATTACCTTAACTACGTTCATCTTTCACTTACAATTTAAAGTCTGAACCCTGCAATCTGCAAAGATTCCTGTTTACCAACCATCAGTTCTACCAAGCCCTGTTAATGCTTTTGTTCTGTAGATGTTTATAATCCGATGGATCTATGCATCTTATGATTACCTCTCTGAAGTCATTGATGATATTCTGCATAACAACTGGTAAGTAGAACAAACTTTTATTTTTTATGAACAGAAGTTGTTGAAGTTTTGAACTGCTACTACGGCAGTGTTTAATTTGCAAACAGTGCACCCCGTACGTTCTCTTTCTGATACGGAGGAGTACACATTAGCGATTTAAATACACTGTGTCTCATTGATGACTTGCAGGCGTGAGATGATGCCCCTTCTGTCCCTCATCTTCTCTGCCTTGTTCATCTTGTTTGGGACCGTGGTCATTCAGGCCTTCAGGTTGGCTGATTTAATGTACACATTTTTTGTTTCTGTAATTTCAACAGTACAAAGAAAACCAGGAGGAAGGGGTGGGGGGTGGGGGGGGGGTAAAGCAGCAATGCTGTTAATCTCTGCTATTCCTGTTCATGACTTTTGGAATTTCTCTCCGTGTTTTTTCAGTGACTCGAGTGATGATAAGCAGACAAAACCAAAGGCAAAAGATGGAACAAAAGCAGAAAATGGGTCATCAGGGAGCAGTAGTACATCAAGGCAAGACTATAATTTTTCCTCTGTTGCTTGTGGGAGCGAAATGCACGAAAAATGTTTTTCAGCTCTGCGTTTTTTTTCTGTGGATTTTAGTCGGCCTCCCAAGAAGAATTTTGTGGAGGTGACTGAGTTGACAGATATCACCTACATGAGCAACCTGGTGAAGCTGAGGCCAGGACACATGAACATAGTGCTAGTGCTCACTGATGCCTCCAAGAACATCCTCCTTAGCAAGTTTGCCAAGGAGGTCTATTCTTTCACTGGGTAAAACAAACATTCACTCTGGAGTAACTTAAATCCAGTGTATGTGTGAGTTTCTTTTGTGTGTTTATCATATTTCTAAATCTTGTTTGCACCCTCCTAGGAGCCTGACACTACATTTCTCCTTCCTGAATCTTGACAAGCACAGCGAGTGGATGAACACACTGCTGGAGTACACCCAAGATGCAATGCAGATTGATGCCGATGACGACGAAGGGGCAAACCGCAAGATGGACTACACCGGCTACGTGCTGGCACTTAACGGTCATAAAAAGTACCTGTGTCTGTTTAAACCCGTCTACACCGGGGAAGACCTTGACAGCAAGTCGTCCGAGGATGAAGGAGCCGCCTCTGGGGGGAGGTCCAGGTCCAGGTCCCGCGATGACCACCCACCACGTAAATCCAACCGAGCTCGCAGCATATCCACCCTACAGATCCACCACAAACTGGACCGCCTGGGGTTGTGGATGGAAAGGCTGATGGAAGGCACTTTGCCTCGTTACTACATCCCAGCCTGGCCAGGACTTGACAAAATCACCCCCAATAAATAGATGGCAGGTGAAAGACTTAGTATTTATCTACTGTAACACTGAAATGGTTTCATTCATTACTGAAGATTTTTTTCTTTTTGCACTTGAGATATATATTAAGTACAGATTTTTCCTAAGTTGGGCCAAAATTATAAACTTGGCTTTAGTCTAACTACTGTGGAGGAGGCCTTTTAGCGTACCTCCAGTACTCGTTGCATGCTGTATTTTTTTTTAAACTGCTGTTAGTCATATTTTTATTCAGGCAAATGCTGCTTCAGCCTTGTGAAGAGGAAACAGAATCACTGTGGTAACGTCTACAATCTGGATTTCATGGCCATAAATCATATTTACTCACACTATGAAAGAGGCCGATAGAAGCCTTAGAGTCAGGTTATAGTCTGTCAGAGCTAGTTCGCAAGACGCTCCAGGACTTCTACAGGCTTGGACTCAGTTATACACCTAAAATGTGGCACAAATAGTAGTGTAACAGATTAAATTAGGAAAGCTGTAGAGAGAAGCTCAATGTCAGCTGCCCAACTGCAGCGTCACATTTCACTTCTGCAAAGTTAGACAAACAGGGGAAGGAGTTTGAAACTTTCACTGATGAATACTGTGAAAAGAGATGCGTCAACCCAACATTAAACATCTTTGCATTTGTATGCATCTCACTCATAAGTTTATACATTATCTCCATCGTGCTGACTATTCCTGTGCAATATACATGTCATGACAATGCCTTTTACCCTGGACCTCGAGGCATGCTCCTTTTTTTTCTTGTCGCTTTTTTGTTATGGGGTTGTTGATACACACAAGATTTATTCAACAACCTTGGCCTACTTAGAAATCTTAGCCAGTAGCTTTATGTAGCAAACATAATAAACAGGCTCTCCGTTTCATCTTCTGAATGTTTTCCAACTGGCTGAGGCTGACTAACATGCCATCTTAAATTACATACCCAACTGAAAGTGGAACTTAGGTTATGCTTGCCTAGTTTATACATTTTGTTTTGTTCACATTCAATGTAAAAAAAAAACTGTTACAATACTTTTGTTGGTACATAGTGATGTGAATATTGCACATAACCATGTTATCTATACGACGTGTATTTTAAAAATGACTTTGTTTGAAAGATACAGTGAATGTTTTACACTACTGAGACTACAGTTACTTGTTTTTGATTAAGTAAAAAAGTGTCAGCTGTCATAAGATGTTTCAGGTGGTCTTTAATACTGTATTTATCCTCTTGTTAGTAGTAATTAAATGCATTATGTTTATGGATTAAAAGTCATTGTAATGTGTTGAGAGATTAGTTTATATTCCAGTTTAATGATCTGGGAGTACAGTTGCCCCAGGGGCTTCTTCTGCTGTAGCTGGGGGGAAGTAGATAGATTAGCTTATCAAATGCAAGAATCAATGAAATTTATGAATTATTTAAATAGCTACCAAAACCCCCCCAAAAAAACCCCAAGTTGTTTGCTAATAGTGCGCATAAACTGGTGAAATTTGTTTCTAGCCTATCACAGGCAGGAAGTGATGTACGCCTTGGACAGGTCCGACATTCATACTTATGGGCAATTTATAATCACAAAGTAACCTGACCCCACTAACTGAATGTCTTTGGACTATGGCAGGAAGCTGAGGTATCTGTGTGCAAGCTGCACACAGAAAGGCCCTGGGCGCTTGGTGGATTTGAACCTGGACCTTCTTGCTGCGAGGGAAAAGTAGATAAAATTCTGAAGAAAGGCTCTCTTCTGTTTTGTATTCATTGACTGTGTTTAGGCTTGGTTAGGCTAAATGAAAGATAATGGTCTTGTTAAAAAACAGGGTTTCTACAATTTTAAACACACCTTAGAGGGTGTGTTTGGCAGAAGGTTTTGAAGGCATACTTTCAAGTGCATGTTTGAACTGGAAAATTTCATAATGCTTTTAAATCAGGTAAATCTAATATTAATATAATAATAGTTTCCATGTTGCATCACTTGGTTATAAATTATTATTTGTTTCATTTCAACAGGGAGCTTGGGCTTAATGTGGGCTACTGTATTAACAATCAGATTTCCCACATAACACAGCCTTTCATGAATGAACAGTGGTTGAGATAAGCAACAAACATGCATGCACACAGCAACAGGCATATGTGTAAGAAACTGGAAAATATTAACAGCGTATGCACTGTTTCACAGTGGATCGTGGCATGTTGAAGTGTTTCTGCTCTCTCTCATAGCACTCCTGTTACATTCAGGTAAATCTATGCATAGAAACAGAGAAACACACTCCTCACTCTAGTAGTCAGCCAAGAGGGAGGAGCCAGCGGTATCTCATGTGGCAAGGTAGTATTGGAATATGAAAATAACCATCTGTCAGATCTGTTGAGGTCATCTAATCCCTTTCCAGCAGATGTTTTTGCATGTCAGCAGGTGTGGTTCTGAATATGGATATCTAACATTGGCCTTCATTTCAACAGGGAGCATGCCAGGAAATAAAGTTAGTAGATATGAATTCTATGTAACATACCTTCTTTTTGCACATTAACAAGTCTCACTCTGCTTGCCATTAGAATGAATACAGGCTTAAGACTTCTATCCTTTCCTTACAGGATATGGGAGAGTTCTCAAACATGCTTTAATGCGGTTTCATACAAAAATACACACTTCCAGATACATTATTTTAACTTTCTAAAAGCTTATCTGACATTTAACCTTGTTTCCCTTGAGCTGCGTTGTTGAGAGCACCAGGGGGATTAGCTCAAATGGTAGAGCGCTCGCTTAGCATGCGAGAGGTAGCGGGATCGATGCCCGCATCCTCCAAAATGTTTTTGACTATAGTCAAAATTGTGGCTATTTAATTGAGCGTATCCAGATTAAAATTTGATAAACTGTGCAGTCCCAGCTCCATCAAATGATCACTTCTGACCGAAGGTCTTGCAAGACTTTGAACTGGAGGTGGATCTTACATGAAGGGTGACCCGACAACCCGTTTTAAAGCAATTTTAACTTTTCAAAAATATTCGAGTAAAGCTAGTTACTCTTACAGCTTTTGTGTGGTCATGGAAAGTCACATTTCCCATCTTTTTTTTCCCCTGGGCACTACATCAAGTAGTAATCAATAATCCCTGAATCCTCGAATCCTTAAATAATATCCTCAGTAAGTTACAAAAACAGTGCATTTCTGTTGCATGGTGCGGTTGAAGCATTCAGAATGCCTAACCAGCTTAATGCACTTTTAAACTTTTAATTATACACTTTTGTAATCATACCGAGCAGCATTTGAAAGTTATTCAGCAATAGCTTTCAGGTCCCCTCTAACAGCTGTGCCAGCACTCCCCGAGTCCGTATAATTGCCACTTCGCATATTTCACAGTGTGCCATAAGAACTCTTTATGCTACAAAATATGTGAGTTATTAGTAAATGGGAAAAACTTAACATCTAATTGTGTTTTAGTTTGCTTTGTTGTCTAAATGAGCCTCTTAACCATCAGTGTTAAACCTTTAAATAACATCACACACTGCAGTAGGGTATATTAGGGACACTGTGTGCACATTTCTTTCGAACAGTGAATCGATGACGCTGTGTCATGACAATGTCAGTCATTATGAAGAATATGACACAAGCACAGGAACTACTGATTAGAAGTGGAACGCTTGTTAAGTTAATGTGCATGTGTAGAGCAAAAATGCCAGTTCTGCCTTTTTGGCGCGTCTCATATTTGAACAGTTTCAAATGCGCATTTTACAGACAGATCCGCCGTGCTTTATTTATAATATGCATACGTACAATGGAATTAAAATGTATCAGGGTTTTGTAGTGTTCAGTTCATCATCGGGTCACAACCCGCAGTATCAAGTAGGGGGGATTAGCTCAAATGGTAGAGCGCTCGCTTAGCATGCGAGAGGTAGCGGGATCGATGCCCGCATCCTCCATACGCATTATTCTTTACAAATAAAAGCAAAGATTTTCCGCTGACACGGTCGTCTTACTCCGCTATCATTATGTTATGGTAATTAAAACTTGTATAAACGGTGGTATCTTAACTTTGACCAGGTAGGTCACCCAGTCCCTAAGAAGACCGAAGACCTCAGGCCACACATCTGCGCGTACATCCCAGAAGGAGAAGGGCCCCTGGCATGTTAACAGTTTTGATGCTATCATGCTAAAATGATGGCAGTTAAAATGACTGACTTATCAGACAGCTGAGAGACAAAGTCTTACAAATGAAAGGCAGTACTTGGAAAAAATATCCTATGAAAACATGTTTCTTTTTTTACAATTATATGAGCGCATGATAGTTTATCATTACCATTAGCAGTTTACTATTTACCGCTGAAGACAGACATGTTTTGTTTATGTTTTACAGAAATAATAAAAGGACCAAAAAAAGAAGAAGAACAAAGAAATCACCAGGGCCATATTATGAATAGGAAAATGTCGTTTGTGTAAAAAAGGACTTCAGAAGGAAACCATTTCAGTGGTTAAATGCCGGTAATTTAGTTTTTAGGTTTGTTGTTGTTGTTGTTGTTTTTAGAAGTTTAGAAGAATGCCACACACGCAGACACTCGCTCCTTAATCAGCTGCGCACATATTCAGCTCACAGATCACGCGATCCCTTACTAATAAAAGTTGTCTAACGTGATAAATTGCTTAAACAAGGAAATTACAAATGTGGTTGCAAAGTTAAAAACAATTAGTTACTTTTTAAAAAATTATTCACAACCTGAATAGGTAATAAAGCAATAGATCTTTCAGCCCAATTCTATTTTTTCTGCATAATCCATCATATAAAATGTAATCAAATGAAAAAGTCTCTTTTTGAAACTAGTTTTATTAGTTTTAATCTTTTAACTTTACCCATGAAGCAAACATTAAATTATATGCAACATTCTCTGACTGGAAGAAATTTGTTTAACATTTAAACCTATTTTCTGCATATTCCAGCATATAAATTACATTTTTTTTTCTGTGCTAGTGCAAGGTAAGTCCAAATAACATAAAAATGAATGCTGTTTCATCTCACTCACATCTGTCTGGTGTTGTGTTCATGTTTGGCTTCGCAACATTTGGTTGTATTCAGTCGTACATGTTTTGTGGAAATTCCTTCTGTCAGTTTATTTTGTTTTTACAGTCAGTGATTAAATTCTTTATATAATTTTCTCTCATTTCCTACATGAATATAATTAGCACAAATCCACAGACGGCCTGTCATATTTTCCGTCACAAGATGGCACCACACACCGAGTCAAATCAACTTCCTGTCAGTACGCAGTTTCCAAGAGACTGGAAGAACTATTCTCTAAGATACATAAAATTAAACGTAAATGATGTGAAGATTATATTTAAAAAAATTAATTGCAAAGTGTGTGTGTGTGTGGGGCAGAATATTTTACTGGTACAGGAAGGAAAAGCCCATACTATGTATTTATTGTTTTGTTTTTGTTTTTGTCTTGATAGAGTTTTATTAATTGCAGTTTGCTTATGGTTATGTTATCTTATATTTATCTAATATAAAGAAGTTTCATGTGCTACATGGTCTCTTGTCTTTTTTTTTGATCCATTGGTGTTTTTTGAACCAGACAGGTGCATAACACTGTGCTGTTTGTGTGCTACAATACAGTCTTGGCAGGCATAGCAACAGTAACTAAGGGCGAGGTTTATCATCTGATCATGCATGTCTCTTGTGATCTTCCTCTCTCTTGCTTACTTGTGCTCTCTGGCCCTCTGTATTGAGCTAATGCTATCAATACAGGCTTTAAGGTCATCCGTCAACATTTTCCTGTATGCTGGTTTGATTATCTGGTACAAAAAAAAGTAAGTGGAAGTGGAATCACACTGTGTGTCTCGTTGCTCTTATTAGTACGCTTTTTTATCTTATCTTTTCTTTAATGCAGAAGTTGGTGATCACTTGAGCTGGATTTCTTATGAGGTCATGTGTTTATATTTTTATTTAAAGTAATAATGACTCAAAGGGAAGTCACTCCCTTCCTCTTAGAGTAGGCGTGTGTGTGTGTGTGTGTGTGTGTGTGTGTGTGTGTGTACATTTGGGCAAGTGACGAGCCTATGTTCAGTTTTAATTAGTGGAGACTCGTTGACTGTATCCTGTGTTTGTGCATCTGTTCCTGTTTGTGTGTGTTAATGTGTTTTCAGTTATATGGCATCAATAGGACCAGAAAGTGAAAGCTCATCCCTAAACCAAACGTGTTACATGAATGGTAAAAATCAAGTTATGAGTTACGCTTTGAAGGATGAATTTATTCTTATTCTCGACACTCAGAGATACCAGCTCCGACTGATTGTACTGCTAGATTTGTTGGCTTGACATTTAGGCTTTGACTGCACAGTTTGCTAACTGAATGAAATCACTGATTGTATAAAAATGTTTTCTACAGTCACTGCTTGGAATACAGGTAGCTCTTTTACTGTAAATGTAGTCATGTGAAAAAGAAGGTGCACCCCGTTTCAATCCTATGGTTTTACATATCAGGACATAAAACAATTACTAGTATGCTATCTGGTCTTCAGCAGGTCTTAAAATCAGGTAAATATGACCTCAGATGAACAGAATCACATGACATAGTACCCTGTGCCATTATTTATTTAACAAAATGCAGAAGGACTGAGTGGAAAATTAAGTTCACTCTCAATGCTACCGTAGGAATTAAGAGGATAAGTAGGAGCAACGTGCTGTTAATAAAATACACTCGACTACCTCATCACCAGCAAGTGTGAGCACCTTTGCAAACACAGAAGTTTTGGTACTTTGCTAGTCTGCAGCATTCAGGTGTGTGTTAACAAATTGCGAAGGAGAGACAACAGCAACGGCCAGCAATAAAGAAAAGAAACTGTTGCTGCCCATCAGTCTAGGAGTGTCATAAGTTCATTTACAAACAATCCATCAGAAAACATTCAAGACAGCTGCCAATTTTTTTAGGAGTGGCTATGTCAGGAAATTCGATGATCTGATGAACTTGTTGTAAATGCACATTATATCGAAGTGTAAGCATGTATGCCCACTCTGTTGGAAGTGAATGGTATAATGGTGCAGCATGGTGGTCTGGTTAAATAATTAAATAAATTTGTAATCATACCGAGCGACATTTAAAAGTTATTCAGCAGTATCTTTGAGTCCTCTGTAACAGCTGTGCCAGCACTCCCCACTTTGCTACAAAATATGTGAGTTATTAGTAAATAAAATATATATATCTCATTGTGTTTTAGTTTGGTTGGAATCTAAATATGCCTCGTCACAAATGACTAAACATCACACACTGCAATATGCATTTGTGACAATCAGATCCGCCGTGATTTATTCAAGTAATGTATTTATTTATGTGCACAAGTAGATTACTGAAATAAATCAGTTTGTGTTCAGGTCATCATCGTCTTGTAACGTCATCACATGGTCCTGTTTTTATTGTTTTTAACTTATGTGCATACATACACTTGAACATTACCTGTGTCACGACAAAAGGGGGGGTTAGCTCAAATGGTAGAAACAGATCCCCTGTGATTGAAGTAATGGTTTTACTTATGTGCATACATACATGAACGTAACCTGTGGCATTGCAATGAAGGGGGATTAGCTCAAGTGGTAGAGCGCTTGCTTAGCATGCGAGAGGTAGCGGGATCGATGCCCGCATCCTCCACACGCTTTGATCTTTCTAAAATGAAAACATTCCACTGTTATATGTTATGGTAACATAGACATAATCTTTATGTCTATGGAAAATGAAACTTGTATAAACTGTAGTATCTTAACTCTGATCAGGAAGATTAGGCGCTCCCCAAGAGTACCAAAGACCTGAGGCCACACATCAGTACATCCATCCCAGAAGGTGAAGTGGGGAGGCCCCAATACATTCAGCTATTATAGTTCTCTATCGTTATTTTATAGTAAATGAAACTTGTATAAACCGTGGTATCTTAACTGTGACCAAGAAGATTAGGCAGTCCCCAAGAGTACCGAAGAGCTGTGTGAAGTTCCCTCCTGCTTCAAACGCTCCACCATCATCCCTATTCCCAAGAAACCCACCATCACAGGACTGAATGACTACAGACCTGTCGCCTTGACGTCTGTGGTCATCAAATCCTTCGAATGACTGGTGTTAGCCCATCTGAAGGTCATTACAGGCCACCAGCTGGAGCCTCCGCAGTTTGCCTACCGGGGAAACAGGTCGGTGAATGATGCAGTAAACATGGGGCTGCATTACATCCTGCAACACCTCGACTGCCCGGGAACTTATGCCAGGGTCCTGTTTGTGGACTTTAGTTCGGCTTTTAACATCATCGTGCCTGAACTTCTCTCCTCCAAACTCTCCTAGCTCAGCGTGTCACCAGCTACCTGTCAGTGGATCACCAGCTTCCTGACAGATAGAAAGCAACAAGTGAGGCTGGGGGAGATCACCTCTGAAACTTGGTCCCTCAGTATTGGTGCCCCTCAAGGATGTGTCCTCTCACCACTACTGTTCTCCCTCTACACTAACGACTGCACCTCCAAGAACTCGGCTTTTAAACTCCTAAAGTTTGCAGATGACACCACCGTCATTGGCCTCATTCAGGATGGTGATGCGTCTGCATACCGGCAGGAAGTTGAGCGGCTGGAGCTGAACACTCTTAAGACTGTAGAGATGACAGTGGACGTCAGGAGACATCCCTCAACTCTGCCCCCCCTCACCATATCAGATAGCCCTGTGTCGACTGTGAACATCTTCAAGTTCCTGGGTACCACCATCTCCCAGGACCTGAAGTGGGAGACCAACATCAACTCCATCCTCAAAAAGACCCAGCAGAGGATGTACTTCCTGAGACAACTGGGGAAGTACAGTCTTCTACAGGAGCTTCTGATCCAGTTCTACACTGCGGTCATTGAGTCTGTCCTGTGCTCCTCCATCACAGTCTGGTATGGAGCAGCCACTAAACAGGACAGGAGCAGACTGCAACGGACTGTAGGGGCAGCAGAAAGGATCATCGGCACCCCCCCTGCCCTCCATCCAGGATCTGTACCTCTCAAGAACCAGGAAATGGGCAGGGAAAATCATCACAGACCCATCATACCCTGCACACAGACTTTTTTATCTGCTGCCCTCTGGCAGACGGTACAGAAGCCTGCAGACCAGGACCACCCGACACAGGAACAGTTTCTTTCCCCTCGCCATCTCCCTTCTAAACAGTTGGCCTGTCACACTGCTCCCACTGCCAGACTGCAACTGCACCTTATGTACATTCTGTAGTATTCATTCCACTTCATTTCTGTATTCTATGTATATAAGTTTAGATTGGTTATTTATACTTAGTTTACACAGCTTTGTGTATGTATGTGTATGCATGTGCAATGTATATATAGACACGTGTGTGTGTGTGTGTGTGTGTGTGTGTGTGATTTACATTGCTGTGCTTGAGAGCCTCCATCTACCGGAACCAAATTCCTTGTATGTGTCTGCACATATACTTGGCCAATAAACCTGATTCTGATTCTGATTCTGACCTGAGGCCACACATCAGTACATCCATCCCAGAAGGCGAAGTGGGGAGGCAACAGATGGACTGTCCATAATCAAAGGGTATCAATCCCAGAGAAGCAGAGCTACGGCCTACTCTGTAAGTTTCAAAGATGCATTTTTATGGAAAGATCCCCTGTGATTGAAGTAATGGTTTTACTTATGTGCATACATGCCCTTGAACGTAACCTGTGACACAGACCAGGAGGGGGATTAGCTCAAATGGCAGAGCGCTCGCTTAGCATGCGAGAGGTAGCGGGATCGATGCCTGCATCCTCCACACGCTTTGTTCTTTCCAAAGCACAAACAAAAATGGTCTGCTGTTATAGTCCTCTATCATGATGTTATAGTAAATGAAACTTGTATAAACCGTGGTATCTTAACTGTGACCAAGAAGATTAGGCAGTCCCCAAGAATACTGAAGACCGAGAGCACACATCAGTACGTCCATCCCAGAAGGAGAAGTGGGGACAGATGGACTGTCCATAATCAAAGGGTATGAATCCCGGAGGACCAGAGCTACAGCCTACTCTTTAACTTTCAAATATGTGTAGCCTGGGTAGCCACACAGGACACAATTACTGGGGTTCTTAATGTGCAGTTTTATTGTCAATGACGACTGAATAAACCAAAAAAATGTCCTTTGACCTTTACTTTTGTCAAACAGCGGCCATATGGACTTGTACTGAACATCGACAGCACGAGAGGTAACGTGGCAAAGTAACAGAATAACCGATTAAACAAAGATGTGCCAATACAATACGAGGAATAAAAGAAATTCAAGTCCTCCACCATAATCCCTGTCCCCAAGAAACCTAGGATCACTGGACTAAATGACTACAGACCCTGCATCCTCCACATGCTTTGGTCTTGCAGCGTGAGAGACAATTAATGTAAGTTTAATTCATAATAAGTGAGCTGTGTGGTACGGGTGACATGGATCTCATTGTGTTTGACCTTCCGTTGAGCTTTTTGTGAATGCAGATTATGTAGAAGTGTAAACAGCCACCGTCTTGGACTGAACTGAAAGTGAATGTAAAATTAAACAGTATAGTGGTCCAGTATAGTGGTCCAGTCCAGTGGTCCAGTCCAGTGGTCAGCGCTGTTGCCTCACAGCATGATGGTCCTGGGTTTGGGTCTACCATTGGTAGGTTACTTTATAAGAGGAGTTAGGATGTTCGTATAACTTTATTTTGTGCTTGTACTTACAGTACAGGCACTTACAGCTTACAGTTTTGGATTAAAAAAATTATTATATTACACTGGCATTATTGCATCCCCTCTGTGACTGCTCTTGTATAAGATATATAGACAATAACTCATAGGCTTCCTCTAACGCTGACCTATTTTCTGTTTTTCTATTTTGTTTTACACACACAGACACAGGAATCTACATCATTAATCTCAGCACATCCAGATTCTGCAGTGCTCCCAAATGTTTGTTAAATCCGTTCATTAGTTTGAGCCAACCCTCTACTGCTAGGTTTAACTTTTCAAAGTCAGAGAAAAACATGTGGCAAACTTAGATGTTTTGGCCTATTGTAATCCCACAGCCTGAGCTGGTATGATTAACAAGGAATCAAACAGCCCTGAAGTTAAAGCTAAACCTTATTTTGACTCTTGCATGGGGATTTTGAGCTCAGGTCAACTGTGTTTTAAGGATAATCCACAGAATCAACTGGTGTACTAAGTTGTGAAATGGGTAAATCTATACTTAATTGGTTTATCTACTATTATTTTTGCACTTTCACAAATTGTAGCTGTGGTTTAGAATTTGAAATGTATTCTTAGAGTGATCCCTCATGTTATTGCATAACAACAGTATTAGAATTTGGTCTTTGAACAACACCACAGCAGATTTTAAAGCAGTTGAAACTGTAATTAACGAAATAAAGCATCAACAGTTTAAGAATTACAGCAACTTTTGCACAACTACTCCTTTTACTCAGGTTTGGAGAGATCGAGGAAACGTCTCTAATACTCAGATGCAAATTTCTTGCACTCTGTGCCTGGCGGAAATATGGGACCCATAACATTGAATGATTAGTTTAATGCTCTACCAGGATTTCAGTTTCTGCTTGTTTGTGGGTGTTTTTACCTTCATAAATTATGCTCAGTTGCCCTTTTTATAACTTAATAAGTTTGGGTTTTGTGTTGCTTACACCTTTTTGGGCAGCTATAAAACTGAATTCAACACTTGCAGACAACACTTTGAAGTCTGAAGTTTAGTCTTGTATATTACTTCCCTTTAAATTGTGGCAGTATGGAGTAAACATTAAAAATCTTAATAGACCTGTCTGTGAGTACTTGGTGTTCATACAAACATATAATAGACAGTTTGGAATTATTCTCATCAAATGAAAGCTGGAACTATCCGCATACATCAGTCACCCTGCAAACCAGGGCAAAAAACCCTGCTAACATTATGTAATGTTTTATACCAGAAGAAAACTTAATATTGATTATTTGGTATGCAAACCTAAGAAGAATTTCCCTTTAATAATATCATGCACATCCTGTGTATAAGAGTGTCTGTGTTAAGGAAAGAAAGTAAAAAGAGACCATAACATTACAGTTTAAATCATTAACAGAATTAAATCATTTGTTTGAATGAAAGAAAACAAATTGTAATCTAGATATTGGAGTATCTAAATAAATTATCCACTAAAAAAACTCACTACCCCACACTACCATATGTTTGGTCAAAACAGGAAGTGGTTCCTTTGTTCTCGAATGTTGCTATAAAGAGGTCACTTCCTGTTTCTCCAGGACTGCTGGTGCTTGTTCTCTACTTTGTTTTTGCTCTTAGAGGATGTGTAGATGGAGGAAGAGGTAGTAAATCAGACTGAAAGGTACACCAAGGCAGATCAAGGATCTTAAATGATGGTACACAGGAACAGAAGTAATAAAGTGCAATATGGATGGATGCATTAACCCTCTACAGCACAGCGTTGCTCCAAGGCAACAGAAAGTTTTTTTTAACCCTCATGCCCAGTACACGTAAACTGAAATGCTGCCAACCAATCAGGGTGTTTGGAAAAGTGAAAAACTTCAGTCCAATGCTGTGTTTGAGTCACTATCAACTCAAGCATGATTTGAAGGTGGGGCATCCTTTTCTGACACATGGTCCTAGGACTGCATGGTGTCAGAAGAAGGTAAGAACGTTTGCCCTATCATGTTTAAAATTACATAAACTGGAAGTTAAAAACTACGTGTGAGTGTAAGAAGATGCTTTAGGTTTTATTATGTTAGGTTTTATTAAGTGTTTTAAATTTTACCTTCTCAGAAATCCAGTTTCTCTTTTCATAGTGCGATAAGGGGTACTTTTTAAAGAGACTTTGATAACAGTGTGTTCGTATGTAATTATATGTTATTTCATGTATTTGTGCACATTTCACTAATGTGATCCTTCTTGCACGGTAAGAGACAATCAAACATTTCCTCCAAGTGGAAATTTGGCCCTAAATACAAAATTGCACAAAGTCTGTGCAAATCCAAAAATGAAGCAAGAGGAGAGGGTGAGTCTCTCTCCAGTTAATGCAATCTAGTAGTGACCAAACTAAAGGGGATTTGATGTGTCACCACGCTAAACTGTAATACATGGAACACCTGCCTGCTAAATGTGCACGTTAACATTATTCTTGTGAGCATGAAAGTGTGCTGATGTTATTAGTGCACTCAAAGCATAATTGTTCCTATATAGAGCCTCACAGGGATCCTACAGGAAACACTCTTTCTTCCTTACTCCCACTCACGATCTTCTTTTGCAACGCTTTTCGGCAGCCCGAGAGTCCATCTTCACTTTCCTCTGCTTTAGTCGTACAAACAAGACTGATGGATTAGATTGTTTCACACATTGTTGAGGAGCTTTTTACTCTTTGTTGTTCCTCTTCCATTCCTTGGAGATATTTTCTTCTTCCTATCCTTCTGATCACATTCACATTTCATTCGATCTTATTTCCTTCCAACCTACACAGTGTTATTGTCACTCAGAGCCACATGGGGGTTTAAAGACAAAGGAATAGAACTCTTATAGCTTCACACAAAACTAGATCAAATGCTATGTTGTTTAGCAAGCAATTTTGGCTGTTTTTAAAGGGAGCAGGAAGTCAACTGCTGCCTAATTATTTTCCTGTATAATTCGAGCTTTTATATTGTGTGCATTTTCCAAAAGCTGAGTCTCAATAAAACACCATCTGTCCAGTCCACCTAATCAGATGGAGCACTGCTAAAGCTCTTCTGCATCCCCTACCAGAGATGATAAATACTTATGAATTTAAGCATGTCAGTAAGATCTGTTTTTTTTTCAACAATTTTTCTACACTCACAAGCCACTTCATTAGGTACACCTCTTCAATTCAGTTTTGTTTATAAAAAAAGAGCCCAGTTTATGTCATACAATGATCAGACTTCCTGATAGTGTTGAGAGGAATGCAACAGTAACTCAAACAAGCACTTACAACCAAGGGATGTAGAAAAGCTCTGAAGGCATAATGAGAACATTAAAGCAGATGGGCTGCAGCAGCAAATGACCTCACGTCTGACAGCTAAGAACAAGAAACTGAGGCTACAGTGTGCATGGGATCCCCCAAAAAGTGGACAATGGAAAATAGGAAAAACATGATCTCCAGTTCTGCTGCAACATTTGGATAAGTAGGATCACAATTTGGCATTAACAAAATAAAATGGATTAAAATGTATCAATGACCCTTGTATCAATGATTTGGCTTGTTAGTGGTGGTGTAATGGTATGGAGGATTTTCCCCCTTAGTACTCAGAAGGGGTTCAAATCAATACCAGCAAGATGTAACTAATGAAGTGGCCAGTGAGTGTATGTATATGTATGCATGCTTCTGGACATTTATGGCCAGTGTGGTCAGATGAGATAGCGCTTGATAACTTTGAGGCAAAGCCGGTGTTGTGCCATTTAGAAAAATACACAATAACAACAATATAGTGTCATTTATGTGCTAAACTCAAGATACTGTGAGGGGTTCAAAGTTTCACGTTACCCTTTCTGCTTCTGTAAATTCTTAAAATATTTGTTTTGAAAATCTTTTAATTAGATTTTTAAAATTTTTCAATTAGAATTCTTACTCCTAGAATTGCAATAAACAAGTACAATTCTTATATCAGGTCCAGTCATTCAAGTAAACCAGGAGTGCAGTTCATTAAAAACAAACCACTAAAATTAAATGGACATTACCTATAGACATTAGTTTTCTGGTGTAGAATTGACAAAAGCTGCAGCAGTGAGCATTTATAAGACATCTTATAAATCTTGATGCAGGCAAGATGCAATGCAGGCATCTTGATGTCTTTGACACTGGTGCCTACATTGCATGATCTGACCTTAACTTGGTTTAATTTGCCTAAACTTAAACAAACTGAGATGGAAAGATCCACTTGATATGAAACTACTTCTGTCTCACTTGACTACCGGCAACTGAGTTTGTGTCAGTGAAACACTGCAGAAGTCAAAATGTGTATAGAAAAAAAGAAAAAAAAATGTACACACGACAAGAGAACAGCTCCTTTAAAATTCAACAAACATTTATTTGTGAAGTCTGTGACAAACAGGAGGCAGTTTTAATGTCATGTTTTACAAGCTACACTGGTTGGATAAAACAAAACAAAATCACCAACCCCTTTAAAAATCAACTTGGATCAAATTTTCTCATCTTCCTATTAATGTTGGCTGCCACATTTTATTCTCCATCAGCTTGAAAACGCTTCTATGTACAGAAGAAATGCTCAAGTGTGGCCTATAAAGGGAGAGAGCTACATACGTCCACAGTGACCTGGCTCAGATCAGCTGTTGATATTCAGCTTTTCTCAAAAAAAAGAAAGAAAAAGAAGTAAGGACAAGGACAGAGTACAGACCTTTCTTTTCAAGTTGCAATACAAGGGACATGTTTTCTTACTGTGTACTCATTTTATTTTGCTTTCATAGCATTCCCCTTTTATTTAAGAATCAAGCAGTATTAAAAAAAAGACAAGAGTATAGGCTATATAAAGCGAATATACAGGCAGTTTCTAGGTAATAGTTTAGCCAACATTATGAACAGCTTAATATTCACGTATAGATTCCCAGCATGTAATGATCATAAGAACAGATGGTACAGATTAAATGGAAACAGATTAAAAAAGCTGGGGAAAAAACAAAAACGTTGCTTCAACAGGCTTACAGACACACAGGAAACAATAAGACTTGCAGTTTGCATCATGCAACCTGTAAGAAGTCATCTGTCAATGGCTGGTGATGTGTGACCTGCAAATCTGTTCTGTAGTGGCTGAAATGCCTCATGCTTATAACCTGAGGGGGTGGAGCATAAGGAACACCTGATTGGCAGGTGAGAAGGCTGGAGAGGCAGAAACAACTGACTGAGGAGGTCAGAGTCAGAGAAACTGGAGACGTTTCATTTTATCATGGGACGGTTGACCTCAAAATGAAATTCACATCTGGCCAGTGGAACCAGAGGAAATAGTTCCAAGTAGTCCCTGCAGGAAGTTATTTATTTATTTGAGTATCCCACAAATGATTAATGAAAAGAGACATTTATGCATTTATGACAAGTTTTTCCAATCATAATTTGTCTCTTTAAGCACCACAAGAGAAGAAAATTTATTTTTATCATATTTAACATAAGGCAGAAGACATTTCTCCAAATCTTACAATAAGTTACAATGAAATAATCTAGGCAGGCCAGAGGTAAAATATATTCATTTCATTTTGCGGTGAACAGTTCTGCTCATAGAAAACCAGTTGGTAGTAAATGTCATCTAATATTCATGTCCAGCTCTGACATCCTGCATCTTGTATTTGTTCTAATAAAAATCAAATACAATAGCAAAAATATGAAAATACAATAAGTTATTATCATGGTTTAAATGAACACAAACCAATTAATTTGTTTGCATTTTTGTGAAAAACATAAAACTCCAGTAGTCCCTGTTGTTTGGCGAATGCAGCAACGTGGCAGTTATATGCACGTGCTTTGAAGATGTGCCAGGACGTCATGCTGTCCGTCAAAAAAAACATTGAACTAAAATGTAAATTGGTCCACATTGTCATTCAGCTGTAGGTCTGCACACAAAAACCCCTCCTAAGGCTGCGTGTCATTTAGAAACTGCCGGACATGAATGCACAAGATGATAAATTAAGACGATTAAGTCCAGGTGTAACTATGTGTGGCGTCATCATACAGAACGTACTTAGGTGGAGCCAGACATTTGCAGAAAAATAAGCCTTAATTGAACCGAGACATCTTTGTAGAGGAAAGGCACTAAAGTTACCTTCTTGTGGACAGTGAGCGTATAAGACAATGAGACTATAAGGCTAAAATGTCCAATGATGATCAATATGTTGAAGAAACCCGAATCAAAGTGTTTAATGACACGTGTCAGAGGTAGAACAGATCCCGGTAAACTTTCCATCTAGAAATTTTGTTTCATGTGTGTCATCAGGAGTTTCAAAATAAAAGCTTTAGCGTTATTTCAGTAAAGAACAAAGTCTTCCGGCCTGCTTACGGCATCCATGGCACTTTCACCTTTTTACGTGCTTGAATCTGAAACTCAGTGGAAAAGGTTTCGAGAACCGATCCAAGACCGTGATTGATTTTATAGTTGTGGAGTATGTCTAAAAAAAAAAGATATAGTGGCAAAGTCTCATATTAGTGCAGGATAATAGTTCCTTTGTGGTTTGAGCCTATTCATTCTAGTGTTTAGTGGGGCAGACTGTGGGATGACTTAAGCACTGGTTTGTGGCCGTTTCAGACATGCCACGGAGATTAATTTCCGACATAGTCTGCTCCTGTTAGATTCTCCACAGTGTAAGAGCTTCTGCCTTTTTAATGGATACACAGACCTCTCGTATGAGGAGCTCACTGAATGGAAAAGAAGCGCAGCAGTTTTATCAATGCTCATCATTACTAATATGTCTACACAGTCATCAGTGTAGTTAGCGGGTACAATAGCTAGTCACTTGACTGCTAACTTAGTCACAAATGTGTCAAAGCCAGTTTTAAGCATATTTAACCTCATGACTGGAAAAAAATGTAATACAGGACTTCTATAGATAGTTGCACAAACCTCACTTTCTTGCCATTCGGAGCCTGTGGTATCTATTTAATATGTCACAAGTCTTTCCAGTATTTATTTATCATTCTTGGTCATGTTTCTGATCAACAGCACCAGTATCTTTCCTTTTTAGGTCTTGCTCCCTTTCTTTTGCTTTTCTCTTATTAAGAATATGTTTTAGGATTCAGTTCATTTCCTGTATGTGCTTCATAGACGTAAAATGACAGCGTGAGGGAGAGTAGGTCTACAGCAGTTCAGTTATTCTTTTATAATGAAGAGTCAGCATCGGCAGTTGGCCAGACGTTTATGCTAAAAATTGCTGTTGGCACACATTTCCACTATCAGTGCATCCTTCCTGCAAAGCCTTAAATTACGGAAATGTCACGGAATGTCGAAAAGGCTTGACTTTTCAGTCCACTTGGATGCACGGGGTTATTCATTTTCGGTGGTTTATCCAATCAGACTGCTTGGGTAGGACTGCATGTTGTGTAATGCTGTGGTTAAAAAGGAAAAAAAAAATCAGTCTAGCCTTGTGGTAATTGGGTCCGTAGCTTTTGAAGCAGCGCCTGCTTTCATGCAGTTGGGTTTGTACCAGTTGTGAGGGTTGGAGAGGAGACAGCAACATTTAGACTGTGGGTTTTCTTCGGTGTGTTATTTAAATACACGCACTGTTTGTGTAATGCCCTATTTTAAACTGCTGAGTCATTAGAAGCCGAGAAACGCTGGTCTACTGCTCAAACACGAAGTGAAAGAGACGCGTTAGAATAGATGGATAGAAAACTGAGTGGACTGCCTTGTCAAAGGGCAGCAAGTCCAGAGCAGACTTTAAACTGAGTAGCACCATGACAGAAAGACTAGAAACCGGCAAAATTTCAGTAAAACGTCCATAAAAATAAACATAACTAAACAAAAATAATTTACTCTCCATACAGTGCAGATAACCCTTGATATAAAAGTTCTGCTCTTACATCTGTTTAAGTACTTTATGCATTGTAATTACATGCATAAAAACAACCCTATTCATTTAAAAAAGGCCTGCTGGGTTTGCAGTTTTCTTTAACAGAGTCCAGTTTTGGTGTGAGCTGACTATTAATAAGTGATCTGACAGGCACTTTGAATATCTGTTTATTGATTGAAAAAAGAAAGACATGGCAAAAAATAAAAACAGAGATAAAAGCCAAAAAAACAAAATGTTATTCAAAACCCTGCCAAATATGTTTATGATTAAATTACATTATTTTCTAATGTTCAATCCACTAAAAAGTATCACTCCTTAATATTTCTGTTGCGAATGAAGGATGCGAATATATCCTTCAGAAATATATTTTATATTGTTGTAACTGTCAGTTAGGGGGGAAAAGGTGATATATGTATAAATTAATAATATATCTTTAAATTTAAAAAATCTAATACTAAATAAATAAAACAAATCTTTGAAATTATTTCATGATGAGTAAAAAATGTCAGTGCTGCTGAGAGTTTGTTGTTTACAAAACTGCATTTATGCTACATTTTTAAAAAACGTGTATGGGTTTCTACACTGCGTCACCAGTGCAGCCTTACAATGCAATGCAGGCGTGTGTCAGAGAGCAAAGGAGGTTAAGGGTGCTTTAAAACATCTGCCCTTCACCAGAAAGGGATTTATGAACTAATAAACCAGAAAACATGACAGCCACACACATCTAGCATGACCTCAAATAAAAAAACGGAATGCAGAAAAGACAGTGAGCAGTTTGAGCTCAGCTACACTGTTTCACTGATTCTTTAGTCTGTTGTTGAAGCTGCTTCAATATCACGTTTTTAAAGATTTATCGAAAGGTTCCTTCCAAAACCCAGCAGTTAGTATATGGATGGATTGGATTTGCTTTGCTAGGAAAATGGAATGCATTTAATGTGATGGTTTTGCCTCCGTCTGTGGCCTATTAGCTCTGAATATAGGTGTAAAAAGGTCAATTGTAATTGGTGCATTTCTATCTGATGCCATGCTCTTAGACTTTGGAATGGTCCCCAGTTAGTGTAACCAACTGAAATGTGTTGGGAAAGTGTGCTGTGCGACTGGACACCATGTCTTCATCACACCATCACTGAAAGGTTAAAGGAGGAATCTTGACATCAGCGAAGGTAGATCTCGATAATAACAAACAGGCACTTTTTTTGCCTGCGGAAAAAGAGTCAAACCAAATGATAATTTCCCAACTGGACTGTGGAGAATAACCTACGCTAATCTATGAGGTTTAAATTATGGCTACAATGCCAGAAAATCTCTTCGTATTTGTGGCCAAAGTTCTTTTGGAAACCAAGCCTAAGAGTATTTTTGTTGCTTAGGTTTGCTAAGAAACAAAAAATAGTAGGAGGTCGTCTCTGAGATCACTTATAGCAAGAAGTTTCTAGCAATAAGTGCAGTCATGCTGAGATATGCAGCCTAACAGTCTTTAAGTTCTTCCTTTAGGAAGGAAACGCTGTAAACGAGTCCTCGACTTAAAACAGATGCAGAATTTTTTTAGATCCATGTTGGAGACACTTGGTGGAATGTTACCGTGCTAATCAATCTAAGCGGGATAATTTCATGTGTTTATGACAAGGTTCGGTGAGTAACTGTCTCTGCAGGTACCATCTCTGGAGAAATCACAGCTCTTAACCAGATTGCATCTCGGAGACTGATGGTTTCAGAGTTATGCAGAATATCTCTGTGAAGAATATCTTGTCTATGGTTGTATGTCTCCTACAGAAACATCCGCACTTTCATTCCATATTTTCTTAACCTTGATTGTTTTTATATCTTAATGGCTGGCTGCTTGCTCAACAGCAAGGTGGCAGGTTGATGTCATCAAGTTGGATCTTCCATTCTGTTGTAGTACCTGTCATTGTGCAAATCTGATGGGGTGTTTAGTAGCTCCAGTCCTGACATCTTTGTTTTATTTTGTAGCGTCTCTTTAGGTCATTGTTAGTTCTGTTATGTATGAAAGCATGTGTCTTTTCTGCTCTGCTGGTAGCTTGTATTGTTTAGATCTGATTAGGAGTTTTAGTCCCCCTGTCCTTGGCATTAGAATGGTACAGTCCAAGACAACTGATGCATTGCTCGGTGTGTTTGTGTGATTTCTTTTATGCGCATGTGGCAGTAGGTTTTTTTCAGCAGTCTATGCAGTGTGCTATCAGTGTGTGTGTTACGTTTGGCAGTGTGCCTACATGGCAGGTTTTAGGGGTGTGTGATGTGACAACAGTGAGTGTTTTCATGGCAGTAGCGTCTGTGAAGAATCGTTGTTTGCTTTCTGTACGTATGCGTGCGGCAGTAGTGTTGTCACTCGTTGTTGGTGTCTGCCTTCTCCTCTGTTGTAGGCAAAGACTCTTGTGGACGGTGCTTGCAGTGACGAGTGGATGCTCTTGATGGTCTGGCAAAGCAGGCAGACTGGGCAGCGCAGTCGCAGGGTGCATCCTGGGAAATGGAAAGATTGGAAATGGAAGTGTTATTTCTCCAAACATGGCGGTATGAATGTTTTTCCTGTTGCATGCTGTGTACAGTTTTTAATTAAGCTAAAGTGTTAAAACTGTACCGAGGCCAATTTAGCCTTGTGTCGATTGCATGTTTCCGAAAAAAATATTGGGGTTTGGAAATTAAACGAAGAAGAAAAAAACAGCATTGAAACTTTGAGCTTTTATTATTGGTCTAAAACAAGCAACACCAAGGTATCCTACATGAACCTCACCTCTGTCCCTGATCCAGTAGCAACGGCGTTGCTCACGGTTTCCTTGCCTCCTCCCATGATGCTGATCATCTCCTCCCCAGCTGTCTGTCTCATAAACCTCTTATTAACGATTCTGGTCACGCTGTCGTTGCCTCCACCCAACCCAGCCAGCGTGCCAAGTCCCCCAACAGCCATTGACACGCACTCTGGCTTGGGCTCATCAACGCTGCTGAAGACACCCAAACTTCCAAGGTTGCCGAGAGATTCTCTTTGGGCGCTTTCCCCAGACAGGGGGGCTCCTCCAGGGCTACGGCTGCTGCAGACATTCCTGAAGAATTCCTGGACCACGCCACCGTACCGCTGAGAACTGGGGTCTGATCCACACACCGCCACCCCCGAGGGTTTTCCTGCGGCAGGAAGGTGCCGAGCTGGGCTAGCAGTCTGGCTTGGTCCTGACGCAAAGTGAGATCAACAATGGGTATGGCACTAAACAGGATCAGCTGATAGCTAGAAGCGTGCTTGATATTAAAAACATTTTCAAGATGTGATGAGCAGGAATTACTACTCACAACAAAAGTTTGTGCACTCCTTTTCCTTTCTAGTAATACATTTATACAAACGTTAACATCTCTTCCTAGACATAGAAGGTTCATGTTTTACACTTGAGGTTTTCCTTCCTTGCATATTGTTACTGGTACAGGTGACTATTGTCTATCTTGCCTCTTTCCTGCAGTGGATGTTTGCTGAGTTACTTTTTAACAAGCTACAGTATGCTCATGTGCTCACTTTAGATAAGAAGGAGACCTACAAGGGAAGCAGCTCGGTTTGGGACTTTCCGTACAGCGGAAATGTTAGCTGGGAAAGTTCTGAGAAGAAGCTGCTCTTTAAAACGTTTGCTGTTAGCAAATACACGCCTTCTCTGAATAACTAGGCTTTGAGGGAGTTAAGTTCTAACTTAACAGATGTTTTTATGGACTGAGTGTTACGTACTTATGATTCAAAATATCAGTCTTTCAAAATATATGGCTCCCCTCCTTGAGCGAGAAGCTTCTTCCTGTTAAAAGGGAGTTTTTCTTTGCCACTGTTGCCAAGTATTTGCTTAATGGCAACTGGAGCATTTCTCTCTATTGTTATATTGTAAAGTGTTTCTGTGTAAATTTCCCTGAGATAATGTATGATGTAACAAGTGACGAGGAAAAAAAAGGCAAAAAATAAAAAAAGGTAAAAAAATTTAAAACTGCACTCATGTTAGCAGAGTTTACTCTTACTATTTCTCATTTGTGCTTTTTCTACTGTGAAAGAATTAAAATATCTTTTGATGCAGCTTAGCAACCAGCTGGTTCTCTGACATCTCAATCTGTTCACAAAACTGTATTAATTTGGTTTTACAGTAAAACTAAAAGTTAACAAGACTACATAACCCTGTGTCATTTTTTTAAAAGTGACTGTTTTTATTGGCACTTAATACTTCTGACTAGGGCTGAACGATATATCGCATTTGCGATAATATCGCGACATGATCAAGTGCAATTTTCTAACCGCAAAGGCTGCGATTATACTCTGGACATGTCCAAATTCATGGGCTGCATCCTCCTGAGGCCGCATTTGTAGACCGATTACGTCACAGCGACGCGCCGAAGGCTGTCCAAATTACTACCATATCCCAGAATTCATAGCGCGGCCCAGCCAAACTCCAGTTTCCAACAATGGCGGCCGCTACTAAGTTTTAAAATTACTCATACTAATCTTTCTGGGTCACAAAATAAACTTTTAAAATATTTTCAGGCGAGAAAGTAGTTGTGTAAACATCAAATATCTGCTCGGTTTATCAAGATATCCCATATTTGCAAAAGTGCTTCGACGTTTTCAGAGGCGTCTGCTACCCACCAGCTCGACAGCTAGCCGGGAGCTCGAGGGTTACTGATGCGGCCGAGAACGGCACAACTCCCGGCACATCATTTTCAGATCACCGCGGAGTTTCGCTGCTCGGGTTAAACGTAATATATAAGTCACTTAGACAACCTAAAAATGTTATTGTTGGGCTTTTTTCAGTGTTTTGTTTGTTCGTGAGTAAATCGGTTTGGCTGAGATTAAAGTTATTAGATTAGATAAAATAAAACTTTATTAATCCCCCGGGTGGGTTCCTCCTTGGTTTTCACACAGCTGACTAAACGTCAAACAGAAAACTTATTAAACAGAAGTATGAGACAGTCGAGAATTTACGCCAGTGTCTGGTTATATTTTAGATAGCAAGAAGCAGACGGCCGAGTTTATTAAACTCCACCGAGACAGCGGTGACGCTAATCAGAAGGCTAGACCGTCCAATTTCACGCCTTTAAATTTTAAAGGCGTGTTTGTGTGTGTGTTTATACAATTGCTATTATGTTTGCACTTTATGTGTAATGTTACTGACTGCAGAGATCAGTAAGATGTGTGTATTTTTTATTTATTAGTTTTATTTATTTAATATTATTTTTTAATTGAATGACTGTCTAGTAGTTCACAGATGTCGAAAAACTGAGTGTGGTAAAGCCACTGATTTTGTTTATGTATATTTCTGCAATCTGCACATTGTACTGACTTTCATTTTAATGTTTACATCAGGGTTCCTTGTCAGCACTTTATGCTCAGATGTTTGTAAGCTAAAAATAAACTATTGTGTATGTTCAAATATACTGTTGTGACTGAAGAAGTTAAATAAAAATGTCAGTCATCAATTCATGCATCACCTCATGTTATCATAACAGAGGTCTGTCTTCCAGGAAAGAACAGTTTAAAATTAATGTAATATAGTATTGGCCATACTATATGATGTATTGCTTGTCTTTGTTTAATAATACAGAAGACAAAGACCTTAAAAAATAATCGCATATCGCATCGCAATCGCAATATTGGGGCAAAAAAATCGCAATTAGATTATTTTCCATAATCGTTCAGCCCTACTTCTGACCATCACAGAGTTGATGTACAGTATGTGTAGGTTTGTTAAGCGCTTACCTACGTCACCCCTCCACAGGGACTCTGTGCTCCCAGTGTGTTCCACAACACTGAATAGGCTGGAGAGGCCATCAGTGAGGCCGCTCAAGACGGGGCTGTCTCGGGTGGTGGTGGAGCGAGCCCAGGCTGAGCCTCCACCACCACCAATGGGTCTCTGCTGGAGGCTCCATAGGCTGCGGTCTCTGGAGGAGGAAGCCTCATTCAGTCTGGAGGTAGAGCCTAAAAACAAGGCAACAATGTTAGTCATCTCAAAACTTGAAAAGTATACATAAATAATCATCATCATCAGATCCTGGATACAAGCGGCGGAAATGGGCTTCCTCCGAAGGGTGGCTGGCGTCTCCCTTAGAGATAGGGTGAGAAGTTCGGCCATTCGGGAGGGGCTCAGAGTAGAGCCGCTGCTCCTTCACATCCAAAGGAGCCAGTTGAGGTGGTTCGGGCCTCCTGGGCGCCTCTTGGGTGAGGTGTTCCGGGCATGTCCCACTGGGAGGAGGACCCAGTGCAGACCCAAGACACGCTGTAGAGATTATATCTCTCGGCAGGCCTGGGAACGCCTTGGTGTTCCCCTGGACAAGCTGGAGGAGGTGGCTAGTTAGAGGGAGGTCTGGGCTGCTGCCCCTGCGACCCGGATAAGAAGATGGATGGATGGACATTAATAATCATAAAACAAATTTACCAGAAGACACTCTGCGTTGTAGTTTTGGTGATCCGTATTTGGGCGAGCAGCACGGCCTCTCGATGCGGCTGTGAACTTTATCGAGTGATGTGGATATCTGCCGAGTTCTTGCGGATGCCAAAGAGGAAGTGGCTCCTGAAGAGGGACGAGGAGACCAGACTTTGGAATGTAACCCGGTGCCTCTGCTGCTGGGAAGGTTCTCAGTTTGAAGACCAATGCTGACGTATTGGGTTGCAGTCTGTGTGGACCTGGTGGACACAGCGACTGCCTGTGTGGAGAAAATAAATATTTATTGATAACAAGCAAAAAAGTGAACCCCTATTGGAATCAAAAAACAAACTTGTTTTCCTTTTAATAACTAACTGAGAACCTTAATAAAAAGCATTACCTGACTCCCAGGTTCCTTGCCAGATTTTCTCTCCAAAGATGAAGAGCGAATGGCCTGTCGAACACAGTTGGTCATTTCCTTCATGTCGTCACTTAAATTGGCTGAAATCTCTCCGATCTCCAGGGTGTGATAAGGAGAAGAGGGCGACATCCCATCAACCACATTGTTAGCCGAGCCGCTAACAGTGTTACTGATGACGCTGGGCATCGATCTGGCAATACAGCTGCTTCTGCTCTCCAACAGCTCCCTGTGCTGGTTGGACAGGGAGCTCAGCCACTGCTCATAGGAGGACGAAAAGGAGGATGCAGGTTGACGCTGAATGTCCAGGGTTTCCACTGCAGCTACGCCGGCATCTGAGCCATTCACCTCCAGCAAGAAGCTCCCGTTCTGAGTGTGCTCTGGCTCTTCGGCCTCCTGGTTCCTTCTCCAGTGATCAGTGCGTCTCACGGTGGGAGGGCTGTAGTAGATCCGGATGCCAGTGCGGTCTGGAGCAGTGTAGCTCCTCTGCACAGGCTCCAAGTCCAGCTGTGATCCTACTCGACTGCAGGAGCCGCTGGGACCATCCCATGTTTTACAGGTGTCAATGATCTTAGGGGTCTGAAACAAGAGACAAGAGAATAATAAGACAACTTTCTACTTACTTGGCTAAAACATTACAATATATACAGCTAATTATTAGGTAAATATAGTAAATAATATACTATAAGCTGCATGGATCCGTAGCTCTGTATAAGTAAGCTGTTAACCTCATTGGTTAGGCAGGTCCAATTTTTTCTGGTGTTGTCGCCCAGATCAGAGGGAATGAAAAGAGGCGGGGCAGCAAGCTGTATTTTCTCCCCCTGATTGGCTGTTCCGTTGACCTCCGAGCACTCCAGCTCTAACGTGGACTTGATCCTTTTCACCAATGAGCTGATGAGAAAAGAGAACTTATGCTTAGCTATCAAGACAACACACTGATATAATTTTTTTTAAATTACTAGAGTAATGGGCTAAAATTGATGATCTAGCTGAAATTGATCTATTATTGTTACCTTGGTGACCCCGTTCCGTTAGCAACGACTGAGTCCGGAGACGATTCACCGCTCGGTGGCTTTGACTTTAAGAAGAAAAGAGATCCAGGCTGTCAGTGAAAAGGAACTCGCTGGATCTGCTTTTTTAAGAGCTTATTAGCATTTAAATAACCTGCATCATCTACACAAATTATTCCTGTAACATTCTTTATTTATAGTTTTTTTTCACACCCCAAAAGACATCAATAGGTTATTCTGACAGGAGAAAGCGGAGACCTTGTCTGGTATAATATGTCTGTGGCAAAGTGTATCCAAACACACATACACACACACAGAAGGTAATGCTGAGTCAGTGTGTTTTACACTTGAGGAGTGATCTCACACTCAGGAGCTAATACACCATGGGTAAGATAAAAATGAGAGACAGTGGGAGGAAGGAAAAAAGGACTTCTGCAGGTGATGTGTTGTACAGATGTACCGGTGGATTTTCACTTTCAGCTGCAAGGCAGGGAAAACAAAATATATTTCTAAATATATAGAATATGTGATTCTAAGAGGACTTAATTATCATGTAATGTTAAAAAGAATCCTAGTAATCGTTACAGAAACTGGCCTAAAGGGGGCACTGAAACCAAATGTCAGAAATCTGTGAAAGCTCTGACACTGTAACACAAGCATGTGAGGTCTGCGTTTGACAGAGTGCGACACAGACACACAAATGTGCACACACACTGAGGAGATTTAGACAAAGGCAGGGAGCAGAGTGAATAAAACAAAAAGACAAGTTGTGTCCTTTCCAAAACGCCATGTTTCAAATAAAATAGGATCACTCGCTGTAGAGGAGGAATTAATACCAGGATGTTAGAAAGCAAAGAGAGCAAGAAAGAGTGCACACACCAGTTTAAACATCTAAAAAACAAAAAAGCAAAACAAAAAAAACTAAACACAGATGACAGGCTCCTGTCTGTGTGTCTGGATTTTAATTTCTGCCTGTGTGTTTGAAGAAAAGACCTTTAATGACCACTGATGCAATCCCTCATCATCCTTTCCCAGACATGCTGCAGGAGCTTGGCAGTCACTGCGCTGGTGTATAATCAGCAGATATGACTGACTATGTTTTCCCGGTGAGCTCAGCTCAACCACAGCAAGGCAGTCACACAAGTGAGGGTTCTCCTTACTCACATCATGACATTACCAGCTGTGTGGTTAAAGTCGGAATCAACCAAACTTGTCTGAGATAAAAATAACAACCCCAAAGATGGCAAATGTAGTCATCTAAACTTTAAGCCTCGGTGGTAAACGTGACCTGCTCAGCATAAATGAGCCGACTTAGTTTCCGAAAGGCATCTTTTTAAAACATTGAGACCAAAAATAGAACTGACAAGACATTTAAGCTGCTGCAAAGCTTGCAAGAAAAACTGAAGTTCTTTGAGAAGTCGGAATAACAAATAACCAATAATCAATACTTCATCAGTGTACTCCTTATCTCTGACACGCACCTTCGTCCTTTTAGATTTTATCATCACAAGATAAGCTTTGACATTTTTCTCCCTAACACAAGCCCACCCATCATACCTTCCCCTGCTGCGCAGTTGCCTCTCTCAGTCGCTGCTCCCACTGAGCTCTCTCCTGGCTGAATCTCTCCAGCAGCTCCAGCTTCTCTCTGCCCCAGTTCCTCTCACCGATCTGGAGCTGATTGGTCCGCAGGTAGGTTAAAAGAGAAAGGCGAGAGGAGGTGGATGAGGAAACAAACTGGATGTGATGTTGAAATTATGTGAAAGTCTCCTTCTATTATTATTATCTTGCCTTTAAAGCACTTTGAGTGCTCGGACAGAGAAGAAAAGTGCTATATAAGAACCAGTCCATTTACCATTACCATTTGCCTTTTACTTTGCAACCTAACTTGGTCACCGACTTTGCATACGAAAGTAGCTGTATAGATTATATTTAACATGCACACACTCACAGCAGCTGTGCTGTGCATTTGTGTATTACTGTGCAGATAAAGCAATAAAGCAACTAAGTAAATTTCAGAGGAAATAACAAATAACACTGATCCGTACACCAGTTAGAAAGAAAACAAAAGGAATATTAAATGGAAAATTAAATGATGTAATAACACTACTAATAATTATCCATATTTATTCATCTAAATAAGAACGTTTGCATTTCGTAGGGCTGCATCTCTCAATCTCCCTGCAAGGAAGAGATACAAGTGAAAGGAGTGGTTAAGCCAAAGCAATCAGGGACTGAATCAGAGCCAATGATGAAGTCTGTCAGGAGGCTAATCATAGTCATATAGCTGAGGTTACATCCAATATTTTTCTTGTAGTCCTTTATTTAAAATTAACCATCACTCAACAATTTTCTCAGGCATTACCTGTTTAGTTAGGTCCATCACTGCTGCGTAGGATTCAGCCAGCAGATGCTGATGTTCTTCGCGTTCCCTCTTCAGTGCCACCTTTAGGTCTGGAGGGTCCAGTGCGTCAGTGGAGGACATGGCTGTTGCTGATTTGCTGGCTTTGGTCTCGAGCTGGAAAGTCAGAGGGAGACATAGTAAGCACCAAAATATACTGATTTTCCTCAAAGTTCAGGGAAATAATAAAATGGCAATGGTGACTACTCCTTTTCTCAGTAACAATACACTCCAGATCCGTTCAACACTCCATCCCGACTACGCTGGGATTTTCTGATAGCTTGCCTTCTTCCCATAGTGCATCATGGTGCCAGATGTTCACCAGGCAAGCATGGCAAAGCAGCTATCTGATGTAAAAGAAAATTTGCTTGATCAGACCAGATCACCTTATTCCATTGTGCCGTGGTCCGGTTCCGCCCATTGTTGGTGCTTTCGGCAGTAAAAAGAGGTCAGTATGGGCACCTTGACTGGCCTGTGGTCATGCAGACCCATAAACAACTAACTGTGATGCACTGTGTATTTTGACAGCTTTCTATCAAAACCTCTTTTTTGGCGATTTGAGCTACAGTGGCTCATCTGTTGGATGGGACCACATGGGCCAGCCTTTGCTCCCCACATGCATCTGTGAGCTCTGGGCACCCATGATCCTGTCAGTGATTCACCAAGAAGAAGCTGTTTCTAGTAAGCTGGAAACACTGAAAATGACGATAGTCTGCTGCTTCCCCGAGTTCAAACTTTGTAACACACGCAGTTAATGGTCTTTGTCAAGATTCAAACTGTGACTCATTTTGACCACACTGAGATTTGCAATTGGGAAGTTCCAGCGTGTCTCCATGTTTCATCCACCTCTATTTCCCCGTTGCCATCGCTTCTGTCAGAATTCCTCCCTGCTATTCATTCTCTCCTCCTCTCTAAAGCTTTCTCACCCCACTCCCCGTCTGCCTCACCTCTTCTCCCTCTCTCCACAGCTTTCTCACCCTCTATTTTGAGCTCTACCACCCCTTTTTTCACTCTCCATAAATCTGGCCTTCTGTCACGGAGCCTGTAGGTGGGATAGCTTGAAATTTTTATGAGCAGTCCTGCTTCTTCTTTTTCTCTGTCTGAGCCTCATAGCTCACCACACTGCCGGTCCCATCAGTTTGACATACAGGCGCACACACAAAACGCACCCACCCACACATCTCCGGACCTATCAATCCTCCTTCGATTCATCCGTTTATGGTGCTAATGGAACTGTCAGGCCATCGCACATGCTAAGCCCAACTCCATGTCTCCAACGCAAAGTAGTATTTCTTGTTAATGATGAAGACGGCCTAACGAGCCCCACGTCTTAACGAGGTTTACTACTGAGGCGGTGAGGGGGAGGCTATTTCACAGGATGACTGGCATTTACTGGTGCATCAGAGCCATCTGGTTCATGACTCGTTACCCACAAGTTAGCAAATTCAATTTATTCAGCTAAAACTTTAATAATGAAACAGCAGAGTTGGTTTAATAATCAGAGAATGAGAGAGCTGCTCTCGGCCACTCCTTTATTCACAAGGGATCCGCACAGCCGGTAGCTCTGCATGTTTGATTTAGAAGATTTCATTTATTTATTTTTTAGACCAGATGCAGCCCCAGAGGGATCAGTGCCTCCTCCCAGGATCAAACCACATATGTTCTGCTTGGTAGGCAAATGTGTAAATCACTACATCGTGGTTTATTAACCAGAATCCCCCAAAATACTTCAGATCATGTGTAAAGAATCGTTTTGGGTATAAGATTGTTTACCTTCACATTTCACACATTCATCATGCGGCTTTTGAGCAGTTTTATTCAATTTTTTTTTCCCACTTAATATTCAGTCTGAACATGTGTAACTGCTCATAGAAGCAAATATTTTCAGAAATACAACAATGGCCTCACTGTGTATATATGTGCTATTTCCATATTTACTAAACAGCAAAGTTATCTGTTAATAATTACCTTTATCCTATACCAGCCACCAGCTGTTAAACTAACTGATGTCTCTGTGGACTGTTTGACATCACTCATGGAAACAAAGCAAAGAAGCCTCTCCACCAAACAGCTCTTGTTGCTTGAATCAAACCAGACCTTTGTACCTATTATGCTTTTCTACCGAATTCTAAGCTCATATAAATATGGCCGTAATTACATATACTGATGTCAGATTCTGTAATAAGAATAAGTAATGCCTAAAAGCCAAAAGCTCAGGCTTCAGACTGCTCTCAGTTATATTTCAGACAGTTCTTTTCTTTTCTTGGCTCTACGTGATGTCTGTGAGCATGTGCTATTCAAACCCTCTGACTGTAAAAATAAATCTGCCTTGGGGGTGGGGCTTTAAAGTAGGAGGAGCTACACTGACTTGTTTTAGACAGATCAGCTTATTTAAAAAAAACAAAAAACAGTTTGTCTTTTACTTATGAGTTGCACCTGCTTTTGAGTGGCAAGAGCGAAGGGAACTCAACAGATTTGATGAACGAGCGATCAGTGCTTCCCGCTGTGCACTCTGTCATCACGGAGATCGCAGGTGTTCATAACGTGCCCTACAGTCAGTCATTACGGATGAGTGATTAAGAAAAAAACTAAACGAGACGGCGTTGTCCTGCATGCTTTCGGGGTTCTGCATATGCTTTCTACCTCGCTGACAGTGTTTGTGTATTGACGCTGAATGGCGAAGCTAATTCGCAGTAAAGCTGTTTGACAGATAGGACGGAGTTTGAAATTGACTTGACTCGTCCAATGAAGCAACAGCTGGAGGATTCACTACGTGTTGCCAGGAAGCCTTGGCAATGATGTGGTCGACTAGGTGCTGAATGTGCGCACTCACACTCACACACATGCAAGCCAAATTGATGGCATACTTTACAGTGTGTGTTGCTGGCTGAGGAGAGATTGGTTCCAGCTGTGGCATCTCAGCCAGGGTAACACATACTTTGTTTGTAAAGGGCAGGAAGGGGAATAAGGGTGTAAATGTGTAGCACAGATGTTCGTTTGTCATTCTGAGAACATTTGTGATAAGGTGGAAAATGTTCAGATGCAATAAATGTTTCTTAAGTGTGCGCATGCTTTGGCAATGCAATAAATTGCCTCACCCGTAATGAATCACAGCCAGGTGGAGTCAATCTTTGATTAAGGCAGCAATCGTGTGTCAGTAAATTTGTTCTTGGGAAGCAACCTGCATCTACGTCACAGTGCTCTCATCTCCAGCTGCCAATCAGAGGACTTGGACACCAGCGCAAGACCTGAATCTCTCTCATCATGACAATGATTGATGCCTCCATCGGTCTTTGTTTGGATTCTTTTGTTTCTTTACAAACGGGGACCAAATCAAGCATTATTTTAATCTCATTTCAGGTCAAATGTGGAGTTTGGTGCTTTTCTGTAGATGCCTTTGAAATCACCGTGTGCTTTTATAGGTTCTAACAGAAAACTGCACGTGTGATGGACTTTATTTCCAAACTGTATTTGTAATTTAATGACCGTTTACAATTTAACTTATAACCGGGTAGCAATTACCACATGCATCGGGACATAGAAAATATGTTTTTGCAAACTTAGATCAGGACCAAAATAATAGTAATCGTCCTCTGTGGGCCAGAGCATGACAGATGTGTCCGTGTGTAAAGTGCTTTGTAGAACCTAGCTAAGGTTAAAAGTCGCTATATAAGCACGGACCATTCACCATTTAATTGCTTAACATTAAGAGGCCTCTCCGTCTCCTCTCATTTATCTCTCTTCCTTCTCTTTCCGTCTCAATTACTGGGCGGTAACACACAGCCAACGTTCTATCTCAGAGGCTGTTAATTAACAATATTACCGCCTCGACTGCTGTTATGAGATAGACGGAGAGACAATGAGAGAGGAGAAGGGGGAGGAGACATTAAAACCATTACTTACTGCCTGTAGACAAGACAGAAAGGCACAGGAGGGGGGAGGTGGGGTGGGGGATAAAAAGCTCAAATGGACAAACACAAAACATGCGACAGATGGAGAAGATGAAATTGAACCCTTAGGATGCCATTAATTTTAAAAACCACTTGTCAAAAAAGACTATCGGACACTTCAAAGCAACACGTGGCCCAGCTGGTGTACAGTATGGTTATACAAAATGCTTGTGACAGAAATCACTCAGATTTAGAAGTAGTTCATTTTGACCTGGGGGCATTTCACCTACACCTAATACTTGCACTACTTTTTTCCTTGCTCAGTATTCTTTTCGCTCTACTCAACAGTCTGAGCATGAATAGCTCATGACTGTTAAACGCCAACATCTGTCTAATTTGCACTCCAAGCAGTAGAAATTAAACCAGCTGTTTACAGGACAGGAAAATTGAACCGTTACGATGCATTTTCTGTATTACTGGACCTCATTAACACGTTTTTGTTTAGCGTCCTAATGATCAGTTTGGAAACTTCTTTACAGCAGCAGCACTTCTTCCTCCTTACCTGTGTTATGAGGCTCTTTAGTTCGGTCCTCTCCACTTCCCATGATGCCTTGGCCTTTGCGAACTGTTGAGTGAGTTCCTGTGAGCCTTGTCTCTCTTGTCGCAACTCTCCGCTTAGGTCCTGCAGCGCGACCTTTAGGTCTGCCAAAGTGCTGCTCACAGCGCTCGACTGCAAGGGAAACACAAGTAATCCACGTAAGCGTGTGCGAGCATGCGTGTGCGCGTGTGCACGAGCTTCACTTGTCCGACCTTTATAGTCGGGCTGAGTGGCTGTTCGTCTGCAGGAGCTCTCTTGTCAGTCTGGTGGGTAGGGCTCGGCAGGTTCTCCTCTTCCAGTAGCAGGTAGAGATCTTTCAGGCTGTTTATCTAAAGAACCAATCACAGAACAGCAGCATCTGAGATCACATATTCCAGGATTTTAGAGGGAACCTGAAGCTAAATCTTGAAGCTTGGACATTTTAAAGAAAAAGTAGAATTACACACAGACAAGCTTCATATAAATAAATGTTTCTGCTCAAAACAACGGCAAACTGAACTATGGACCGGCTTCCACAGATTGCAGTTTCCACTCCCTCGTACCTCCAGGACGTCCTTCCACTCTGTGTCTTTCTTGCAGCCAAGCCTCCACTGTTTGAGGAAGCAGCGTAGTTTGAGGCTGAGCAGTAAAAGGGCCTGTTTGAGGTGCTGCGACTCCTGGACCAGCAGAGTCCTCTCCTGGCACCACAACTTCTTCTGAAGCCGCGCCTGGAGACCCAGACTCTGTAGCTGGAAGTCTCGTCGGAGCATGGCTTTCTGATGCTCCTCCTGGAGCTAAGAGAAACAACAGTAAACACACAGTAGCCCAAGCAGTCACCAAATGCCTATTCATTCTCTTAAAACACCTAAATAATTTGTTAAATCTTTAGATCCAGTCAGAACAGATCACTGAGACAATCAATTGTATTCAAGGGTGCAAACTGACCTGTGTGAGTTTAACAGCAATTTCTTTATGACCCTGCCTCTCTTTTTTCAGATCCTCCTGAGTTCCTCGAACCGACTCCTCCGCTTCTGAGAGCCGAACCTGAAGATCGCTGAGCTGCATGGAAGACGGGACAGAAGAGTGAGGAGGCGTTAAAGGAGGCAGGGGAAAACAAACAAAGGAATGGCAATCGCAGTTGAAAGGGAAACATGTTGGTAGGATAACAGATGAAAGTAAGCAATCAAAGAGAAGGATGATGAATAAGATAAACGGACACCGTAATGGGAGGTAAGTGGTCAAGAAAGCAAATGGAAAAAAGTAAGAAACAGCCAAGAGTGAGTATCCTAATCCATATTACGGTAGGTTTGTGATACAACAGCCTTTAAATCACACATCAACTGTGGCGAGCTGCTGTAAGCCTACACACACACACACACTGGCTTGATCTCATGCTCTCCCCATGCCTCATTTGGCTGCTGAGTGAGTGCGATCCATCGACCTGCTTCTGTACCCTTAATGTCCTGTTTCACCCTCCACTGGGCTCAGCTTCCGCCCTCCATCACCCTCCATCAGGGGCACCACCCGGCCTTCACCTTCAGCTAGAAAAACTACTCAGAAACTCTGTTCCAACACTGACTCACTCACTCACTCTGAAAAGGTGGCAGCTACCCACGGAAAATGCGCTACAGCATCAGAGGCTGATAATAGCAGAGCAAATCTTGTATCGAGGTTTGGGAATAATTTCAATAACTCATCAGACTTTTATGCTTTTAAATATGGTGATTTGAATTGGAATACAATGCTAAAAAGAGTTTTCCAAGTATTTATTAGCCTTTTAAGAGCCTCTCTTTATTTGTGGGATCAGTTCCACTCTCATAATAACTGGATGATGTGCCTTGTTTAATCGGCTGAAAACCATAATATAAAAGCAGCATGTTATTAGGGTTTTACAATTCTTGATCACCAGCAGCTGTGCCTTAAGTCACTGACTTAAGTCCCCTGACGGTGTGACCTCATGTGTGATGGCAATAAACCAGGTACCGGTAAATCTATCTTCCCACTGTTGCCAAGTGCTTGCTCATAGGAGATCATCTAATTGATGGGGTTTTTTCTCTAATACAGTAGGGTATTTCCCCCATAGTATTAACAGCCTTGAGGTGACTTTTGTTGTGAACTGGCGCTATATAAATGTAACTGAGTTAAAAGTCAGAGTATTCAGGTGAAAAAAAGGCTAATTCCTGAATGCTAATAGGTGATTTTTTTTAATATATTTTTTGGTCAGAGCCATTCTTACTGCTTCATCCAGCTGTCTAATCTTTATGCTATGCACAAACAGTGAAACTATTTTTGGCTAGCTTAGCTTAGTATAAAGACAACAAACCCAGCTCCACTGCCTGTACAATATAAACAGTGCCATTTATTATTGTACAGCATGCAGTACAGTACAAAAGTCCTGACCCATCGGTCATGTTTTATATTTTATATTTGGAAATGGGAGCAGCGATTTACTGAAAGTAAAGTTCTTAAAGCTCTTCTTTGGATGTTGGCTGCTTTTTGTTCTCTGTCAAAATGATCTTGCATGCTTCAATAACACTGAGGTCTATTGTATGATCAGGTATCCTGTTGATATACTTTTACTTCATTCTCAGTGTGTTTGGAGTCATTGTCATGTGGAAAAATGAAGCTTTTGCTAATCAGCCACTTTCCAGATGATATTGCGTGGCGGATAAAATCTGGTGGTACTTTTCTGTGTTGACAATCTTATGACAACACCACTGATTAAAATGCTGCACCAAACCATGACAGCACCCCTACTGTGTTTTACAGATGGCTGTAGACAGTCACTGTAATATCTCTCTGTCTCATTTATAGATACTGATGTCAGTTTGAACTAAAATGTTTACATTTGGATGAATCGCTCCATAAGACACTATTATTGTGAAAGCAGCAAAAAAAGACCTCAAGAAACGAGGAGGTGGCTCGAGACTTTTGCACTGTACTGCATGTTTCTGCTGAATGCTGGCTTCTCCCCATGCTTTGTCACTGCTCTACTCTATTTTTACTATTTGGCATTCAATATTTTTCCGTCATTCTATTTTAGTCCCCCCCTTAGATAAAGAGGCAAACACACACAGGCTTGCTTATCACGGAAACACACCACCAAAAAGTCAACCAGACAAAGGTCTTCCTGTCAGTACCCCGGCTGACAGTGAAGTCACTGTTTGTTTACAACACTGTGTTGTTAGCGTGAGGTTGCTACAAATGTAAGGCACCAGTAACCTCAGGCTACAGTATGTCCTCGTACACCCACGCATGTGGAAAATCCAATCACATAACAAACATATTCAGTGATAAATAAATATTAATACTCAGTGTTAAAAGAGAGTAAGAAATCTGATATTAAAGCACTGGTTCCAGGCTCTAAGTAACTGTGTTAGCTGTCAGCCGCGAGATGGACCAGCTCTGAAATTTCAGGCCTCCTGCGCATCTTTGTGCATGTCACAATGTCACGGATTGTGCTTTTGAGCCTCTCACCTTTGCACCATCTGTCTCCTTCTCCTCATGTTGCAGCTGGATGGTTTCCTGATTTTGCAACGCGTTGCTGTCTGATTGGCTGTTCTCCTCGGTTTCATCATTTGCTTCTGGCTCCAACTGGTCCCTAAAATCAGGCTGCTGCATGCATGCATGGGCAAGTTAATGAAGAAAAAGAAAACAAACAGAAAAGAATCATAGAGGAGAGAGAGAGGGAGAGAGAGAGAGGGAGAGATGGGGGAGGAGGAATTGTGGAGTAAAAAAACCCAAACAAACAAACAAACAAAAACAAAAACAAGCAAAACAGAGGAAATGACAGAAAGCAGGACAAACAAATACAACAATAAGAAAAAACAATACAACCAAAATGGCTCCTATCAATGTGACAATATTACATAAAAACTAAACAAAAAAACAGAACAAATAATGACTTATGGGCCTCACAAGACAAAGAAGAGGATGTAGAGGAAAAAGAGCTTGGTCAGAGAAGAGAAGGAAAGAGTGGAGAAGAGAAAGAAGAGGAGGATGGAGGGTAGAATGAACGGCTGAGGGGGCACGACAGAGGGAAGGTAACGGGACGCAGAAGAGCATGAAGGATGGAGAGACGGGGGTAAAAACAGCAATGGGAGGGAGAGGAGGAAACGGAGAAGGAGAGAGGGGAGAAAAAGACGAATGGGAGGAGAAGAGAAGGAGTAAGGCAGTTAGGATGAAAGGTCAGAGCGGAGGGGCAACAAGGTGAGGAGGAGGAAAAACGGGTTTTGATGCAAGATGTGAAAGGAGTTGGAAGAAAAGGATGTGAGGGTTGCGAGGAAGAGGACGGGTGAGGAAGTTATGTGAGGATGTGTGGAGCAGTGGCAAAAAGAAGGTTTGAGGAAAGGTGGGGAAGGGTGAGGTCAAGTGCAGAAATCGATCGGATATGGTGCCCGTGCAGAGAGAAAGAGGGGAGAGAGGGAGGAAAAGGGAGATCGGAGGGGGGTTGGAACTCAGAATTGGCCTCTAATGGAGTCTAAACATTGCATTTTACTAGTTTCACTTAAAACTACGTAGAATTTCATCACAGTGGCTTCCAAGCAACACCTCGATCAGATCAGAGTCGATACAAATTTCTCTCCATGAAGGCACAACAAAACATTCCAGAGGTCTCCATATTTTGTCTGCTAATAAGTTACGAAAGACTTGAATTTTAAACAAATGGGGGAAAAAATGGTAATGCAGTGGTAGAATTTACCCCTGACCCACCCTCCCACCCCAACATTACTGTTTGAGTCTCATCAGATTTTATGTAATTTTAAAATGTATTCCCAACAGTTGATGGCGGGAAAATAAAAACTCATCACATTAGGACAAGTCAGCCGATTAAAGCCATAGCCTCGACTGATTCCAGTGCACTTTTTAAAAGAATCGTGGATCCCATATTGGACTTTTTATGGGCCATCTGATAGTTGAAAATACATTTGGTGCTGAGAGTAAATCCTCAGTGTGTGACAATTGACTGTGCGCCAAGAACTTCCGAGTGGAGCGTTTCAAATGAAGCATGATTGGAAATCTTCTTAGAGCGGCTTCACTTTGGCTTTCTGCTGCTTTCGACAAATCAGTTTGGACAACCTGGATTCTCACATCGTCCCTAATCATTTCAATAGCACAGAGTTTCTCGTTCTCCGCATTTTGTGTTTGTGACAAAAATGGATCGCTGTGCAGTAAATAGAAACTAATATAAATAAAGTCATAAACTGAAGAGCAACTAAAACACACAGAACACACACAATTATTCTATTTTTGTTTTTTTTTTAAATTTTCTGTTAAGAGATGATTATTCTATAGTCAGCTTCTGGCTTCTCTCTGTGTATTTGGTATATATTGATTAAACAGAACTTTATATAAGCTTAATAATGTCACTATATGCATGCATCAAACAGGCTCCATTTGAGGCCTAAAGCAGCAGCTAAATACAGGTTAGGAGACAACTCAACGGCATGCAGAGGACACGGATAACATCACGTGGAGAGGCTTACACTGGCAGCTCAAATCTGATTGCATCAAAGTCAAGACATCTTTGTTTTTCCCCTTATCTGTAGGGCTTGAATTACTGAAGTTAATTTAAAATGATAAGAGAGAAAGACATGAAATTTTATTTTAACGTTTGGGATGATTTGAGCGTGCCGTGTAAAGCTCATTCTTCACCGTGAGGAGAAACTAAAGCAGCATGTTGAAATGGAACTGGGAGTGCTGGTCAGCCAAACTAACAGTAGGCACTGAAAGAACAGAGAAATAAACTAGAACAGAAAAATGACAGAAAAGCTTGAAAAAACAAAAACATACGGAATAAAAGAAAAGCGTGATGATTAGTGAGAAAAGGGGAGTGTTCCTTTTCTTTTACCTTCTCCTCCACCCTGTTCTGTGGATCCTGGCCGTCTCCAGAGCAGGAGGTGGAGGTGCAAGGCGACTCCCCTTCCAACTCAAGGTCCCTGCCACCCGCTGGGGTCCTACCCAGGCTATCTACTTTCTCCACAAAGGACTGAAGCTGGCTGTGCAGGGCCTGAAGCCTGCTGGTCAGAGCACCAACGAGAGGATGGTCGGCCAGATCAGACAGCCCTGAGATCTGAGGACGCAGAAATAACTGAACTTATCCTACAGTCATTACTGGCTGTGTGAGGGACAGGCTAGAGTTGATAAACGATGAGCTGCAGGGCTTAATCTGCAGGTGGCTGCACGACCAGTAGCAAAAAAATTCCAGAGAGAATGAAGCAGACATTTGTCTCCTAGGCTAGTGTTTCACACTCTTGCAGTAACCCTGAATCAAAGAAATGCAAAAAGCTCCACTTTGCCACTATTTAAAATGCTCATGAACTTACTGAGAAGCTGTGTCTTTTAATCTGAAGAACAACAAGAGACAAAACAGAGGACACGTACCTGGCTGTGAGGCTGCGGTTTCTCCAGATCACACGGCTCTGCTGCCTCACTGTTGCAGACCTTGTGAAAGATGGATGGGGATGAAGAGAGGCAGTTAGACTCGGGGGAGGTCAGGAGCTGTATAGCTGTAGAAACCAAGCGAGCCTGGTCCCTCATGGCTAGCAAGGCATCATGGTCCTTCTGCCCCAGGCACACAGGCAGCGATGTTGTGGCGTCAGCATTGTCCTCAATCTTCTTTTTCTGTTCCTTAATCTCAAGGGCGTCATTCTCACCCCCTACCGGCTCCTTGCGCTGCGGTGGACTGATGGAAAAACAAAAAGATTTTAGTATTAATAGCTGATATGTGGTGTATATATTTTGCACTTTTTGCAAAATATTTCAACACATATTGATGTTCCCTACAGGATAAATGCTTCCCTTTCAATCCCTGTAATATTGTTCTGATTCCTTTATTAACACTGTTTTGATTTGGCTGTTGGGCCTTAATGTGAAGCCGTCTGTCTGTCAGCTAAAGCCCAGCCCAAACCGACTCATGCAACCAGACAGGAATCCCCAAAACAGCAGCAAATTAAAGTGTTGCAATGGTCCAATCAAAGTAGAGACGGACGTGAACCTGATTAAAAAGCTTAGGAGAGCTGCGCAATAAGCCTGCAAACCCCAATGAACCGAAGCAACATCATAAAGAAGAGTGGGTCAAAATTTCTCCACAATGATATGAGAGACTGAGGAAGTCATACAGAAAATGATGACTTCAAGTTACTCCTATTAAAGCTGTTGTATAAGCTGCTGAATGATAGCAGCTTATACAGTTTTTCACTGGACTCTATGTACTCATATGAAAAACATTCTTTTTCACATGCTCAGATGAGCTACCATTTAACTCAAAACATTGTGCAGCACCGGCTCATAAAGTCTCTTAAGTCCAGTTCTAATGTTCACCCAACGCCCAAAACACGAAACCCTCACAGGTTTGAATGACGTCGCCTGTGTGTGCAGCAGCAGTGCCGCAGTGTGTGAGTTCATGAGCCTGCAAATAGTATTAATAGAGCATTTTGAGACATATTGCAATGATGTTACCTTAACAACGTCACAACATGTTTCTTATAATTGAAGGCGTGAGACTTTCTTCGTTTACATTTTTTAGTTAATGCACCAGTTCTACTTGAACAACATGGCTGCTCCTGTGATCGTTTCCTTATCATTATGTCTGCTCGTCTATAATTACGATCAGGAACCCCGTGTTTCGCCACAATGTTATGAAATTTGTGTAATTCCATTTAGGTAAAATTTGCAGAAATGCAGATTTACTGAAATTAAATAAAAGACTCAAAAAGTCAACTTTAGAGTTTTTTTGCATGTTATTTTCACAGTGGGACACCCTTAAGACCTCACAATTTTTTTTTTTTTTTTTTTTTTTTTTGGCCTGTCCCGTTTGGCTCTTTTGCCCTCAGAATTGTTGTCTAAAGGCAAAGAAAGATGCCCAACGGATTTACTTTACCAAATTGACCATCCCAGCCTTGCCGTAATGGTCCATTTGATTCACCTTTTATTGTTTATTTTATTTTCACTTACTGAATACGGGACAGACTTGACTGGGGGAAAGAAGGGGAGAAAGAAAGAGGGAAAGAGAAACAGCTGAGAAGAGGGACGGGGGAGAAGGGCAAAAGACAAAAACCAACAGAACGGGCAGAGAAAAAAAAATGCATATATCAATCACCTGGATCACCTGCTGAGAAAGAAAAAAGAAAGCAAGCAGAAGAGAACAAGAGTAATAGAATAAACAACATCACAATGATATATGGGAATATGACAGTAAATACTAAATGTTAAACATTATTGTGCAGCACATAAGATCAACAGAACACAGTGTGCTTTGAGGTAGGAGCCAAAAAGGGTGTAGTTTGTGGGTGTGATCACCCGTGTGTACACCTGTGAGCATGGACGCGCTTGTTTTTTGTTTTTTAAAAGGTTCCTTCATGTAATAATCTGCTAGAGGGTGTGGGGGGGCCACAGTCCCGTCCTTCAGGGCATGAAGCAGGTATGGAGGAGATCAAAACTCCAGACATCCAGAGGCCCCCAGAACACAAGAGACCAAGGAAGACCAACAGAGGGGCAGCTGCGCCACTGTCCCGGAAAGAGCTGAGGAGAGTCCCAGATGAGGGCTCACTCAGCAGCCGCGGAGCAGAAGCCAGGGGGAGTTGCAGTGACGTGCCCGTGAGCTCCGCCGGCAGCCAGCTGCGCCTGAGTGACCGAGCCCCAGGCCGAGAGGCCGGGGGCACCCCACCTCCGAATTGGCCCGAGCGAGCCCCAGGCTCCAGGCCCCGATAAGCGGCCGCCAAGGAGTGAGCCGGTGTGTACCTGGACGCCCATCCCCGGACACAAAGAACCACCAACGCACCGATGTCTGAGGGGGTCCGCCACTGGCAGGGGAAGTGGTGGTAGGGGGAGATAGGCCTCCAAACCTTGGAGGGCCTGAGATGTCCCCAGAGGTGGCGCCTGACACCCAACCTGACATATAGACACAGACATACAGGCACACACAGATACAAACATCCATTCCCACCCTCATGCTCTCATATGCACTTACTCCACACTCAACCAACGTGGAGACAGACATAAAGAGACGCTGTACACACGATCACACTCCCCAAGCGTACTCTACAAACCGGGTCTAGGTGCCCCCGCCCCTGGAGGGGGGAACTGCACCCAGACCCAGGTGGTGTTTCCCTTTTCCCTGCGGTGGGGGGAGGCAGACCGCCCCGACTCCGCAGCAGCAGGAAGGCTCCACACTCCAGACCGCAGTCGGACGGCCAACTCCTCCTCCTAGCCCCCCTGCTCCAGCAGGTCGCAGAGAACGGGGGTGAGAGAAGACTCCGAACCTCCCTCCACCCGCTCATTGTAATGTTGATGCATGTGTGTTCTAAGGTGCATTTAAAACCCAGGAGGGCTTGGAGCTACCTGCCAGAGAGCAGCAGGTAAGCGCATGGTCCCTCCTGCTAGCCCTCAATGTCTACGTGTATTTAAAATTGAGAGGTGGGCAACGATGCCAGGGGTGGGGTGTACACCCTGATGGTACTTTGGACTCCGTGTATCGTGCCCACCCCCAAGATCCTATATGTATGTGTAATGAGAGTGTGAGTAATGTGAATGTCTAAGTTGTGGGATAAAATTGAGGCAGAGGCAGCCAGAAGGGGACAGAGGGGGGGGGTAGCCTCCTCTGCACCCTGGTGACATACCCCTACTCCAAGGCCCTGCATGTGTGGGTGGTTGTGGTGGAGCGGGAAGAGGGAGGGAGACCTCACAATTGAAAGAAAACGTGACTCAAAATCTGTGAATCTGTACAGTGGGGCAAAAAAGTATTTAGTCAGCCACCGATTGTGCAAGTTCCCCCACCTAAAATGATGACAGAGGTCAGTAATTTGCACCAGAGGTACACTTCAACTGTGAGATACAGAATGTGAAAAAAAAATCCATGAATCCACATGGTAGGATTTGTAAAGAATTTATTGGTAAATCAGGGTGGAAAATAAGTATTTGGTCAATAACAAAAATACAACTCAATACTTTGTAACATAACCTTTGTTGGCAATAACAGAGGTCAAACGTTTACTATAGGTCTTTACCAGGTTTGCACACACAATAGCTGGTATTTTGGCCCATTCCTCCATGCAGATCTTCTCGAGAGCAGTGATGTTTTGGGGCTGTCGCCGAGCAACACGGACTTTCAACTCCCGCCACAGATTTTCTATGGGGTTGAGGTCTGGAGACTGGCTAGGCCACTCCAGGACTTTCAAATGCTTCTTACGGAGCCACTCCTTTGTTGCCCGGGCGGTGTGTTTTGGATCATTGTTATGTTGGAAGACCCAGCCTCGTTTCATCCTCAAAGTTCTCACTGATGGAAGGAGGTTTTGGCTCAAAATCTCACGATACATGGCCCCATTCATTCTGTCCTTAACACGGATCAGTCGTCCTGTCCCCTTGGCAGAAAAACAGCCCCATAGCATGATGTTTCCACCCCCATGCTTCACAGTAGGTATGGTGTTCTTGGGATGCAACTCAGTATTCTTCTTCCTCCAAACACGACGAGTTGAGTCTACACCAAAAAGTTCTACTTTGGTTTCATCTGACCACATGACATTCTCCCAATCCTCTGCTGTATCATCCATGTGCTCTCTGGCAAACTTCAGACGGGCCTGGACATGCACTGGCTTCAGCAGCGGAACACGTCTGGCACTGCGGGATTTGATTCCCTGCCGTTGTAGTGTGTTACTGATGGTGACCTTTGTTACTTTGGTCCCAGCTCTCTGCAGGTCATTCACCAGGTCCCCCCGTGTGGTTCTGGGATCTCTGCTCACCGTTCTCATGATCATTTTGACCCCACGGGATGAGATCTTGCGTGGAGCCCCAGATCGAGGGAGATTATCAGTGGTCTTGTATGTCTTCCATTTTCTGATGATTGCTCCCACAGTTGATTTTTTCACACCAAGCTGCTTGCCTATTGTAGATTCACTCTTCCCAGTCTGGTGCAGGTCTACAATACTTTTCCTGGTGTCCTTCGAAAGCTCTTTGGTCTTGGCCATGGCGGAGTTTGGAGTCTGACTGTTTGAGGCTGTGGACAGGTGTCTTTTATACAGATGATGAGTTCAAACAGGTGCCATTCATACAGGTAACGAGTGGGGGACAGAAAAGCTTCTTACAGAAGACGTTACAGGTCTGTGAGAGCCAGAGATTTTCCTTGTTTGAGGTGACCAAATACTTATTTTCCACCCTAATTTACAAATAAATTCTTTACAAATCCTACCATGTGGATTCATGGATTTTTTTTTCACATTCTGTCTCTCACAGTTGAAGTGTACCTCTGGTGCAAATTACTGACCTCTGTCATCATTTTAGGTGGGGGAACTTGCACAATCGGTGGCTGACTAAATACTTTTTTGCCCCACTGTAAGTGTGGAGGCTGGGATGGGGCCTAAGTCTTGTTATCAGACTGAGGCCCAGTTTGATGGCTGTATTATGACAAATCTGGTTTTTGATGGTGACTTTCTCTTGATCATTTTTGAGTTCCACTCAGTTCCACCCAAAAATGTTGAAAACCGAACAGGAAAAGAGAAAATATGAAATTACCTGCTGGGGAGGCACTCAGCTGAGTCTCCAGCCTCTGCATCCGTCTCCAGAGCCAGTCTTAATGAAGAGGAGGAGGATGAAGAGGTGGGAGAGTGATAGGAAGCCAGATCACAGCGCTGTAGGTTGGACAGAAGCACGCGATTCTCATACTGAAGCTTCTTCACCTTCCCGCTTAGTTCTCCAATCTGAAGCGTCGCCAGTCGGAGCTCCTCCTCCTGAGTCGGGGTGTCAGTGCTGATAAGCACCGACCCTTCCTGTAACGTGTGCACCGGACTGTCGTTGAGCATCCCGTCTGTCAGCGACATTAATGAGTTGGACGACAGCGCGGATGCAGGAGGCGGGAGCTCAGATTTATAGCGGTTTATCTCGTTCATCAGAAGTTTATTTTGTTCCTCCATCTCAATGAGAGACCTCCTCAGCAGCTCTGCCTCTTCCTCCACAAACTGCAGGTGTCTCTGGAGCTCCATGACGTTTTCAGATGAAGCCCCGCCGCCAAGCACCATGGCCCCTGCTGTGAGGCCAAGCGCTGCCCCAAGACCGCCGCCAACACCACTGAGCTCTTGAGGACCATCTAAGGGGAAAAGCAATAAAAGTTAGATGCTAAAACAAACAAGGGCAAAAATTAAAAAAAATAATAACATACTTTTGGTATCTTCCTTGAGTCTTTGCACTGTATACTAACTGGCTACTGACTCTAGCCTCATCTTTACTACACAGCTAACAAGGACATATCAATCTTATCATCCCAGCAGCAAAATCACTGAATTTACAAAACAGTCTCAAAAGCAATTTAACAATATAAAATGAAAAGAAAAAAATTAAAATAAAGAAGCTAAGGACCTAATATACATATAAGCCTGAGCTTTTAGGTCACTGGGTTGGCTTTTACAAAAATCTGCCTTACTTTAGTCAGGAATTTAATCACTTTAGTATCCAGTTTTTCAACTTCAGTAAAGAAAACGTTATATCCATCTGCAGTATTTTATATGAGCAGTATGGCTCTGTCTGCCCTTGAAAGCCTAAGGGAAAGCATACCTTCCTGCCCTTCTGTGCACATACATTTAAAGCCTGAGGCAGGGAGAGCAGCACGGAGAGCCCAGAGTACAAAACAGACCAGGTAAAAGGCAAAAAAAAACCAAACCCATGATGTTGTTTAAGTCAGATACACCTTCACAAGGAGCAGCTAAAGTGCAGGTGGGTTGCAAAGAGGCTTGGATATCTACAAAGTTTACAACTGAAGTGGGCCAGCACTGAGATCAGCTAACATCAGCTCATGTATCTGGCTTGGCATGCCTCAGCTAATGTTATGCAATATGTGACAGACACAAGTATATATAAGGTCATTATTTACTGAAAGGAGCCAGCATACCAGCATATGTCTTTTTCCTAATCTAGCCACTTCCTATGTAAGATTTCTAAATACAAAATGTTTCCTGCTGATTTAAGATAATCTCCACCTCCAAGCAGGTGGAAGATCAGATGAAAAATGGACCACAGAATAATTAAACGATGAGACAAACCACCTTGCGGGCCCTTCATGTCGTCCATCTCAGCCCGTAGCCCCCTGTTCTCCACCTCCAGCTCCACAATGCGTCGACTCAGTAGGTTAGCCTCCTCCTCGACCAGCTTTAGGTGGACTCTGATTTCTGCCTCACGGGTGTGGGGGGAGTCAGCAACCTTACAGATGAGATGAGCAGAGAAAAGTAATTCACCTCCTAATTCTTCATGCTTTAATTTTAGATAATGCAAACTGGCTCAAATGTCTCTGTAGCAAATTGTCAAGGAGCCCCATCGTTTCCTCACCTCCTCCACAGTGAGGGAGGCATTGATGTCTCCGTAGAGCGACCTGTACTTGGCCAGCTCCTCCTTCATGGCCTCGCTGTCCTTCACCAGTTTGGTCAGCTTCTTGCACATCAGGGCTGATTCCTCTTTGGCAAAGTGGAGTTGACATTTCAGGTCTGAACTGTCCTCCTGCAGCGACGGGACAAGACGAAAAGAGAGCACAAAGGTGACGATGCTATAAAAAGTGCTGCATCACAAAGACACCAAAATGCATACAAGCGCATTATGGAAATGTCAGAGGGCTGTGTCGTCATTTGAGTATCGAATCATCTGCATTAAAAATAAAAATTAATTCAGATTCAAAAGTGCATATGACCAAATGATGAAAATAATTAAATCACATACATTTAATAAAGGCACCGGTTGTTTGGGTCTAAGATATAATTGAGAGTCACCCTCAGACCTTTCAGTGTAATTGTAAAAATGCAACGGCAGTCCATCATATGATTAGAAAGTCATAAAAATATAATTAGCTGTTATTAAGCTGTGTTATATGTGTTACAATAAATACATGATAACGAAAAGATAATTAAATAATGCTCCATTAGTATAATTTATGCAAAAACTTTAATGGAAAAGTGAATGAAGACAAGTAAATGAGAGAAAAAAAGAGTAGATAAGGTTCAGTGAGTAACGACGACAGACAGTCGAGCTTTGACAGAGGTTATACAGAGCTGAACGAAGTGACACACACAAAGTCAAAGCTGCAGACACACTCAGACACACAACAAGAGAACCGGTCAGATCACTTCATGAACAGAATGCAACCTTTAGATCCATCCAGACTGAGACGTGGATGACATTAGAGGTTAAGGTGAATCATCTGAGGACTGGTTTATATTCTGATGTTGATAAGTTTAATATCTTGGGCTCTGTATTTCTGTCAGCTTGCTGGTAAAAAAGAAAAAAACTAAACAAGACAGTGCAACATTAAGGCCATGCTGGCTAATGGTGAAACATTATGGTCCCTTTTTCAAGGTCTTTATAGTCTCTCAAAATAACTATATAAAACCACAAGTGCTGTATAATAACCTGATTCAATTTTCCTGTGCTGTTATCCTAAACTCAGTACTAAGCCTTGTCGACCTGAGGTGACCCCGTGCAGCCATTCCTCAGATGCAGCTCCGTGGTTGTATTTGTTTTACGGCCTGTGGAGCGATTCCAACCACATTAAGCTCGACGAGGGCCGGCGAATTTACAGCCATTTATGGTATGTGGCTTGGAATGGGAGCCCGGGCCCGGCTTGCGTTAGCAGCCAGAGAGATGGCGGTGTAGATAATTACCTTCACTGCAAACACCTTCTGTGGTGATTTGTTAGCCTGCTGAGTTTTTATTCTGCATCTGTGTAGTTTGTTCTTGTGTAAAACCTGAGCTCCTACACCACTTACTTCTTTAGTCCCTGTTTTCACATTCTTTGGGCGGTGTTTAAACTCTTCTAATGACTCAGAAGATTAATGAGGGGGGATCGACTCAAAAACAGTGGAGGAAAAAGCTACAGAATCAAAAGGAAGGAGAGACTGAAAGTGTAATCTTGAGACTTGAGCTGTATTCCCCAAGCAAACAAGAACTGAGTAGATAAGGATTACAGGAAGTACAAACACCTGCAGGACAAGATGGAGAAGAGTAAAGATGAGAAGGAAGAAGGGAACTGCTGATCTGTCTGCTTCAAACTGCAAGCAGCCCGTTTGGATAGCTAAGAGTGTGATCCCCAGAGGAAATCGCTCAAAATAAGCAGAGACGCGCAAACAACAAAGTCATGAGTTGTAAGGCCAAAACACAGAAAGGATGAGAAGTTTCCTAACTTGACACATTCAGCGTCTATTCTGAAGCTTAAAACACAAGTGAAGGTTTGGACTGAAACAAATAATAAGACGTACGGAGGAGATGTTAGGGTTTTTCTAGTGGTGACTAAAATATCCGCATTCAAATTTATTTGTTTGCCTGTTTTCAATTATTAACCACATAAAAATTAGTCATCATAAAAATGAGACCATAACAACTCCTCATGGCATGTTCCATATGCATGTTACACTTTACAATATCATACTCTAGTGCAGGGTATGATTTATGTCTGGGAACGTTCATGGAGGGCAGCTTTTCATAATTATTTCAGCGCTGTTCTGTTTTTCCTGCTTGATCAGGGCTAATAACAGTCATAGCCCACCTGCAGCACATGTGATTACATTCCCAGAGAGGTGACAGTTGCCTGCGGCGATGCTGACACTAAAAGCTACACCACAATATGATACAGTTTAATATCTATATTTCATATCTTTAGCTGTTATCGTTAGCTGTGGATGTCTGGACAGGCAGGAATGGAGCTTCGCTGTAAGAAATAGAAATATCCTGAATGAGTGTTTATCTATTAAAGAAAGTTGTATTATATCACAGCCTTGCAGATGCTTTTGGAGGAGTTATACTCTGTGTTCGCAAAGAGTGGTATAGTTCTGTAAAGGTTTCCCTCCGTCCCTGAAACCTACAGACGTAACTTCTCATGCCACTTGCTCTCCTGCTATAAGTGTCCCAAGCTGCAACACATTGTGTCTCGTATTGATTTGTTAAACCTTCTGGAGGAAAACACAGACGTGTGCGTGCTTGGTTCTTACCTGTGCGGCGAGCTTTTTGTCAGGTTTGTTGTTGGGTCGTGCTCCTCGTTTCTTCTGGGAGTTCTGAAACAAAGACACACACAGAGCCTCATTAGTAAGTCTTGACACCATATCGACTGTGAACTGTTTCAATAAAATGAAGAACGGACTCAGGCTGAAATGAAGAGGAGAGAGCAGGGACTTAGGGCCATCAAAAAGTGGTAATCTCAACTGTCAGCATCAAGACAAAAACAGATTAGGATTGTTTTGTGCAGCAAATGGGACGTCATTTTTGGGTTCTTTTGCACTTTAATATCACTAAATAACAGATTTAAGTCAGTGTAACTTCATGAAGCCGCAGTCTGGAGACTTAAATCCTTAAATTAAACATAAATACCAGAAAAACAGCTACCCTGGCTTCGACCAAACGTGACCACATTGGACTGCGAGCATCTTTTAGGTCCACTAATTACCATGTCCTGTTGTGTTTGTTTAAGCTGTACAAAATCAATCTCTTCAGATTCCTATGTCAAAACATCCAAGTTAGAGACATTAAAAATTCCATTTACAGCATAGTGCAGTGTAGTTTTCCTTTCAAATGATTTTTTTCCTTTCTTTTAAAACCAATTCAGAGTTTATTGAGGCTTAAAGGTAGGACTGAGATTGCTGCCACAAAAAGATGCATGGGTAGAACAAATTGGGTTTTCTCTACTACTACAAGAGCAGTCACAATGTATAAATGTCAAGGACTTAAAGTGTGAAAGGCAACAACAGAGAAAAAGCCCTTTTTACACACATAAAGAGCAAAATCAGACTTGTGGACCGGATAAGGACATTAGTCATTCCTGGTTTTTTAAAAAACGGTGTCAGCACAAACATTGACGTTGTATCTTCAAAAGTACAAAAGGTAATGGATGATGAGACATTGGCTACATTGGATACAAATCTGCTTTTTGGCAGATTTAGGCCTGCATTAGAATTAGAAAAATATATTTAAAATACTCAAAACCTATCTTTTTTTAAATTTCATCGTGACTGCCATGAATGGGCACACCAGAGTCATTAAATGCTTTTCTTATCTGTCTGTGCTTGATGTGTACCTGTAAGTGGTAAAATATCCAGACCATCTTTGTTTGAGCAGCTCTTTTCTTGTCATCTTATTATCTTACAAACAATACAATATTGTATGTACAGCAGCAAATCTGAGCCTTAATCTGCCACTGAACATCATTCTAGAACCTTATAAGCCACACACACACACACACACACACACACACACACACACACACACACACACACACACACACACACAGAAATATGAAATTCCAAACACACTCTTTCATATGACACACTTCCTCTCCCTCTTGGGCTAAGCTTTGGATGTCACTGCAGTGGTGATGTGTATCATTTCTGTGGAGACTTGAATCAACACTGATAAGAGCGTGGAATTACAGCTGTGAGGTGGAGGTACAAGTGCTAGAATAAAGAGACACACAGACACATCATCCACTGTTTGTCCAACTATCTTCCCAGTGCATCAGACTATCATAAATCATCATCCTTCCCTCTCTTTACAGCCAATCATCACACATACACATGTACACACAGGACAGACGCTGCAGTGCAAGCAGCCAAGCTCATCTGGCTCACTCCGTTTCCATGGAAACAAGCTACTCTGCAATGAGAACTGCCGACAACAAAAGAAAGAAACGGAGGGATGAATAGAACAAAAAGGTGATAAAGGATGACATAAATATATAAACAAATGCTACTGCTTGGGTCATTTTTTAGATCTACAGTGTGTTTTTAATTTTCCCCCAAATGACCAGGCTTTAAGTGAATTATTAAAATGCTCCGCGGACACTATCAAGTGGAGGAAATTTCAAAATATGTTATCTTATAACCAGGTGTACTGCAGCGAAGCATCAGACTGAAGGACATTTATCTATCTGTCTCACTTCTTTCTGTTTTTTTTATGCATTCTGCTCTTTTATTTCTTCCAAATGATCGACTCATCATTCGTTGGGCTATTTCCTGATTTTTAATTTTTCATCTTTCCATGTCCTATTTTACTCTCCCAACCCATTTTATAACCATTTTATTATCGAGTGCAAACAGTGGTTAAAAGCTCTGAACTCACTGATCGATAGGCCTGCCTGATAATGGAACCATTGATTATGGCTGGAGGTTGAACAGATGTCAGAACTGTTGGATCAGGTTTTCAGCTGGGCAGCAATCACTGCGATCCACGAATTTCCAGCAACAGCAAACGCTGCTCTGTCTGACAAATTGTCATTGGAGTTGAAAATGCAGCAAATGAATAGTTCCTCAAACCTTTTCTGAGGAAAGGTGAGCAGCAATCTCCCGAGTTAAAAAGTGAGACCAATGAGGAAAAGGGCCAAAAAGTGCAGTTCTGTAAACGGCCACTTAAAGCTGGCTTCTAGCTGAGTTCTGATATGGATTTCTCTTATACCAGACAAATAAAAGGGGCTGCTGTTCCCACATGGGAGGCAAAATGACATTTTGATGTTAGAGACTTTTAGAGACACATCATTGATTACAGCAGCAGGGAAAGTATAGCTTTCTTTGCAATACATCTGGTCCATTCAGTTGTCCCATTAGGTAGTGATCTTGTGGAACAACCTAATATATATGATACAGTGTCACAGAGTAACTGCAGGCCAGCCAGTGTGTACAATAAGAGGAGAGAGAATTCTGGCATATTTTATTATTTACTTGAGTCCATTTCCTGTCTGCATATCTGTTATTTTCCAGTGTGCCTGACTTGTTTAAACCTGCTTTACCTGCTGATTCTTTAGCGAGCTGGGCAGGAGCACGACAAGCTCTAAAGAATACGAACTGATATGTTAGGAAACTGTTGCACATTTGCAATAATCCAACAGACTGTCAGTCATCTGTGTGATCCTCTGACTCTCTACACAACGGAAAACAAAAAAACCAGCAAACAGTACAGGCTGGATTGCAGAAACTGATAAACCGATATGTCAGAGGTTCTTCTCGCTGCAATCTGCATCAATCTGACCAAACTATCAGTTTAACAGCTAAAATGAGAACTTCACTGTCTGAATCTGGAATAAAAGGATGGTGATGGCAGCTGTTCTTTTAAATATAGTAAATATATATGTTTCTGCTGATCATTGATGCAATGACATTAACATTAACTATGACAGATGGAAATACCTCAAATACCTGTGTGCAGGATTTTTATACCTCAGTCATTACCCTTCTATATAAAAAACAACCTAACAAATTTCTATTCCTGTTCCTGGCACCCAGGTGTATTTGATGTGCAAACCCTCATTTTCACATAAGCATGCTTTGAAATGTTCATTATTATTTTATGTAAACGCACACACACTGTGCCTGAGCCTGCTTCTCATGTTTCTCAGCCTGTAGGTCTACGGTTACGCTGCAGATACGGTAACAAGTCAACTTCCATGTTATCTGATAACATATTTAATAGCGTCTGACCGCTGCCTCTGCTTTTTCAGCAGCAGCAAAGGTTGTGTCAGGATTTATTTTACAGTAACCCCACTGTTGATCCTCTGCAGCAGAAATGCTGATGAAAGGGGCGATGGAGACAGATACAAAAATGTGAGGGGGAAATGATGACATATCCAGAGAGTGTCAGAAAGAGGAGCAAACAGATGGATTTTCAAAGTCAAACACTATTGCCTGAGTGAACCTCAGGATAAAAGGGAACAGATCAGGACAGAGAGGGAAAGAGGAAGAGATGGCCAGTGACAAAGAGACAGAAAGCAACAACAATGGCAGAGGAAGAAAAAGGGAACGTGAAAGAGAGAAATGTTGTCATTCCTCTGTCATGGATGAAGAGTCACAGCAGTGTAAACTTTTCTCCTTCCAATCCAATCCGATCCACAGCTCATCCAGCCATGGCGTATGGTACTGCAGAGCAGGGTGGGATCAAACGCAGTGAGACAAACACTCGAAGGAAAGTTGGGAAAGTCTGGAAGAGGGCCATGAAAAATGTTTAAAATGTTTGGCAGCTAATGAGGAACGGCAAAACCTAAACAAAGCAACGCTGCAATTCATGATGTGGCAATTACAACACCTGTAAAGGGCAAAAAATGTAAAAATGTGAGCGAATAAGAATGAAATAAAACCGACTTTATTGTGATGTTACTGTTGCTGAGAGCTTGAGAGACTGGAGAGAAAGAAACTGACATGCTTTCTGAGTGGAAATGGTTTTAACAGCGAGTCAGGTTACGGCCCGTCACACAGGTTAACTGACAATACATGACACTGCTCCTGGAGAACGAGGGGGAGAGAGAGGAGACTGCAAAGAAATCAGATTTGCTTTCAGTGTACAGACTCACTTAAACCAACCGGGCATGAAACACTGGGCGTGACACAGCAGAGAGGAAAGGACTTCTAGAAAGAAATGGACTGTAAGGACGGGAGTCTAGCTTTGTCTTTACATCCACAAACTGAGGGCCTTTTTTCTGGTCCCACTCTCTGCCTCTATACACGGATGGACAGATTTAAAGGTGTACGCTGGCTGCACACACGGCATCCGTGGGGATCAAACACTTAACCTGGGCTACCAAACTCACTGTTCAACTGTCCAACATTTTCCAACGGTGACATTTTCAAGCTATTTGCTGATTTCATAGATTAGTTCACAACAGTTTTGATGCAGGGGTATCCTTTTATTTTGTTTTTCGAGTAGACACGGCAAAGCAAAGGTATGCCTAATATCCCTGTGTTGTGTTGTGTCTGCATTATCGTAATAATGTTGGTCCAGGATCAACATTGCACCGACCAGTCACGTGGCTGTGATGTGATAGCTTTGCAATGTGGGGAGAAAAAATAAAAAAATAAATCCTCTGCTTATATAAAACTCTCTCCTGGAACAAATGGTTAGCATTTAATGCTAACTGAATGCTCAGATAACATCCGTGGTCAGTTGCAATGTTAGTTATTATTATAATGATACAGGATACACAAACAAAGCAATGATTTCATGGACATGGACAGCATACATATAAATAATTATGCATAATTCTGAAGAAGGTCTGCACCAAAACGCTGCAAAGTCAGATTTTAAATCACAAAACTTTTATGTCACTTATAAAAATATTGTTGTCTGAAGAAAAACAAGAGTCTTTCAGTCACTGATGCACTGCTGCAAATAATTTACTCTGAAGGTAGAACTTAGATCAGATTGCTCGAATATTGAGTGAAAGTGTGTGTTTGTGGTTGCCAAGGGGATTGCGCAGGTTTCTGGAAAGAAAATTGATTTATTTGAAGTGGATGAAGCTCCAGACTCTCTCTCTCTCTCTTTGTTTCGGGCAGAGGAGCCGTCTCTGCATGAAAGAACAGGACATCACTACCGCACACCCGGGAACAAAGACTGGCCACAACACAGCACATAACGAGTTGCATAACCCGGGTGTGTGTCTGTGTGTGTGTGCAAGATAAGAATGGATGGTGGTGCAGAGAAATGGAAGAGTGACAAGTGGGAGAGGAGGAGATAATTAGAAAGTACTATCCCTCCTAGTGCTAACAAAACACAACAAATCATCAGCGCTTGCTGCTACAAATCATTAAATTGGCTCATTAATGAGGTTTGAAATGCAATTAATCTTGTTTTTTTATCTGTTTTGGGGACATAAACTGCCTTGCATTCTAAAACAGGCTAAATTAACACATCTTGCTCAAATCTCGCTATTTACCCACTGAAACAATCCAACAATGTCAACACCAAAACACAACTGTGTGCTTGTGATGTTGTGAACACATCTCAACATCATATTTATAGCTGAAAAATCCCTTTGCTTAATTCCTAGGATGCACAAGCAGCGTTAAGCAGCTCTTCCCGACTGCGTGCACACAGAGCAAAGCCGCTCCGAGCACAGCGGAGCAGAACAGATAATACGAAAGCAACACCAACGTTTTCCCAATCCCCAGCCCGCTCAGCTCATTACTACACGCTCACACTGTTTCTCCATACTTTGCAGTATCTCTCACACCCTCTTAACACACATTTCATGAAAACGTTCCAACACCCGGCTAGTCCTGAATTAGGAAATAATAAGCCCATTTGCTGTGAGCGCTTCAAGCATAAAGCCACTTTGGCTGCTGTGGTTATGACCATGAACTCCAACTTTTCTAAATTTCCATTTTCTAAATTTGCTTATAACTTTCAATCACACCGGTGGTTTTACAGGTTATGATATTATAAACAAATTATTTCTGCAATTCGATGGTTTTAGTTTGAGTTTCCATTTTTCTCACTTTTTCAATAAGATGTAAACGGTGCAGACAATATTTTTAGAATCAAGATTCAAAGATTCAAAGTGTTTATTGTCATGTGTACAGAAGAAATAGCATTTCTCTGCGCAATGAAATTCTTCCTTTGCTGTCCACACACAAATGCCACACACAGTGGTATGAATTTTCTTGTGGTTTTCACTAGTATAGGGATAATATTTTAATAAGATCCAGAGAAAGAATTCAGGAACATTTGCTGTCACATATCTTGGTACTGAAAAGAATGAAGATGAACAGACTTGTTGACTAGAAGTATCGACGGGCAGCTCTAAATGTATCCTCCAACAGAGATTTGTTTGCTGAACACACCTTTACATCTTTACTCTTCTTTTAGATAAGTGAACACAGTGAGGTCCCGTATCATCGCCAATATTACCGTAAATAAAAGAAGCCTGGCTGGCCTTGAGGCCTCAGCAGATGCAAAGAAAAGATGCCTTGAGAAACCTTGAGGTCAGTGGCAGCTTCAAATCGGTGGGGTTCAGTAAAGGCTCGATTGAGCGGGACCTTTCCACACCTCTCGAAAATAGGAAGATCTACCATAAAAATCCTGCACACCAATTTTACAGCTCCAGTGAGCAATTGGGGGGCGGCAAAAACTGCCGCATCTGGCTTCAAAGTAAAGATGATTTGTAAGTGAAGTGATAAAACCTGTCAGAGCGACTCTGGCCTCGAGTAGAAATTTCAAGATCTGGGCACATTAAATTTGATGCTGGAAACATCATGGTTAGGCAACACATCAGAGAGCGATGGGAGCGCGTGAAGAAAAACAAACACATTTGTTCGTTCATTTCGTCACACTTGCTCATTTCTTGCTTCATTTCTTGCTCTTCTACTCTTTGAATGGTAAAATGAAACGCAGCAAAGCCCTGCGCAGTGCACAAACTCTGTTAGTAATGTTTGCTATAATGAAATATTCATTTTTGACAGCTGAAAGCTAATGGTGACACATTCCTGACTGTACTATAACAGCAAAAATGACTGGTTTGAGTTCTTACGAATGCAACTGTTAAATAAAAAAACATCCATTTTTCATATAAACATGATGTAGCCTCCCCTGCCTTAAACTGGGAGGTAAATTTCACACAAGCACACAGGAAAAAAACACACCAACAGTGAAGAGGAGGAATGAAAAAGTGGAAAGCCAGTGTGGTTAGGGATGACTGAGCTTTCCAAAACTATCAGACTGGCACATTAACAGCAGAAACGCAAGGATCCAATTAACGCAAACAACGAAGTCGTTCATTTTTGAAATGTATTTTTGTTGTGTGACGTCTGTTTTAATCAGAAAAGGATTCCTGGGAAAAACTCACTCAAGGAACGTCTGAAACACCAAACGGCTCCAGTTCAGAAATCCGGCAATTAGTTGACGTCAGTGTGGACTTTATGGTGGAGTGTAAAACAAAGGTGCCTTTCTCTAGCACACACGCACACATACTCACTGCATGCTATCTCTGCTTGCACCCAGTTATGTCCTGCTTTCAAAATACAGCAGGGAAAGCAAGAGGAAGAAAAAAACTGAACAGAAGAGAAGCTGATGAATGAGAGTTGTATGTGAATGAACAGCCTGGTGCCATCACGGTGAAGAAGGCAAAGCAGACGACTGTATCATCTTCATAGAGATACAGGGAGATGTGGAGGAGGAACAGACACGCTGACTGAAAACTATTAATCTAACCGTTTCCGTCTGGTGCTTCGGGATGTCTGGGCGATAGGGTCGCGACCCGGGCAGACTGAGTGAGACAAAATGGTACAAATAACATTTTTTTTTGTATTTCTCCCTGTGTGTTGTCTGCTAAACATGCAGTGGAAAAATAAAAGCTAGATATCACGGCAAAGCTCCTTCTGACCGCCGTTTTATGTAGCTAATAAAGTATCTGGTCAGTGTATGTTAATCTATATGAGCACATTAAACCTCTTATTAGGGAATTTTGCTAAATACTAGGATCAAAGGCAGAATATAATTTAAATTTCCAGGGTACTGTTAAACAATGGGAATCCATGGTTGCTTGTAAATCCTCACTCATGTTTGGTTTTTTAATGCCTAAACATATGACCACCTGTATTTACAGATGTGTTTACCCCATCAAGAACCTGTTCCATGTATTTCCACCCAAAAAAATAAATAAATTTGGAACCAGCATGACAAACCTGAAACTGGCCATCAGCGGGTGTGGGAGTGGCTTCTGAAAAGAATTCCAATTCTTGGTGGATTCAGCCAACACATTCTGCTAGCCACAATTTTTCTTCCCACAGAAATGACCCCAAATCCTGCTAATAAGAAATGTGGGTTGGCTCTCAAAAGGGATTGAAGATGATTTGGCATCAGAACTGGCACCGAGACTAGTGAGTGTTGGTAGAAAACAGTTTATTCCTAACATCTACTCCTCACACACACACACACACACACACACACACACACACACACACACACACACACACACACACACACACACACACACACACACACAAACAGAAAAAAAGACCTAATCTTTCAGTATGTCACAATATAGCTTAACCACAACTGGATGCACACACCTTTCCATTGCCTCTGCTGATGAATTGTTTTGTCAAACATTAGCATTCATTAATTACAGCAGGTCTGATGGAAATCTCCTCTGTGCAATTTTCCTCTGTGCAATTAAATTGATCCAAACCCTGCTGCGAATTAGTCAGTGTTTTCTGGGAAATCACCGGAAGTTGAGCTCAAACACTCTCCTCCAGCTGCTGGAGCACCATGCAAAGGCTGCCCAGCTGCAAGAGCTGAGAGCGTCATTCATTCATGTGCTGTTGCTTTTGAATACTATTACTTAAAAGAAACAGTTATGTTGCGTCTTAAAATGTTCCCACAGTGTCTGTTGTGGCGTTTCGCTGTGCAAATTAAGGCTGACATGATGTAACGCAAGAGTGATTCAGCTCACATCCGCCTGTGCGTATCATTGAAGCTTAAGCCAATAGAGTGAATGGTCTATTAGCATTGCATTAGCATAGCATTAGCAGAGCAACAAAGAGCTGCAAGACAGATAGAGCTTGGATATGATACTCTGCAACACCAGACTGTACAGAAGAGAAAACCAGCCTCCTTCTCTTCAGTTTACGTTGGCTCTTCACAGACAGACAGACACACACTCTGAAACAGGCAAACAAAGGATCAAGAATTAAGGAAGATGAGGATGGAGAAGGAGGGGCAGAGCAAGGAGGCTTTGTAGGTCTTTGTTACTAAAACCACTGCTGACTTTCAGCCACTTCCATTACAGAAAAGCTGACAGTCTATATCTGCCGATGTGCGTGCACGAGTGTGTCTCCAGACGCTCTGCTTATTAAGGCAGTGTGTTAGTAGGTGACCTTGCGCAAATGAACAGCCTTCAAGTGGTATTGATCTGAATTATTCATATGTGTACAGTGTGCACATTGTGCCTTGACAGTGCGTGTGTGCGTGTTAAGCTGCAACATGGGCGTGCATAATATAAAGTCCAGCCCACTACGGGTGCGAGTGAAGGGATCTGTGTGTTTTTATGAGTGTGCCTGGTAGAGCTGGAAGCTGAACAAAGCAAGCACAGCCTAAGAGGAGGACTAGTGTGTTTGCGTGCGTGTGCGTGCGTGTAGTAGACATCAACCCTTAATGCCAAATACCTCTCTCACCTCCTTCCTTCCTTCTCTTCATGTGTCCACAGGGTCCTAACGCCTTAAAAGTTTCCTTATTCCATTGATTATCAATTGTTACAACCAATATTATTCAGTTAAACTGTGTGCTAATCACAAGCGCCAAATATGCCCCTCAGGGACTTGTTTTCTATTTCCTATTGTGCTCTTATTTTGCCTTTGGAGTAGACGGGCACATTTTTGGCATTTTCTGGATGATATTTGATCAAAATATTAAGACACTGCTACATCTACAAGAACACAAAGCAGCCACGGTGTAAACGTCCAGATTATCCTGATATATTGTAGTAAAAACTGGCAGCTGATGTGCCACTGCAATCTAGAATGATAGTTTATAACTATATAATATAACATCACTACAGTCCTGTACACAATATAAGGTTTTGTGTGTGCCCACTATAAGCAGTTTGCCCCAGTGCACTGATACCAGTGATACTGAATTGTATTTGTGTCTGCTTATTTTGTGCTTTTACTAGAAACCCTCCATGGTGATGTCAGAATTAAGTAAGACATCCAGACAGGTGCATCACAGACATCAGACTCTTAATATTTGATCGTCTGACCTCTTCTCCTCTGAGAAGCAAATCCAGGGAGCTAAGGATGCAGCATCCATTTACATCCCCCCGCCTCCCGACAAACGCCTCTGCAACCGCAGACCATAATATGTTGCCTTGGCGATGGCTTTTGCAGCCTGTCGCTAAGGCACCCTGTTGGCAACACATTAGTGAAAAGACAGAGAGACGAAGAGGAGGACGGAAGCGGGAGAAGGAAATGTGGGAGGGGTGAAGGGGACGGAGGGCAGGATGAATGATAAGCGGGTCGAAGAAGAGAAGAAGGAAAGAAGGAAAGGAAAGAAGGTGTTTCAAAACAAATCAGAAACAATAAAGTACAGGAAGCCCAGACACTTAAAAGGCTTTTGACAGCTTCACCTCTTCAAACCCAAACCATGACCGATGACCAAATACAACTGCCCCTCTTATTCTCCTGTTTATTTGTTGTCATTTAGTAAGCTCTTCGCTAATAAGGGCAGACAAAGAAACCATATATATCTACATAAACACCATTAACAGCACATTCCCTATGTGCGTCATGTAAGAATATAAAACATGTGACATGATGACGGACTGTCAGCAGTGGCACAGAGAGAAGGAGAGGCAACGACGAAAAGATTTACTGGTATAATAAGAATAATATGACACTATAATTCTGCAGTCATAATAATTGCATTAAAGGAAATAAGACAAAATTACAAGTGTCTCGTTGCAGGCTGTAAAGTGTTTCCCTGCCACACTTCTTTTTCCTCGCAATCATTTTTTCTCTTCCAATTCGTCCTTGCGTTCTCATTGCAGAGAAAAAAGCTCCACCGACAATATTTCTCTGCATATATTTGGACATAATTTTTAAAAATGGCTGTCCAAATGCAGGCCAATGTGAAACTGTCATAAACCTGATTTATTGTTTAGCACAGGGAGCAGCATGGAAAAACCTTTTTCCAGCCTACTCGGTGCAACATATTATCCAGCCTGCAAACATGATTCTGGGTTTTGTGACTCTTAATGATGACTTGCCTAGTAACTCTTATGTTTAGTAGATGATTGCAAGCAAATGAGTCATCAAGTTTGATGCTTTTTTATGTTTTAAGAGTCATGCTGTGCAGTCGCTCTTGGACTGCAGGCGGCTCTTAAGTTGTCTTTGCAGCTTTATTTACACAGGAACATTTTCTTTCTTTAAGAAGTCATCTTTGGCTGCTATTGATCATACCCGACGCTTTATAAAAAACAATACTTTGTGTAAAACGTATAAGACGTGTCCTGATGGAACTGTTTTAATTGTTATTTGCTACTTGAACTTGAACACCTGTCTTTTATGGTACAGTCACACTAGGGAAAACAGTGGTTGCAAGTCGCAAGGAGGTTGCTGTCCTGGGAGGTGTTAAGCTAAGAGGAAGTTGTTGTAAACGCAGGCTTTCAGTTGGTTTCAGTCCTCGTGTGTTCGTTTGCCATCTGGTCTGGTTAAACAAGCATTAAACATCATCTTTCCTCCCCCTTTTTCTCTGTGGCAGGCACCTGATCTGACAGCAAGTGTTACCTCAGAGTCACAGAGAGAAACCATATGTGAATGAGAAAACAAACACACACACACACACACACACACACACACACACACACACACATACACACTCAAGCTCTTTCACCAACATACCGGGTCTCCATCTGGTGTGCGTGACAGAGGATGTCCCAGCAAAGCATAAAACAGCACCCAGTTAGATCCTATAAATAGAGAGCATCATCTACAGTTAACACCTCTCTGCTCTCCTGCAGCCAGGCCCTCTGCCTCACAGTTTATGTTTTCGACAGGGAATGGAGGAAAAGCCCAAAGTTAACCACGTGCACCTTATCACCGAGATTAGCATCAGACAGAAAGTCAGATTGCGGTGGGAAGGAAGCAACAAAGAAAGAAACTCAGGGATAAACATTACTGTGTGTGTTTTTCAAGGGTAAATGTCCTGAATCTTTAAAGGATCATTACTGCGGGATGATTATCTTGCAATTTGTGAGCTCTGGTTTAGAAGTACAAATGTTGCACAACTTGTATTTTGGGCACATACAATATGATCCTGGGAAGCTGAGTGGGATATCATTAGTAGCAAGCACAGTGTTACTAGTATGGATGCTCTGTTATAACGGCCCCTATAGACATGTCAAATTATATTAGCCCATCTGCAAATAAGATAAGATTCATCAGTATTGGTGACATTTCTATTTCTTCATAGACATATACACTGTTATTCTACAAGGTTTGGGCATCTCCACAAACATTTTAAGCAAATAAGGAGGTGAATTAACTATAAATTAACTAATGTATATGACACACATTCATGAGTGGTTTGCACTCATGCATATGGTCAGTAGCTTCCTGATAAGTGGGTTTCACATGTTTAATTAATCAGTATATCTTGTCATTTGCAGTTTCACACCTGACACACACACACAGACACACGGGGTGCGCTAGCTAACGGTCTGAGTGTACTGCATGTGTATGTGCAAGAGTGCAGAGTGAAGTGAAGCGTGTCTGACAGGCTGACTGTGTGTCCAGTAATTGGCAGCATGAACTCCATCAGTCTGTGGGAGCGATACTCCCTTTATGTTCGATGTAAAGATAACAGAGAGCGCAAGTATCAAATGAAAATTGCAGTAATAACGTCACATCTCTTTGTTAATTTTTTCTATTTTAACTGTCATGCGAATTTTTAAACACGCAAAGTGTACGCATTATGCATATGAAAGAAAAATTAAAAATAATTCTATTTAACAGTGTGTCCGTCCCACAGGAGAAGGCCACAGGAAGCCATTGTGAGGTTCATAAAAGCAGACTAAGTGAAGCCCTTTGTGCTTTGAATAATAACGGGCTGTTTGATCTCACTGACAGCAGAACAAAGCCTGACTCTGATGGACATGTCGGGGTTCTGGTGACCTTTTAGGTGTGTCTGACAGTTCAAACACAACGACAAAGACCAAACACAGGCACCATCCGCAGGCACAAAAGTGGTATCAGCGCGATTACCAAAAGAGGACAGTGCTGAGATTATACACAGGCTTTCTGAGTTATTGTAAAACAGGGAAAAACTCAATCTGTCCAGATTTCGAGATACCTGGTTTAATTTCATCAAGACTATTCAAAATTCAAAGACTTTTATTCATAAATAATAAATAGAGCAATACCTTCTGTTTTAATTTCAATGCCAGTGAGAAACAAGCGCAAAACCAGATCAGAGCAGAGCAAATTAGGATTTAATGCCTTCTAACGTTGACCACTCCTACTGGGGTTATAATTTCATTTGACATTCAAGAAGATATCTGCACCATAAGCCTTAAATAACCTGTCCCCGGTGTTTGTCTGGGTTGAACTGCTGATTTCATTAGATTTAATTAACATCTTGATAACTGAGCTCACGCATAATGAAGCTGCAAAACACTTGAGGCGTGCTCTCATACCAGCTGAAACATATCTTCCCTTAACTGTCAGAGATTTCCTGTGTTTGTCGACAGACATTAAACACACCACTCGTCTCCTAGCCTCGCCGTTCGCTCCCCTCATCTTTTTTTCTTATCTCCGTCTCCTTCCATCAGGGTCCCGCAAATCCAGGCAATCAGTTGCTGTGACAGGAAATCAAACAGGATATGACAGGCTGATTGGAGCCTTAGCCTCACTTTCTGAGGAGAAAGAAATGTTGTGACCTTGTCTTGTCCACCAGTAATAACTGCTTATGCGAGGAAAAAAAACTGCATGTGTTCATACCGTGCATATTTAGTATCCAGGAAGCTACTTTTAAAGTTAGATCTTCTTCTTCTTTCATGCTTTCGTGCATTAGGGGAAAAATGTAATTCCTCATTATTACCACTGCATACATCTTCCAGCCATCCAGTGTTCTGGAGTGGATGTAGACTCACATGCTGGGTGCAGGACTGGCTCTTCTCACTCTTCCCACTCACTTTACTCAGCTTCTTCCGTCTTTCAGGAGTAATACAAATCGCAGAAATAAAGCCTGAATTATTCCTGTGTGCGTTATTAACAATGACTGATGTGGCATTTATAATTACATCACAAACATTAGCAGCTAATAGGAAAAACAAGTCTTCTCCACATGGCACAGTGTGAGCTTATTCAACCCAGTTACCGGCTCCTGTGACCTGATTATTGTGGCTAATGTAACTCGCACAGATGCACGCAACCACACCCAAACAAACATTCAGTCGTTAGCTGTGAGTTAGAGAACGCGTTTTTAGCACAGTTTATCGACCCTGATGACCTGCTACAAGGACTTGGGATGTGACTGTCACCCTCGACAGGAGATGAGCAACGCTAATGAACACGGAGGGCATCAATGTGGAGCTGTTTTTATCGCGTGGCTGTTACTGTCTCCAAAGCAGATTTTGCCCACGGGACAATAAACTTTAGTGCGTCATAAATTACAAGGAGAGGTAGAGAAGAAAGGAAAATGAAGGCAGGGAAAGGCGACGAGAAGGACAGACAGAACAAAAAGGGCAGACTTGGAGAAAACAAAATATCATCAAATTAGTTCAGAGAGCTTATCAGATCGTCACTACACTACATTATAATTTACAATCACAATCATTTAAAAATATCTTTCAGAATGCTTCTTTATTTCACACAGGGGTTAAATGTCGATTGTTGAAAGCTGATTGCCAACTGGTTGTATTCTGGTTATATTCCTGCAAAAACAAAGCTGCTGAGTGTTTATGGCATTTTGCATCTTGCACCCCTGGAACAAATTCAAAAAGAAAAATTAAGTTAGTTAAAACAAGCAAATGTAAATTAAAAAACAAAAAAGAATTAGTACACAAAAGTACAAATCTCTAGCAATGATGGCAGATAACAATGTTTCTATTTCTGATCCCAAAGTTTAACAGTGAAAGGATCTTTCAATCTTTTGCTAACCCACAAAAATCCATCCAATCTCATATAAATCGATGGTTCCTAATACCAAAGTCTTCGACCCACATGTTACATTTAAGGGCTGCTGTGCTTTTCTCTGTCTGGCTGTAATAAATTAAGCTGGTGGAGCCTCTGGCAGATGCACACCCAGGAGAGGAAAACGCGCATGCACACATATACACATCCGCGCTGAACCACTTAGCTCTGCTTCACCGCTTCGATCAAATCTACACGGAGACCAGCTGGGAAGAAATGCATTTTTGACCTCTGTTTGACAGAACAACACAAACGTGCCTTACTGAACCTCCTGCAACCTACAGAGGCAATCACCAGATTGTTCAAAGTACCCAAAGATAACTCGAAGAGTTTCCAAGCATTTTAGCAAATGCTTGGAAATCCTGACACCAGCGTCACTGATTAACCACATCTAACTTTCATTAGGTTAATAAAGCGCTGGGAGTGCTCAGGTAGACTAGCACAGTATACGAACCAGTCCATAATAAAGACAAAAGAGCGTGAAATAGACATCCAGTGACCTAAGATCTTATGGCATGGTGTGGGTAAAGACGCAGCCTATATGTTTGTCATCTATATTGGACTGTTTACCCTACAGCATTTTACATTTAGCATTGCACAGCACCTTAGGTCTCAGACTCTGTGTCTTGACACTCAACAGTCATCTTGGTAATGCCCCTGGATGGTTATTTGGTGCCAAGAAGAACAAGTCTCTATTCTAATGAATGACTTTATTAATTTATTATTAATGAGAAGTTTGGTTACTTCAGCCCTAAAAAGGGTTTTACAGGCTTTTCTCCCCACATGTTATATTTCAGCTACAAATGGCTCAAACCACAGTACTGATACAGTCAATGTGTCCAAGTCTTCTCAGCATACAAGCATTTGAAGCAATGTCATGCTGATTCACATTATATACAGTAAGCCGAGAAAAACAATTGGTACACTCACCTATGTATTGTCTTAACTACAGCCCTTAGATATGCCCGCCCCTACACAACTGAATTTAAACGGTGTGCTTGTATCAAAGCAGCTACATGACTGACTTGTTTCCTGGGTCGGCTTAAATTGGCTTTCGGGGTCAGGAGCAGGTCAGCTCCCATCTCTGGTGTTGCCTCATTCTCCCACAGATTTCAGGTCTTTCACAGGAAGTGTCTCATAGTGGCAACACGGATTTGTCTCCTCTCTGTTGTGCCCAGCAGCATCCTCACATGAACATTACACTGTCAGAAACCTTCAGCAGTGGGAGTTTAATAATCCACTTTCTGTCTAATTATAATCACAAAGGGTTTAAGTCCGGGCTTGCAGTTTTGCTGTGGGCAATTTCCCCCCCACTAATTATGAAGAAATCTATTTATGAGAGCACCCAGAGCCTAATTTGGAAGGAGACCATTAGACCATTTATAATAAGTCTGAAATAATAAATAAGCGGATGACTCATCAACAGGTTTTAGTTAGTTTTGCACATATTAACAATAACTGCCTCCTCAGCCTGGACGCTCATATAACAAGACTGCCTTTGAGACAGAAAGTGATTCTCTGCAGCAAGCTTCAGGGTTCAGGTTAATGAGCCATAACAGAGTGAATATTAGCCATTTAAACAGTGATGGTCTGGCCTTGTGGACTGCAGCAATCTCATAATTCCCTGCAATATGTGGGCTAATAGCTAACCCCGATGACATGAGACAATCAGGGAAACGCAGCTGAATCCAGCCATTCTGGACGGCATATGCTCTGTTCTGTAGGAGAGGACAAACCTGCAGTAAACTGACCTTGGCAAGAGGACACTTTCAAAGGATCCCTTTCATATTTAAAGCTACGTCAGACAATTTCACTTCCTGGCAAACCTGCACAGCTTCAAGGAGGGATCGTCTAAAATGTTTTTGAAGTCCATCCGACAAATCTTAGAGAAAAGTGCCAGGGAGCAAACCTGAGTCGCACTCTTTCTTTATTCCTTGTTGAAAGGATTTAGATATGTTGGTCCAGGTTTTTCGCTCATGTTTCAAAGAAATTCTGTATTTTTCTCCTAACATACCGGTAACTATCTCAGTCAGCATACTCAGTTTATGCCTTTCTGTTTACATTTTCTGCATTTGATAACCTTTAATTGCATACTGTACTGGTTATTGATCTAATAACAGTCTAAACATTAAGCTCCCCTGCTTTCTTGCTGCAAAATAAATGACCAAATTCATGCCAGCCTTTGAAAGTGTCAATTTTATAACCTACAGTTTCCTAAACACAAAGCTCTGTGCAAGTACATTTTGTTTTTTAATGGACATGTGATGATAAAAAACAGCAATCATGTAATTAACTGCTCTAACATAAAAAATCAGAGCCTCCTTACTTTTTATTAAAGTGCTCTGAAGGCTAAAACCCACAGTGTGGTCACGTGATCATGATCAGCTGATGAAACCATGCACTCTTTAATGGTCCACTGGTGTCCTCTGCCATCATGCAAAGGCACGAAGATAAATCTCCTTTACTGTGGGATTACACAGTCACCTACTCCACTGAACATGTCTCTCCTCCACTCCTCAAACACCTCTCTATTATTTCCTATACACCACCTTATTTACATTTCCATCACCACATTTCTGTTTTCTTGACTTTCTTCTCCAAACTCCACCTATTTGTGTTCCCACACTCATCCTGGCTTCATTTCATCCCTACCTTGTATTCATATTTTTAACTTTTCCTTTATTTTCTCTGTTGACATCCAGATTCATTTCAAAGTCTTTTTAGCAGTACTTTATGTGCTTTCCACATCCTCATTCATTTTGCTTCCAATCAGCTCAAAAAATGACAAAAGTAACTCCCAGTCATCAGCCTATCACAGCTAGCAAAGAGCGAAAGGCAGGGTTAACCAGGTAGCCTGTCCATCACAGGGCCAACACATAGAGATGGACGCCAACTTAGAATCTCCAATTAACCCAACCCCACAAATGTATGAGGAAGCTGCGGTACCTGGATAGAACATGCAAACTCCTCACAGAAAGGCCCCCAGCCAGATGGTGGATTTGAACCTGGAGAAACCCTCCCACCCTCCGCCAAAAGTAACTTAACTCTGAAAAAAGCAACAGATCATCACTGAGTATTTTTGGCAAGGTATTAAGAAGGTGCTAATAGCTTCATTAATATACTGTTATTTTAAAACTCTGAGGACAGATCGTAGCCTCTGTCACATATCAGCTGGTGTTGTGCAACATTTCACAAATAACTTATTCGGTTCAGGTTTCTTTTTGAGAACTGCTCAGTCCTTTTACAATAACCGCATCAAACTTTCCATTCCCACCTGGTCACCTGGAAACTAAAATGCAATAAAACTGTCCAATGGCTGCTTACAAATACCAGTTCTCTGGATCACCTTTGCCTCTGTCATTTTTTTCACGGTTGAAGACACCAGGAGCGTCTTTTGGTAAAACGCTTTGTTTAGATCTAAATCTGCGCTCGCTAAAACAAACACTTCTAATAGTTCTGCTTCTAGCATTGATGTCACATGGCGGAGCACACAAAGAACTCTTTCTCCCCCCCCCCCCCCCCCCCACCCACACTTTCACAATAACATTTAAGAAACCCACAAACGTTTGCTGAATGCCATAGCAGACACAAGCTTCAGACTGCCCTTTTTCTAAAAAAGAAAGAAAGAAAGCACAGAAGAAAAGAAGGTGAAATCGATTTCCTGATATGTATTTGATATCAGGGTGATAAGCTTGTACATCTAATACTTTAGCCCAGCTATTTCACTTTGCTAGCAGACGTAACGTGAAGTCTGTTGTACAGAATCAGTGAGAATGCAGGAACAAATATCGCTGCTGGAAATTTAATCTGACGCACACTACTCACACAGCACATATTGGATGCTTATACATGCTTACACAGCCCCGTCTGCCTGCTCTGCTAAGTCAGGTCATGCAGCTACAGTCATTTCTTTCTTCTTTTCATCTTTTCCTTTTATTGACCTCTTTCTCCCCTCCCCTCCCATCTCTGTCATAGTTCTTAACACAGCAACCCTTGGAGCCACTTTTCCCTTCTTGCTGTTGCACAATCAGCCCCTATACCACCAGTTGGGTCATCACATAATAATCCCTCTATTTCTTTTTCTCTTTCGGGCAGTCAGTGAGTCTGTGATTACATTAGAGTTCCTCTTCTCTGCTCAGGCGAGCTCCAGATACCCACCGCTCCATTCTGCCTTATTAGACATTGTCTGTGCACTTGGGTGATTGGGTAAGGCTTTCCGCCATGCTACAAGTGAATTAGTCAAACCTTTCACAGTGAAATAAACATGAGAAAGATAGTATTGCAGAACAATAATACTGCCTCGTCTTTTTCTTACATTAAGCCATTACTTATTTTTTATGCATGACAAAAGCACAGGGTAGAATGCAAACTGTTAGTCTCAACTCATTGTTCACATATTAGGTTTTTTTAAGCGCCTTCAATTAGACGAAAACTTTTATTAATCGTTATGGAGATGGGTTAACATAGGAGCAAACAGGAACTGATTGAGTTGAACAGCTAATGGACTTGTGCATTAGCAGATCCATATCTGTTACAAGTGAGCAAACTATCTGTTGATAAAGTCTCTTTGATATGAAACATTGGTTTTATTATTGAGCTACACAAACCTGATAAAAATCATTCGCAGGCAGCCAAGAAAGACTTGTTTTGCCCCAAGGAGCTGTCAAGTGAAAACTATGAATATGCCCATAGTTTCTCGAGTTTTCTGTTTGGATGCTTTATTATTTGACTTTTACTGGCTTTACACAGCACACAAGAACAAAATGCACTTGAGACAAAAACAGCATTAAACAAAGCTGTCTGCTTCTGCTTTAAGGAAGGCAAATATTACAAACATTCATTTCAGAATTCGTATGCGGTTTGAGGAATTGCTTGGGAGACGATTTAATTATCACAAAGAAACAATATTATGCTGCAGCCTGTTTGGAGAAAGAGGTTATAATATTCAAATTACTCCTGCCACAGTCAGTGAGGCACTCAAGGAGGTTTTAGATGGTGATAAATGTCTTTGAATATAATCAGCATCGATCCACTCCCAGGTAAGACACACTCACAACAACAAACACAGCAGGTTCAGATTTATTCTCACTTTTTAAACCAAACTTGGCAAGCTGACGGATAAAAATGTTTCTGCTCATGAGGACCTTCATGATATGAACAGACTGCATAATTTGTGGCTGGAAAAACTAAGTAGTAAAGACGTCTCAAATCAATGCAGACAGCAGAAAAACTACATGAGCTTTCTACTTATGGTCAAAGTGAGACTGAGTCCATGAATGCCATGGATCTCAAGTACTTTGCACTTTAACCCCAATTATTTATGTTCTTAATTTAAAGGTGGAAATGTCAGGAAGGAGGAAAAGCAGAAGAGTAGAAATGAAGGTTTAAAAAACAAAGTAGTAAAGAGGAGAGTCAGTGAGGAGCGTACCAACCGTCAAAACACGAGACATCAGCACTGATCTAAATGAGCAAGTGTGTGTGACTGTGAATTATGCAACACAGCCTTACTATGAAATCCTCACACTGAGATACTACGAAGAGACATGTTAGAAGATCCTTTTTAGATCATGTAACTCATCGCTTTATAACAGCCCCGAGGCGGCAGCTCAAGTTTCTTTATCAAGATGTCACTGCAGGGAGCGGCCAATAATGAGCAGAGAACTGGGGAAGAAATGCTGTGATGTTCCAACAACCTGATGACACATGTTGGAAATACAGATATACAGAAAACATTTTAACCACAAAGTTAACAAAAAAATGAAAAATTACTATTTGATTCTTTAACTACTACTGAAAACAAATTTCTTTGAGTTGTTTTTAACTGTATCCCACAGCTGTTATCACCAATCAGAGAGTTCAAGGAAAAGTCAAACAGCCCATGAATATTCCTCCACAGCTGTGATCCCACAGTTTTGATGGATCACAAATATTTAACGAAAAACAGCTCTTATGGAAAATATTAAAAAGTCTGCTTGTTTAAAAAAAAATCAAAGTCAATTCATCTAGATCAGGAGTGTCAAACATAAGGCCCGGGTTCCAGGATTGGCTCAGCAAAAGGCTAAAACCTGGCCCATGGACAGCTTTGGACTTTTTACTGTATTTTCACATTTCTTTCTTTCTTTTTTTTACAATGGGTCTATGGGAAAAAACAAAACACACAAAAACATTTTCAGTGAATTAACATTTTTTTATTGACAGGACAGCCTATGGAATGAGCTATTACAACTCTTTCTGTAATTTTAAGCCCAAAGAGTCGTGCTTACATATTTCTTTTACTTCTTTATCTTGTAGAAAAACTTTGGGTTACTTAACATAATCCCTGGCTCTTTGATAACAGAGTGAGGTGTTTCACTATGGGAGTCAAACACTGAGCGAAATTTAAAGAAAAAGAACTGATGTGTATGGTTGAAATTGCACTTCTTTTTCTTATATTGAGATATCTCATGGATTTTAATGGTGTAGTTAAACTTCTTTCACTGGTCTAGATCACCTAAGATCAAAGTCGGATCAAAGACGATTTTGGTGTGCATTAAGCAGTACTGGAGATACTGATTGTCTGCCTTCTCTGAATATAATCAGGGAACTTCAAACTTCACTTTCCATGGCAGAAATATATTTAGGAAAATTCAGCAATTCCTCAGTCTAGAAATCATGACCAGGTGACTCAAAATAAATAAACAAATTAAATAAATAAATAGATAAAATGCACAACGTGTGACCTTCATGTGAAAATTTCACAAACATGTTTTTTCTCCCATCTACATCCACCAGTCAAATGAAGCTAACTAACTTGGAGATGCTAAAACTGTTTACATCTTGCTGGATGTCACTTTCAAGGCCCTCGCGTCATGAGTAGATGGATGCTTCGCTCTGCGGAACTGTGCAGTTGAGTAGTAATACATAAGTCTATTGACTGTGGGAAGACCATGTGTTCATCAATTTAAATGGAAAAACCTTTTATTCTCTCTAATTAATCATTTTATATTAAAGAAAATTCTGGTCTTATAATCGTCCTGCATTTCTGATGGCAAACAATCACAAATCCAAGTACAGAGCTATCCCTGCCAGGCTTACAGCTGCTGTGGGACATCACGGTAGCAGGGTAACCATAGCAACACACATGACACAGGCTATGTCGCCATAGTAACCGCGGTGCAGCCAGACTATCATCAGCGGGAGGTGCCAGCTATTCATTTTCCACGTCTCCACTTCCACATCACAACAAGGCCTGGCAGCACCGTGATGATGTCACCCGGGAAGCAGGAAGAGGGCGATGTAGAGAAGGGGGGAGACGTGGAAAGAAAGGGAGGAGAAAGAGGGAGGGAAACAACAGCAAGAGAAGAAGAGGGAGAAAGAAAGGGCATAGAGAGGAGGTTTTGGGGGGGAATGGATGGATCTTAGGAACAAAAGAGACGCACACCCTTGTAACCCTACCTGCATGTGTGCAGCCATGTTAATCTCCTTGCTGTGGTTTCGCGCAGCCACGGCTGAACAACGTCAATACCCAGCAGACCTCCCATTTATATGCATCAGCACCAAGCCTCGACATTCATCATACAATAGATACTATACGGACCTCTCAGCCCCAGGCAATAAACACTTTAAACACTGTATCTTGAGCCAAGTCCTTGCAGCTAAGAAAACCTCAGACTCATTTTACTACATTTTTACATAATCCATGTTTGTTTTGGTTATTGCGTGTCTGTCATTTGTTTCTGCGCCGCATTCCCCAGCTGTCAATCAGACGCTGGGGGTAGGACTGAGAAGCCTGTGGATTTCTGCCGAAAAGGTTTAAACTGGAGCTTTTGTTCCGTCTTTGTTCATTCATGGCCCTTGGAGGGCCATCTGCTAATACAAAACATTCAATTTCTCCATTTTCCGAGCCGCTTGTCTAGCTTAGAGTGGCTGCAGTCTGCAGTTGTCAATGGGTGAACGCTGAGGTATACCCTGGACAGATCACCCGTGCATTAAAAGACCAGCAGAGATGGATGACCACACCAAATAAAGATACAAAAATGAAATATATGGGCAGTTTAGTTCACTGATCAAGTAGACGATCGTATGGCACACAGCAGCAGCCCCCTTCTTTTCATTCCTACTTTTAACTACTCCCACTCTGATAAAGGTGAAAAATGCCCCCCAAGAGTAAATACAAATATACATTTTCTTGACTTCTTGTTCTTGATCTCAGTTGCATTTAGGAAAATTTTCCATTGCTACTATTTGGAACGAGACAAATAAATAAACCAGGCCAATATCTTGGTCAATACGAACTTATTGTAGTTTCTTAATATCAGTCTAGCTGTACTGACATTATTCAATAAACAGCATTCATCTTTTTTTTTCAAATCTGTGTCAGCCTTAAATACTGGATTTCAGTATTGAGTGACTAAACTCGAAGAACACGATAACTTTTTTGGGTTTCAAGCTACAGCGACTGGTCTGCTCAGTCATCAAATCCTTACAAAGTGATGAAGTAATCTATTACAGTATTACACACTCCTCAGTTTTAATATTAAGATTCTGTTGTCTGTAATATTATGAATTACATGAAGTATTTGAGTTATTTGAAAATCACCACAATCTGTTTTTATTTATTTTTAAACAGGGGCTTTAAAAATCATTCTGTGAGCCACACAGTGTAATTATTAATAACCTCACTATGACTGGATATCGACTGGACTTCAGCTACGATCATGCTGCAGCACTACCGAACAAGAAATCTAGCGTATCGGGTGTTTTGGTTCTTCTTCCACAGAGGACCTCATCAGAAACCACAGTCTTTCACTTAGCAAAGGGTGATGCCATTAAATTTTAAGGTACTCTACCCTTTTAAAAATTTAAATGCCTTTATCGATTTGGCTCTGCTCAAGTTAGCCTACCTCCAGCCAGTTTATCTACTGAACACTGAGATCCCAGCAGCAAAACCACAGACAGGCTGAAGCTGCAGCACGGTCTGTGGAGCAGATTGACAGCCATTCAAAGAGGTTTTTATTCCTGCGACGCTGAAAAAATTCTGAAATGTCACAGAGAAATCGGGTTTTGTGTCTAATCCATTTCCTGACAGAAAAAAATTGAACAAACACGCAATGTGAAAAATAATCCAGCCTTTTAGGATGTGGCAACTTTGTAACATTTCCAGGTAAAGTTTATACTGCTCTTACAGCTCCAGACCTTTTGACTTCCTGCCAAGTGAACCGATTTACTCCTGACTGAAAAACCTTGGAAAGAAATTCTGGATTGGTGTAAATCATGCAAACATCCCACTATCTATTTTTGCTTTTGTTCCAGTGAAAGATTAGATCTACACACTGAGGTGAGGATGTGGTACACCGGTTGTCAATATGCTAAACTAAGACAGTTTAGACAGTGGTTGTGAGAGTGGCATCCTGTTGGCCTCGAACAGCTTGTCTGTGCACTTTCACTCATTTTATATTACACTGTTTGTCCCTTCATGTGTTTCCCAGTAACTATGATGGTGTGATAGCGATCATTATGCACAATAGGAAGCTAAAGAGCCTTCAGCAACCTGTACTTTTCCGCATGCAACGTGTCAACACATCTTACACACCAAATGTGTGAAAACGGTCCCGTTAGGTGAAAATAATCAACACTTGGCATTTAATTAGAAGCAAAATCCCAAACTCACAACTCTACCAGATATAGATTCATGCATACACACGCCTTCAGCTTCTTTAGTCATCCTATAACTGTACTCAGACGGCAGAGTCGGTGTTCGGTAGCAGCATAACGCACTGCTGAGCAAATTACCACTGACATCAGGACACATAATTTATGTGTAATTCATGAACTGAGAGCTGCTCGGCATCAGTCTAATGTGACGCACATTTAGACGGCTAACACTCCCAAAAGTAGACTTCTACATAAATTTTAAAAAGGTGGTTGGAAACACTCGCACTTATGGGAAAGTAGAGTGCACAATGAAATCACAGGGGGAAACGTTGGATCTATATCGCCCCTATATGAGACAATCAATAAATCATCACACTAACACTACACAAATACGACCGCAACAGAATGCACACACAGCAAGTAAACCCTGCTTTGTGTGCGTCTGTTGGTGTGAATGTGTTGCATTTCCAGATACAATGGTCCTCCCCAGAGACCAGAGCGAAGCCTCTTCAGCCAACCCCAGTTCGTCCCTACAGGTGAGATAATCTGCACTCCAGTCAGCCTTTAGCAGCTTGAAACCTTTTAATGGGTTCGAGACAGGCAGCATCCCTCCTCCCCTCCATCATCCACCTGCTCTATTCTTTGTCCTGTCTGTGTACAGTGTGCTGTCTGCAGGCTATTTCCTATTCATTCTTCCAGTCTCACCTCCCACCTCATTTCATTTGGCTTTTCCTTTGTATACATACAGATGAGCGCATTAACTATTACATACTGTTCTTCAGTTATAGGGGCCAAATAATAAACCACATGTCATACAGACAAATGTAAGGTGAATTCCTGAACTGTTTCTTAGTATTTAAGCAGGAATTTGGCCACATTTATATGTAAAAAAACATTCATTCTTTCTGAAAATATCAAATTTTGGACATAATCTAACCCTTTGGAGTCCAAATTACGTGACCAATTTAAGACGACAAAGCAGCAAGACGCAGCCTCGCTGAGTCTCGGCTTCACTGTGTGTCGAAAGTGCAGACTCCAAACTATGTTCCGGTTTGTAATCCTAACAGTGCAGTTATATGGATTTATTGACAGTCCTACACGACAAAAACAGACTAAATCCAGCAAAATACCCGTGCTTATGTTGTCTGTCTTGTGTATATATCTTACTCCGAATAACACATAAGCTGTTTAGGTGTTTTATGACAAGGATCACATTTAGTGTTATATTTTAGATCCTCTCAGTTGATATTTGGGATTCGGGTATTTGTTTTAGTTTGACATTGCAAAGCACAATTTGGTGCTGCTATCCGAAAGTGTGTGTGGGATTAGGCTTAGGGTTAGCACACATGGCTTAGACTTTAGAGGGTTAGGAAAAAGCAAGGAAAACTAGATTTAAATGAAATAGAACATAAATGATATCAAAGCATGAGAGACAGCACAGCTACATTGGCTTTAAAGGTGTTTCATTTGATACTTTGGGGTTTTCTGCATTTGTTTGAACTTCCAAAGCACAGTTAGCATAGGCCCAGTATCAATATGTGCATATGTAATAAAATAGGTTCTACTGTGACAGTGTTTGAGTAGATGAATAGTGCTGTTCTATGCGAGTGACAGTGATATTTAACCTTCTGATATTTACAGAGTTGTTGTTCTTAATAGTGTGACCATCTGCTGCTCTCAGGGAAACATTCAACTACTTACCTTCTGCTGAAAAATATAATAATAATTATATTTGACATTTTCTAATATTTGAGCTGTAGTTGCTCGTGTCCTTACTGACTATAAACCAGCAGCCTGAGTCAAATACTACCATCAATATTGGTGTTTTTTCACGGATGACGATTTCGCTCGTCTTTGTGGTTCCTGAAGGTTTGATCATTTTGCAAAACTTTTTTTTGTTTTGCTTTTGTAACTTTTGGTAATGTTTGGAAGAGGTACAGAATACATCTGAATGAGGTGATGCAGCGGTCATTTTCTGGTGATGCATTAGCACAGGAAAAAAGGTGTCCTGAAGTCAAAGGTGAGCACTTATCTGATATTTTACAACAGCTTTTAAAGGCACTCAGCCGATCTGAAATGCAGGTCAGAAAACAGCCTTTTCCTGACTCCTTTTTCCCGTTCTTTGTTTCTTCTCTCACTGCTGAGCGGAGAACAGCTGCCAGGCTATCACTATTCTGTCAATCTATTAATTTAAGTTAAATAACCGACTCAAAGTGAAATTTTTGAACAAAACAAGAACTATGAAGACATCATCTAAGATTCTAAAACTATGTAAATGTGCTTTAAGCATTACTGGCCTGTTTGTGGTGTTCTCCTCCAGCTTGAGCCCCCTGTGGGGTTGCTCTCAGTGAATGGGAGCTACAAATTCATCCCCTCCCTCTTTTGTCCTGACATTTATCCACCCTCTCTCCCTCCTTCGTTCTGCCCTCCAGTCCTCTGTTCTTCCCCTTCCCTCTTGAGTGTTTACACTGTTATTGCTCCCCAGTCATCTCCCAGCATCTCAATCCGTGACTCGACCAGCTCTCTGCCCTTCAGTGCGCAGGGGTATCTTCAGACAGACTCATGTTACATCTACTGAGGCATGAAATTACCTCTGCACCCCCTACGGGCCCCTAAAAGATGCTCCACTGTTGAAAAATGCAACACAAATATTGGCACTAAAGAAGGGGTGGAGCACGCAGGCGGAGATGAACACAATGCTAATCATCGGTTTATAAAAGCGTCAAAGCGAGGAGAAGTCATGTTAGCTCTGATCTCCCCCCGAGCGAGTGAGATACTGTCAAAAAAGTTAATCTGAAATTGATTGGATGATGGTGGGGGATGATGACAGGCCGTGCAGTTATAAAGCGTTTGGCTGTTAAACAATGGGAGATTTTTCAAACATTTCAAAGCACGTGCTTGTTCCTGGTTATGATAACTAATGCTTTTAAGAGACCTACAGTCACATTATTCTCCACCATGAGTAACACCTTGTAATCCAGTGTAATCTGCATGCTGAAACACACTGTTTTACACAGAAGTTGCTTTAATAATAATAATAATAATAATAATAATGATTCTTGATAGTTGAGCAAAAACCCTATCTGCATTATGTAATTAGCGAAGTCCTTTAGCACTACTATAATTCTGTCAGTAACTTTAAACAAAACAGTGTAAGTGTTCATCCCTCAGTCAGTATGGAGCGCCCAGCTGTGGATGTCTGTGTGATATACAGGGAGAAGCGGTGATTCAGGCCATTACTCTTTGTTCGCCCTTGTACTGCTCTCTCGTTCTTTCTGTGTGTGTGTGTGTGTGTGTGTGTGTGTGTGTGTGTGTGTGTGTGTGTGTGTGTGTGTGTGTGTGTGTGTGTGTGTGTGCCTATAAGGGCTTTGAGTTCCCAGAGAACATTCAGCTCTCCTATTTTTCTATATTCTAGTACACGTATATGTGTGTGTGTATGTGAATGAGTACAAATGTATCACTCTCTTTCTCTGTGTATGTGTGTTTGTGTGTATTTGTGCATGTGACTTCTGTCTGTCCCACTGGTACCGCTGAAGTTCCCATCGACCTAGAAACCCTTCTGGCAAAATTCCCCCTCCTATCTTTCCTCGTCTCCTCTTCCTTTCTCTTTTTATCCATTTTTTATGCCTTCTTCCCACCAATAGCTGTGACGGCCAGAGGCGTTGTGTTTTCTGAGTATCCACCAGCCCGATGTTAATTTCATCCAACCCGATTCTTATACACATCAACACCTTGATGATATTTCTTAACATGTAGCACAAAAGGTCTTTACACCCTCACAGAGCACATTTTTGTCCAGTACAGTATAGTTACCGTTATAAAAATTATGCAATACTGCCGTACATAAGCACCACCTGCCATAATGGAAAGTGCAAGGCGAAGTCGGAATGGTGGAAGATTATTTCATATACGGGTTTGACGCCACCTGAACCCATGTGCCTGGACTGCAGTGATTTTGTTTTTTATATGTTTTTTTTAATATGTTTTATTTTGTCTCCCCTGTCCCACTTTTCCTCTCTTCTTCTCTCACGATATCACTCGCTTTTGTTCGCATTTTTAAACAGCAGTCTTATCTGCCATTCACAATCTAAATCCATTCCCTCTTTTGTTCCCTTTATCTCTTTCCATGCCTCATTCTCTCACCTGTCACTCCTCTGAACTTTGATTCTCTTCCTCTCTCTTCCCTTTTACTTTCAGTCTCTCCGCTTCTCTTTATGTCGCTCTAGTCTTGTGTTATGCTCTAACTCAGTTACGCCGTGCAGCATCCTGACACACTGTAAACAGGTTTCCTCACTCACAGAAAGACTGTCATCGCCTATCATTTTACTCTTTTTTTGAAAGTGTTCACCAAAACTTTTCTTCATCTCATTGTCTTCCTTAAGTCACATACACATACTCGTTTTCATATCTTAGTGAGGACATCTCATTGACATAATGCTTTCCCTAGCCGCTTAGCCGTGTGGGACTAATAAAGGTTATCTTATCTTATCTTATCTTATCTTATCTTATCTTATCTTACCCTAACCCTGACCATCAAAAATGAATGCCTAACCCTGACCCTTAGCCTAACCATAACCATAACCTAATTGTAAACCTGACACTAAAACCACATTTTGAGCCTCAAAAATCCCTTCAAGCTAATGGGGACAGGAACTTTGTCTCCATAAGTGACTGTTGGTCCCCATAAATATAGCAGTATGCCAATTTTCTGTCCTCACGAAGATGTCTAAACATGTACACACACACATATACACACACTACCCTGTTTCAGGTGTGAAGTGGGGTTATGTGACTGATTTTTCTCTAAGCCTATCTTCACCTTAATCAATCACTCTGACCCAGATAAGTTCAAATGTGGACCACTTTGATGCTCTGACCCATTTAACAACACTTGTGTCCCTGAAGACAACACACAGCTTTCACTGTTGGCCTGACATGGAGTGTCGTGACTTGTTTGGTATGGAAAAGTAAATAAATACATTTTAAAAAATGACTAACATGTGTTATTAATATAGTGCTGCTGGGTGCTTCACTGTTTCCACAAGTGTTTCAGGTTATCTTCAGACAAAACACTAAAATTTAAGATATTAAGCCCGTATTGACACAAATACATCCCCAGTAACACGTCGACTCACATACAGGCACAAAAGCTCACTCCAAAGTCTCTGGCTACCCCTGCCCCACATCCCTCAACTTGCTGCAAACAATAGGCAGCACTTCCTGAAAGACAGGAATAACAGGGAACAGTTTCCTTCAGCAGTAAGTGGGGAATTAGAGAGAGTGAGTGGAGAGGGGCATTTAAAAGTAACAAAAAGGAAACAGCCCTGCAGGACTGAAACATACAGGCTGTGATTAGAAGTACTTACCACTCTGCTTCTCCTTCATTAAGCCAGACAGAAAACATATCAACTATATAAATGTGTAGGTCCCCATATACACAGAAGTCCCCTTACCATCATCAACTAGGTTCTGAACCCTCATATGCACATATGCAGACACACACACACACACTCTCACAGAAAGGGAGTATGATCCCTGCTGAATGACCTTCAAGGGAAACATGGGATTTAAACCCATGCAGAGAGGTAATGGTGTGTGTGGGTAAATCTGAGGAAGAAACAATTACAGAAAGAAAGAGAGAGAGAAATGCACAATGAATAAAAACAAGCACCAGAAAGAGAAATGACATGCCACATTTCTCTCTTCACCCTCCAGTCACTGAGGATTTTTTTTCCAATTAAGGCTGTTATCTCCTCCACTGCCAGCCCTCCTTACAAGACCCCACCCACACGGTATATTCCCCCTCCTCATCATCTCCCTTTTCCTCTTTCTGTCAGTATTTTTTGCCCTAATTTCTTCTTCTTTATCCTCCTTTCCATAATTTCTTTGTTTTATGTCTTCTTCTTTTCTTCCAATATACAGGTTCAGCCAACCAACCAACAAACGAACTATGCTGTTTGTATCCCCCAGTTTCACCTCCCTTCCGCCTGTCTACCTCTTCATCTTTCACCTTCAGCTCTATGTTGCTCCTTTGTGTTTAAGCAGCTTGGGGCAGAGTGGCCATGGCTGGAAAGGGAGCTTCTGTGTTCTTTTGGTCAGCTTGTATTGCACTCTGTAAACAAAGACAGCTCTGGATTGGTGCTAGGAGCACAGCAGCACTGCAACATGGATACATTCCTTATCAAAAAAAGAGCCAATAAAGAACTGAGTATTATCCAGGGTGGCAAAACTTTAGATTTATGCCTTCGCCTAAACCAACAGACAGATATGCTGTTACTGCAAAATACTTCCAGGCAGTATCAGAAGTTGATCTGCTGATATCTGCATTACAAGGTCAGTGTCCTTTTATTTCTTCTCATCCGTCTCACCTTTGCCCTTCACTAAGCGAAACAGAAACTCACTAAAATTCAGTAAATTGGTGTTATTATAATGATAGTACCTATTTACAGTGAATACAGTGGCTCACTGAACGACAACATCCAGACAGCATAAATGGTATTAACCAGAAACAAGAGCTGCTTGTTCTGTTGATTGTTACAAAGAAGACGTAAATAAAGTGTGAAGGAAAGTAAAATGAAAGAAGGTCTCTGGTTGAATGACAGGCTGGCTTGTATTCAAAAGACAGAGTCTCTTGCAACCTCAGCTTTATTGTCTTTCTAACCATGATTTTTTTTCTTTCTTACATTCCTTCAATCAATCCTTCCCTAACATCCGATAACTCTAACCCACTCCTCCCTTCATCACATCTGACCTTGCCTCTGTCAAAGGTCAAGCAGCTGGAATGGATCGATGGGTTTTGGAGAGGGAAGGGAAGATTGCAGCAGCAGAGGAGGGGAGGAAACAAGACAAAAAAGGCGAGGTATGAGTGAGCGAGGGAATGAGGGCTTTGGTATGAAGGAGGGAGAGGGGGCGGACTGGCTTGAGTAGGAGGAGCAGGAGGAGCTGGACAGAGGAGAAATTTTAAGGGAGAGAGGAGAGAGATGGAAAAAGAAATCCCTGCATCAGCATTCCTCTGCGTCTCTATGGGAGCAGCAGGAGAGGAGGAAGGGAGGGAGGCAGGAAGAATAGAAGGTGATAACAAATGGGGAGATGCAGGAGGAGAGCAGAGGTGCAATGGAGGAGGGGAAGGGAGAGCCGGGCTGTGAGAGAGGGATGAGGGTAAAGGAAAACAAGGGTGGAGAAAATGAATGAGAGAAAACATTGCCCTTCTGCTTGTTTGACTAAATTAATTGTGTTTTACGTGTGTTTGTCTAACAGTGCGTATACATCTGTAGAAGAGAGACAACTGATTTAATATAATATCAACCAATATTATCTATTTTCCGATCTATTAGTATTGATATTTATAACAGCTGATAATTAACTATCAGCCATTCCTACATTTACAATGGATGCATCCGCATATTAGCTTTAGCTCCAGTTTTTACACTGGGCGCCCTTCTGGACCCGACCCTTCAAAGGATTTTTTTTAATTCGGTTTACTTCATGTTTATTTATATGCAACCAAATCATAACAACAGTTGTCTCAAGGCACTTTATACTGTGAGTTTTCATTTCAGTCTTGATTTTTACACCAGAGAGCACTCTGCAAACTTCCCTATTGGGAACGCCGCAAACACAACAATCATCTGAGCTGAGTAGATTTGGGCACAACATAATAAATAAATAATAATAATAATAATAAACTATGCGTAACAGATTTGGGGGAAATCTGTTTATGTTTTTGTTTTATCTGGATTAAAAAAAAATCGGCTCATGTAATATCAGAGTTTTAAATCAGAAACTATTGGTATCAGTATCAGTCTTCAAACTCCTACATCGGTCAGACTCTAGCAACTATTAAAATTCTTACTTAACTTTTACATGAACCATTTTCTAAAAATACATAAGATAGGAGACAAATTCACGAAAAATCAACTGAACGATTTAATTTCTCCACAAAAATGCACAGTTTGAATCAAGACAAGGCTTTTCGGTATGTAATTATGAAAGCGATGGAAATATTATGATGTGGCCTTTTCAACCCAAATTGACATTTGGAGGTTTGGACCAAAGGGTTTGAGAAATTTGTCACTCTTTATAAATAAAATAAATTATAATCTGGAATTCTTCAGTGTGGGATTAATGAAGTCTATATCTATGCATAAATGACATTGCTTCCTATATCAAAATTGACATAGTTTTCTAAAATATGGCAGATCTTGACCTTCAAGTTACCAAATGGAGAAGGCTAACATAATAACACTAGTGCACCATCCAAACCTGCTGTGATTAAGTATTAAGTATGTCATAAAAGAGGCATCATTTGCGGTCAGTGAAACTAATATGTTACAAACATATAAGTAAAATACTGCAACTAATAATGTGAATGTACCTAAGGCTAACACACAACTGCCAAAGACTAGCATATAAGAGAAGATTTGGCAATGATAATATAAAGCACACATGCAACAGCGGTGCTTGTTTCTATTCTATTCTATTTCTATCTGTTTTTCGCTCTGCAACTGGCAAACTAAAAAATGATAGCAGCCTATAAGCATATTGACAACGATTGCTAAAAATGTGTTTTTATTATATTAATATAATACAAAAACATGCGCATACAGAAACCTACCTATAAGTCCAACCTCTAATGTATAGTTTTTACCATTTATAGCAACACATGATACATATAAAGCAAAAACTAAAAAAGAATATTGACAATTCAAACGAGATGTAACAATCAAATTACATGTTTGTCTGCTTCTAATTGACATTATTTCTGTTTATGTAGCTAAATCATTAAAACTGTTACTCTACAGAAACTAATCCTCCTGTTTCCAGTTTGGTATTGATGGCCTGCAGCAGCAGCAGCAGCAGCAGCACAGTAAAGGTCTAGCCAGTGCACCGCACAGCTCTTCTTTTTAAAGAATATCGATATCAGTGCAGACCGTGGGCTGCAGTCACCACACAATCAATAATTCACAAACTTAATTTACAGCTGTGAAATACCAAGGCCTTTACTGACTGCATGCACTCCTGTCTGTGTGCTTAAATCCCTTTCTGTCCAGTGTGTTTATCTTCACCGTATAATTTTTTTGTGCATATCTGTGTATATTTTATCACTCTCTGAAAGGCGGCCGCTCTTATCACTCTCTTTTCTGTGATGTACTTGAATTCTTGTGTTTGTACTGTGCAGTCGAAGGTGAAACACAGATGAGTGAGACATTCCTTTGTGGATGAACATGCACACAAACACAGCTCTCTGAATCACATCAGCTATGTGAAGAACTCCCTTCACTGAAGGGTTAGCATGACTCTGCACAGCAGTCCCAAAACAAGGCTTATGAAACCATGTTAGTTCATAGCACATCAGGCATCCAGTCAGTCAACAGCCTGCTGTGCTAGGTGAGAAATAACCATGGTACTTTCCACTTGGTGAGACTTTGTAGCTCTGCTTTAGTGTATGATTGGTGACATAATACAATAGCCAATGGGCTATTTTGCTTTAGATGGATGAAAGCTTTCTTCCAAATACCAGGAACTATCAGGATCTTTTAATTGTAAAAAGTAAAACATTAAAGCCTGTGCTTAAAAAATGACAGTATAAATAACAATTATAACTCCAAGGGAAGAAATTTCATAGCAACAAGATTAGCATCCGGTTGTATCCATTTCTAATGGCCAACAATTAAGCTTTGTGGAAAACTGACATTTTGATAACTGAAAACAAAGGGTTGTGAATTTTTTCATTATGACTCATTACATTATTCAGATGACTCGAGAGCTGCTGTGTTTTGAAGGAAAAGCATTCAAAATGTACAGTAAAGAAAAACACGAACTGCAATATGAGATTTCAAACAAAATCTCATATTTGCAGGATATTAAACAAACCAATAATACTTTTACCAATTAAAACTGCTACAATATAAAAATCTATTCCACAGACTCATGCAAAGGAAGCTCAGTCTTTAAATCAAACCATTGGTGAGGGCTGGAAATATAAATCAAATCATTGAGATATTAGGGTGTTGCATCTCCATCACTGTGGATGTTAGGGATGGGGATGGCAAGCAAGCTATTTGAAATTCACTGAGAACTGTTCATCTATTTTTAAACACCCCCCACTTGTGGAAGCCTCACCTGGCAGAGTTGCACTGAACCTTTTTTTTTTTTAATTTCTTTTTTTTAGAGAAGGTCAACTAAGATTTTTTGACATCTGTACAGTGGCATGAAATCTCACAGTGCTACACATATTTCAGTTTAATAGTAGTATTTAATGGTAGTTCAACAGAGGCTGGTAAATAGTGCAATATTGCAAACTTGTAGTAGTAGTACAAGATACCTCCAGGAGCTGAGAAAAAACAAGGGGAAATGTATATAATAGACAAGAAGCAGCTATTCAGAATGTACGTATGTGTATATCATCTGTAGTGGATGCACCACTACACTTCATCTGAAAGACAGCCAGGTGAAGGGTGATGAAACCCAGCCATCTTCCTTCAATCCACAAACAGCAAACGCCCAATTGTACCAAGGGAACACACAGTCCAGCCAGACCAGAGCAGACAGACCCAGATCCCCTGCCAGGAACCCAGCCATCCATCCCAACCCGAGCCACATCAGGGACCTGGTCCTGAGCCAAGGCTGTGACCATCAGACCATTAGACATTGGCAAAAGAGACAATAAGCAGAAAGAGGGAGGAATTGGATGCAGAACTGTAGCCTCATTTTCTGCTTTTCACTCACATTACGCTTCTCTCAGACCAAATCTATGTGCAAATACACTTACTCGTATTTTTTCCCATTAAAAAAAAAGGGCAGCAACATCAACTCTGTTATGTTTATTTTCACTTCACCGAGTCCTGACATCAGTTTCTATTCTTCCTTTTCATTACAGTTTTTATTGGCTACACTTAGTATAACAAAAAAGTCCCTAGAGTTGCAGCCGAGTGGCAGAAAGGAAGTGAACACCAGAAAAGAACAGACTCTCTGGAGGCTTCAAGACAAACTGAGCACAGTAAACAGTTTTCTTCAAAGGTCCCAAATCCACGACAGGCTAAATAGGGATCTGCCTGAACCTCAGTGTTTAAATGAAATTTCTAGTCAAGTCTGAACCTAAACAAACACACATCTTAACTTGTAGTCTTGTAATCTACTTCAACTGGCAAACCTTTTTTAAATGGTTTCTCAGTACATGGCTTCTGCTGGAAAGACAACAGCTATATGGTGATTATTGTTTGAAATGCTCCAGCCTAGACAAACACATACCAGCAAAGCTATAAATAGTAGTAACATTGATATGCTGACAGTTTAGTAGTAGTAGTGCAAAACTAATGCTATCTAACAGCCCTGTTCAGTCGGCCAACTACCCAGCTTGGCCTCTCCTGACTCAGATGCAAAGTTTTGATCCTACCTTGTCAATCTCCTGCTGCAGGACCTGTTTAGCGACCTCCAGATCCTGCAGGCGGACCCTCAGCTCCTCATTCTCCTGCTCAAGACGACTCCTCTTCTTCTCCACACTGTCCAGCTGGCTGTGGAGACGGATGGACACGTCCTTTGCCACCTGTGAGGGGAAGATGGAGGGGTAGAGGTTGGGAAGTTTAGCTCAGTGCGTCAGTCGTCACAATGATACCTAAATATCATGCATGAAAGTCCGTTTGCCTCAGAATTTCTTTTACACGGTCAGGTATTTGGGCACACAGACACATATTAGGACCCTGCAGGTTGTTCGCTTTATCAGATATTATAACAACATTATGCTGCCTAGCTAAAATGCTAAAATGATCCATTCATAGACTCCTTCAAGACCTTATCGTCTTCATCGGATCGTTTCAGTTTAATGACAATATCCACATAACATGAATAATGTGTTGTTCAAGTTATTAGGGCATGATCCATGATCCTAGGAAACACCTAACAAGGAACTAAAGTTACAGACATAATCATACTGTGGTGTGTACTTAAAATATTCTCAGCTGTAGCAAACCTAAGTCATATCCATTTAATTCAGACATCTAGGGTAAGAGTAGTTTCAAGCAATGTGTGTGTAAATGCATATTTTTCTCCAAAAGGAACCCCAGAGTGTTGTTATCTCGGATTGTAAGTTCACCAAGGTTGAGGGAGGTTACTTATTATGTTATTAATCTCTGTTCAGGTAAAATAGAACATCTGGGCTATGCAAATATCAGAAATGTTATTAAAATAGTGCTGGAGAAAAAAAAGAACTAGTTAAATACTTGTTATTTGGGCTGAGACTTAAGAGTGTATTATACATCAGGAGGAAGTTTATACAGGCACTACTTGGGGACAATGATGAGGGGACTTTTTTTTTTTCAATAATAATACCAGAAAAGATAATTAATAGCAGCCTAGCAGGGACTGATCTTTTATACATAAAATGATCTCATGAAAGTCTGATTGTGCCCCCCTCCCCGGACTGCCTCCCCCACCACCAAAGCCCTGAGGGCAGTTATTCATTAAAAGTTTCTAATGTCAGAGAGTGACACCAAAGTCGACACCAGCAGCTGGGGGAAAAAAATTTTTTTAAATCCCATGTGACAACTGCATTGCGGTTTTAGTAAAGCTATCATGCTGTTACAGTATTAAAAATCAGAACAACTTCTAAAATGAGGCGAGTTAAATAAATTTGTCTAGTTTGCAAACTTGCATGGCATGAAGCTGAATTAAGCAGTGTTTTGCTGTCTGAAAAACAAAGAGTGCCCTGATCTGCAACACCGATGCAAAACTGGTTCTTCAATGTGTTTTGGGGAAACAATACACAAAATTACACACCGACATCATCCCGAAACACTGTATTCAGTATTCACGTCATAGTCTTTACACAGCCAGTTAAGAGTTTGCATAGGGGCCCAGTGATATATCAGCTGATGATTGGTATTTGATAAATATCGAAAGGTCTGAAAATAAAGTGTGAAATATACTGATGTCAACGGCTGTTTTTCTGTTGTCCCATATTCATTCACATTCATGTGTTGTGGTTTGTTTGTTGTATCAGGATAGAAAGGGGAATAAACTGACAGCAAAAATCAAATATACAACCCCAAAATTATCAGTGTCAGCAGTAACACACAAACACTCGAATCAAGACTTTTTAGCATTTTTTTCATAAAAAAATGTCTGCACAAAGTATGATATCGCACAAAACACTGTGAAGAATTGCAAAAAATAAAAGGTAGTCAAATCCCAATTATGGCTTTCAGTATAGAGGTTTGTCAATTATCTAGCAGTGAAAATTACCAGAGGCTAATGAGCCGAAGCCCCGACTAAAGAGCAAAAACTATTCCACTGGACAGATCGCTGTATCGCATTTAATCAGTCATCGCTGGTTATTAAAGAAGACAAACACAGAAAAAATGAGCTTGTGCAGAGAAAAGGGGTCATTTGCTTTAATAAATATCAATTTCACCTTCAAACTGATTGCTTTTTGCTCAATTCAAACTAAATATGAGGGCTTTTATTTTAAGAGGCTGCATTACATTTGATCAAATTAAACTTTAATGGTTCCCATTGGGAACTAAGTAAAAGACTTCATCTAGTGTTTCGGGGGAAAATCTGTTCAATCATCACTCAGTAGTTCAAAAATGCACTTAAACCCCATTAACCTCCATACTGATTTAATCTAGTGGGATGAGGGTTTTTGTCTCCAATGGTTTAACAGTTTATACTGACCACTTTTCATTTTAGCAGTTAACTGGTGCAGGCTTCAATGATTTGTTATCAATGAACTCGTTGTATTTAATATTTAGCTGTGAGACAGGCAGGTGTGAGTTTTAAAAAATAGAGGTGTTTTTTTGTTTGTAGTGTAAATAGTGCATATCTGAATAGAAGCTGCAGCACCAGTGGAACCACTATTAGTCAGAGTGGATTTATGTGGTTTCAACAATACTCCTGTTAGAGTTTATAAATGCATGTAACGGACTGTCTGCTTGTGCACTTTGTAAATGTGTGTGTGTGTGTGTGTATCAGGTGTCTGTTTGAGCATCACTGGTACAGTGCGTCTCGCTGCTTGTTTGAAACGACTCTCTTGAACACAGTTTGTAATTGTACGTCTGAATGTGTTTTTTTTACGTCTGTGTCTTTGTGGATGAGTTTGAATTGGTGCCAGGATGCACAATGCCCCTCTGTACCCTCACTCTATCCAAATGCTCTCGCAGCTCCACCATGCTCCAATTCATGCTCAAATGTGTGTGTGTGTGTAGTTTCTAATAGTTCCAGTGGTATTCAACTCATTTTAAGTCTTTATTTTAAGTTTTTTTCTGAACTTTATTCAGGCATCTCTCATCTTATTATTATATGAAGAGACTTTATTTTAGACAAAAGTTATTAACATGAAAATATTATTTTGTTGCTGTCTGTCTATCTGTTCATTTTCAGTCACCTCACATGTTGGGCTGGTTAAAAAAATATACCAATATAAGCTAACCAGTTAGCTATTGAACATTTAGTAAACTGTAATGTACTGTACAGCTGGATCCAGGAATATTTGTACACTGACACAGTTTTTCTAGTTTTGCTTCTATACATCATCATTATGAATGCTGCAACAGTCAATCAGGATGTGACTGAAATGCAAACTCTTTAATTCAAGGGAGTTAACAAAAGTATTGCGTACGTCTATATTTCTATATAACATGTCCTTGTATTTGTACACCCATACCGTGGTAAGCAACTTTTGACCGTTAGACTTAGAGTTGATTAGTTGATTAGTTAGAGTAGGGGTGTCAAACATAAGGCCTGGGACCAGAATTGCCCTTTCTTTGGAAAATGTGAAGGAGGGCAAAAATCTTGGACTTTTAACTTTATTTTCAGACGTTTTACAACTTTTCCTACCCATGCAAACCTCTCCCATGGCCCTTCATACTTCGTCAATGTAATTAAGTAATAGACAAACATTAAATGTGTTTTGTCTATCACAGAAATCTCTGTTTTGTAAAATTAGCCCACAGTAAAAAAAAAAAAGAAAGAAAAAAAAGAAAGAAAAAAAAATACTTAAAGGACAGTCTGAGGCATGAGCTACCAGAACTTGATATCCCTAAGCTAGAGCAAAAACAATATATAAAAAACACAAAGCCCAAAAGTTTTTCACTATGCACACACACAGATTTATGGCTTATCCATCTCCCCCTTCCTTTGTTCCTCCTCCCACCCTCACTTCTATATTGTCCCCTTCATTAACACTCCTTCGTCAGCCTTTTGACTCCCAGTAAATGCTGCACTGTTCTTCTATGTTAAAGGGAAACGTGAAGGAATTTAATACCATTGAAGCTGTGGTTTTTACCCAGCAACAGAGCCATAGGATGTAATTAGAATTCAGTCAGGGTGTCAGCTGACTGAGAAGATGTGTGTCTGCGCGCGTGTGTGTGTGTGTATACATGTGCGCATGTGTTAGAGAATGAAGGAGCGAGTGTGTGACAGGGAGGTGTGGAAGAAAAGCATTAAACCTACAGAAAAGGGTGAAAATCAGGCCGCAGGGGGGAAACAGTCACATCATTCTACAAGTGGCAGTTAGTCACCCAATCACTCTTTTTTTCATGCACACTGTGCGGTTATTTGTGTTTGATTGCGCTTAACAACTGGAGTCTTGTTTCTCCACAAACACACACACAGCTGCTTTCTTTCCATAACGGACATCTCTCTTTAACAACGACTCTATCCCTGTAGATCTTATCAGAGGGGTTTTATGTGCAGCCGCTTGTGTGTGTTTACGTGGCCGTGTGTGTATTTGCATGCACTTGTTCTTATCCTGAGGTACAAAGCATACAAAAAAAATATTTGGCACTCGCCTCTTGAAAGAGCGGTTTAAAAAAATTAGATCAGTCTAATTTAGACATACGCAGGTTATCTGTGGGTTTATGTTAAGGCAAAAAGTTGAGCATGTGCATACTGTACTTATCTGTGTTGGTGAAGGGTGAAAAAAGGTATTATGACAAATTATATATCAGTTAATAATTTACAGAAATCTTGTAAAAATATATTTACAGATAAAGAAAATATAATTTATGTCTTTACCTCAACTCATGAACAAACTCTTTTATTCAATATGTTTCTTTTTTTAACTCATGCACTGCAGCCCAGAACTGCTTGTGATAATGCAAATGCCCAGTGCAGATAACAAAATGATCTTTTACATGCCAGCTCAGTAATGTAAAGTCTGTGTGTTGTGTGTGTGTGTGGTTGCACCACTTTTCACTCATCTGAGAATTGTGCAGGTTATGATAATCTGATGCATCACAGCCCATGCCTGTCCTGGGTCCTGCTTCCTGCTGTGCTCTACCGCATATCTCTTATTGTCTGAGGTTTTCTTTTTTGTAATTTTGTCTCTGTACACCACCACTGCGTTTAAATCAAACAAATAAGTCTTTTAGCTTTAATTCAGGGACTTAGCTAAAGCATTGCATTAACTGTTTAGGAATTACAGCAATTTCTACGTCCAGTCCCCTGGTTTAGAGGTACAAAATTAACTGAGCCTTTGTCTGGCAAGTGCTTTAATTTTTACCTGATCAATTAAACAACTAAAAGATCTGGAGTTGGTTTAAAGTGGCATTTGGTAGCTGTTAACCAGAACTGGAACAAGACATTAATGTAAGTGAAGGAGGCCATTATTGGCAATGACAATGAGAAATAACAGCTTAAGCAAAATGTCTTCATCTGTTTCTTCCACTAAAATCCTTAGTTTACGTGCTAGCAGGTTGGCATGCTATATTTGAATTGCTCAACAGCTGAAAGAAAACTTTTCCAACATTGCTACAATGAGCCTATCACCAAACATTTTCTTGAAACCTACTCTAACTAAAATTCCAGAGCTTAACGGAAAAGGGTCCCTAGGCAAGCTCATTCTTGATTTTATGCTAGCTGGTAAGAAATCACCTGAACTGAATGGATGATAATGTACTCTGCTACACCGCACACGTAGCTCTTTAAGAAACAGGATTTACATGTGTTACACCACCTAATTTCCAAGAAAACATGACTGAGTACTGACCTCGGATCTACAGCTGTTCTACCTCACAGCATACAGAAATTAAAATAAGACTCATGCTAATATCGTGGTTCAGATAGCGACCGACAGGTTCAGTCAGTCCTGATGGTCTTTGAAATCACTCACAGTTACTAAACCACTTTGGCTTTGTCCATTGTTTTCCAACTTTGAATTTTTAAGTGCTGAACATGTGTGGGATTCACAGTTCCATTTCTGAATGCCACTTCACTCTGCTTTGTCTGCCTGCACTCCAGCGCTATAGCCATTCTGCTGTCAAATCAAATAGGAACATAACCATTTCTGCTAATGTAAAAATATGACAGTAACAATTGTTCAGTCTGTAGTTTTATTTACATCAGCACTCTGCAGCGGTTCAGCCTTCCATTTACCAATTTAGAAATCGCTGCAGATTCATGTCGGGGAGCGATGACTCTAGTGAAACTGTAACACTCAGCCTTGGAGTTGAGCGCATTGTTTTTTTTAATGAGCTCTGAAATATGCTTACAAAGAGTGGCTCTATGTAGAATTATTGACTGCCTACTGTTAAGCTGAACCCATCAGTTTATCTTGGATCAGAGTAATGCTGAATAAGCTTGTAGCAGCACATATAAACAAGGAGTGTTTTTGAAAAGCTATCTAAAACACCGCTGCTTGCTTGTAATTTCATTTCAGGTAACCCATTTTGAATGTTTGCATGCAGTAATTAAACAGTCGGATTTTTTATTTGACACATAATATGATACAATAAAAAGCCACGCAAATAACTGCAGTATATTCAATGGAAATTGCTGGCTTTTTTGACGTAGCTGGATAAACATACATTTGATCCTGTGAGAACAGGAAACAGCAGCTATTAATAAATGTAAACACGATGACATGCTGTCTAGAGAATGACCAGTCTTCAGTCAGTCCCAGTGTTTAAAGATAATATGAGGTCATTAATTTGAAATTTGAATATGAATTTGAATTGAATTACAGACTGGAAGACAAAAACTATTTCAGTTCTAACTATTTCAATCTAAAAGGACAGTTATTTATATTTCTAGGCCTTCAGTGATCCAAAGTGGATATCTTCACTATTGCTTCGAAAAGCCTAATGTTGCATCAGTGCATCATTTTGCATGAGTCCTGTCATCATTTACAGCCCTCAAAACACAACCATGATAATGATAACTTATCACAGTATGGAGGAAAGAAAACATCCCATATGACTCTATCATTTGTTTTTATTAAACTTCAAATATAATTCAAGGTAAAGGTGAGGAGAACACATTTTATTTAAGTCTGCTCAAGTGAACTGCCTGATTTTGATGGAGACGGTGGGTGACACAGAGGTAGCCCTGGTCTTGATGTTTACTGTTCACGATGCTGACCTTTTCCACAGTCGTCCAACATTCTGGCCCTTCAGTACCCACTTAGAGGGTGTTACGTCACAAGTGGTCTGCTTCGTGTCTATATATAAACCATTATGTGTGAAAGAAGAAGAGAAACAGACAGTGTTGTGACAGCTGTGCAGGCTGTGATCCATCTATCTTAGAAAAGAGGGTGTGAGAGAGAGAGCCACAAGGAGGGAGAGAGGTAGTGAAAAGTGAGGAATTCTCACAGTCGCTGGCATGCTGGGAATGTGTGATCTCGCCTCCAGTATCACCAGCAATCATTTTTAACCATGTTTTCATTAATGCATGCATACAAACAGGTATCTGCTCAGTAGGGGTGGGACTGAAGCTGCTGTAGTTCTTCACAGGGCACGTCCTGTTGCTATAAGCACTTCTGCTGGACTCTGTAACATCCAAAAATAATTCTACATAAGCATTTTACTGTTAACTTCCTGAAATGTAAAGCGTGACACACGCATGGAAACAGCAACTTCCTACAGTATGTGTGTGTTTGTGTGCGTGTGTATGTGAGAGCAACACAAGAGGAACATTTTTACTGGAACTCACACAGTGTTATTAAACAGTAAAAACAAATCCCACTTTAGAAATTTTTATCACAAGCACACACACAAGCACACACACAATGCAAATAAGATATAAGATAAATGTACACTGCTGCTTTTGATGATAGTGAGCATGTGTGCGTTTGGATGGCTGTCTTTTTGTGAGAACTAGTGTAAGGCTTTCAGAGTGACGACATCTTGTCTAGTCCGTAACTTTTCAAGATGCATTGAGGTTATAGCTTGTGGTTAGTTGAGTATATTTTTAAAAAACATGGTTCCTCTCAGCTGGAAGTCTGTCTGATGTTCATGCGTGAATGAGTGAGAGGCAGGATGACTCTTGACCAAGTGACAATGCATTTATAAGAACATCTACAGGAAGCACCCTCCCCCTAACACGCACGCACACACACATCTACTGTGTGGTACAAAGATAGGAAGTATTATAATGGAAAAAATGAACTGAACTAAATGACAAAACAGAGAAAAACGAGAAAAAGAATTCATAAATATTTGTCAAATTATTATGGTCTACTTTATATATCGTGTTGACATTACCGGGAGCACAGACTGCACACAGGTACCATATGTAGCATAAATATTGTACAAAGCACCGTAAAGCTGTCCCGATTTACACTCACTGCTGCAGAGGGCAGGGGTGTCTCCTTATTTGGGCAACTTAAAAGAAGTGTTCAAGGCCCAGGCCTAATGTTAAGCTATGCTAAACACCTTGTAAATCTCTCTCACAAAGGGAATCTACTCATCTTCTGAAAAAGGTAAGTTCACCTTAAAAGTTTTGCCTTTTAAAACTATATCCTTTTAAAATATTACTTGTTCTCAGGTGGAAATCATCTTAAAACAATCTACTTGAGATACAGTCAGATACAGTCACACCCTTAAGACAAGTGAGTGAATAACTGACTTTTTTCTGGAAATGTGAAGTACCAATGAGCTAACATCATGAGAATCCTAACAACTATTTCCTCTGTGTGTCCAGATGCCTGTTGCCTGTGGGAATGAGAGTAGTGAGTGAGTAGGACAGGAAATGATGTCAGGAATTCTCATAGAGAGTCTGATGGCTGTAGACCTACTGAACCCTTACAAACACACATATAAAAACAGGCAGTCACATGCAAGCAGACACCCGCAAGATTTCTAAATGGGCACAAATAAGAGCACATGATGTACATAATGACATGTTTGTGTCAGAAAGTATTCACATGACAAACACATTAGAGTGAAGACACACTCTTTCTAGTTCACCATTTCTTTCACTTGTCATTCTGACTTTTTTCCATCTGACTTTCAGCCCACGTGCTCTCCCTAAAGGACAACTAAAGGCCTTGAGAATAGACTGAAAGAGGCAGAGTAAGGAAAGGAGGAGTACTTTTGCTGATTTGTTTCCACTTGCATGCGAGTGAGTCATCGAATCTAATGCATCAACAGTAGTTAAGCCAATTACTTTTGCAAAGCAGCTCAGGGCAGAGCTGCTCGGCAAATCAAGGTCAAGTTGGACCATGAAGTGCAAAAACACTGGGGCGCGTCAACCACAAGAACCGTAGCTCAATAAAACGTTTTATACAATAAGTTCGCACATTTCTCTGGAGCAAGAAGAAGAAGAAGCACTGAGATTTTCACTCATGTTTACTCTTGTTTAAGATAATCAGTATGACTGTCATACTTGATAGCTGTTTGGCATTGCACCAAGCTTTTGTGAGGCCTACTGTAAATGCAAAGAAACATGTATTTTCAACCCGCTGTCAAAACGAAACTTACATATAAGGAGTGAAAACCAAAGTGGAGCTTTTTTCTTGTATTGTTTGATTTTAGTTGAGTAATTTAAAAAGGTGAATCAGTGAATGTTTATTAGTTATTTTATGACCATCTTGCAAAGCCTCAGGGACTTACCACCCTTTACTTGGATCACTAGCTGATCTTATGGAGCAACAGCCACTCAATCTAAACTGATAGTTTTATGTTACATTGCACTATGAAAGGGGCAGTATAGAGCTACTACTTAATGCACTTCTGTGTACAAATGAAAACACTGGGCTTTTTTGAATCTGGCCTTCTGGACTTCATGCCTATTAAAGGATAAGAACACTGACGCCAGCATACCATTGCTACACTGGTAGATTTTGTGTAAAACTTTATGATGCATCCCCTTACGATGAACCATTATAAGGGTACTAAAAGAGATTTCATTTAAAAAAGGAAAATATCCAAGTAATTTTATGTCAGTAAATTATTGATTTTTAAACAGAGTATTTGTAAATTCAGTGTGGTTAAAAATATGGGAAAAAATCCTTAAAAAATTAATACAGAAAACTGCTTCATTTTAAAACGGTACATTGTGCCATACTTTTACTTTTACTGTGGGGATGAACTGGGGGATGTTTGTGCATCTTACTGCTTAATTAACTGTGCATTCATTTTTGAGGCAATACTCCACTCAAACCTATGAACATTTTCCAATTGAAAAATGTCCTTTGATTATTTTCACACATCTGATGTCAACTTTAGGGTTACTAAAATGTGCACAAAAATACAACAGTGCTAATATTTAGTTGTACAACAAATGGCACATTACAGACAGTTGGATGATTTTGGTTTCTATGACTTAGTTAATGGCAAAGTTGAAGAGTCTCCAAACAATTTCGCTTGTTTTTATAATTAAACTTTTATGCTCTGAGTCAGAAATTCAGAGCTTTTAAATCTGCAACACTGAAAACCTTTAAACAACGTCAATTTTTTTTAAACTCCTATTAAAGCAAAGTGAAGATTAAAGTTTTCCAGTACAGCCTAATCACAGTGGAGTCATAGGGGTAGGTAGAGTGTGTGTTTTTAAAATACGAATAATGAAGCTACCAGAATAAACAGAGGAGTGGCTGATACACACTAGAGAAAGAGAAGCTTAGCCACGGCTTAATGCATGCAAACACACACACACACACACGAACACACATGCAGAACAGTATGTTGTAACTTGACCTGGCATCTGAGTCCTTGGCCCTGTCGGCAACAAGGCACAATCAGCCATGTGTTGTGAGAGAGAGACACAGAGAGGGCAGACTTGTCTCCCAGCAGTGTGATTTTTTTCAGCTTTCTGTGTTAACGATACCCCTTTGCTGATGCAATCAACAGATGCAGACTTAGCTCATTTTCCCCCTCAAGCTTTAGTCTTTCCATGCATCATCCCTGCCATCACTCCCCTCTCATTTTCTAAACATGACAACTGGCCACTGAATTCAAACAGGGACTCCCTTCTGCCTTTGAGTTGTTTTCTCATTGGTCAATTTGAATTTTCAAACACTGACCAACCACCCCCTTCCCTTTTAGTCACAGGATGTACACTCATCCCTCCCTCTTTCCGTCCTCACTTCCCTCCTTCCTTCCAAAACAACCAGATGGTGATACAGCAGCTAAGAGACAGACAGCAGCAGCGGGCGGGAAGCCCTTCGAGAGTGATTCCACGGTCTCACTCTCTTGCACGCTCTCTCTCTCTTAGAGGATAAAAAGCCCTCATTGTGTCGTCCTTCACGTGGAAAATGTTGGAGGAATGCTATAAATTTCGCACAGAGTAACGGTAGTCCAGGGTCAGTGTGACAAAACACACACACAAAGGCTTTGCCCTAAACTCACCGTGTTCCTGTACAGCTACTGCAAGGCCCTACCAAAACAGACTGTGCACATAGACACATTTATAGTGTCTAAAATGTATCAATTTTATCATTGGTGGGGGTTTCCTGACTAATCAAATTAATTGCCTGTATAAGTGGGTTATTACAGATAGCCCATGTTATAGGAAAAGGAAGGAAATTCTTCAGAAACAAAAGCTCGAACTCGATGCAGTTTTGTGACTTTCAGAGTGTGACAAAAACTGGGTCAAAGGAATCTCCATATACAGACACATCATCAGAAAGCATTAGTGTATCCAAACATATCTTCTCTTATGTCACAAAAATAGTGATTGAAGACCGTTGCATAGCAAAAATTATGCAACCGTGTGCAGTGAACTTATGATCTTGTCGCCTTTGAAACAATTGCTTTGAAGAATGCAAGTCTACGGCAAATCGCAGCAAGCTGGATTCTCCAAGATTGACTGAAAGTGGTTGCCCAGAGGTCGAGCGTGTAATGCCTGAACCTCTGTATATTTTACTTCTAAAGATCAAAGATGGTAGAAGAAGTTTAATTAACTCGTTAGCTAATTAAACCTGACAGCTGTGTTTTTATTATTGAGTACCTTAGAGATGCTGGGATTAAAGACAAGACATCTAACGATGTTCCACTTGACTCTTTTTGAGACCAACTTCATTTGAGTCCACACATCTTTTAATTTCCAGCTCAATCTCCAACACTTACTTTTACATCCTGCTCTAGTGTTCGTATCAGTTCTCCATCCACTTGTCCTGTTTGGGCCACGCGGATAGAGCGTCGTTCTGCCTTCCTCAGCCGGTACTGCAGGATGCGGCAGGTCTTGTTTGCCTGAGGAACAGGGGCAATGTCAGCAGATCATGTTATGCATCAGCTGTCTAATCCATCTCTAGTACTTTGCTTCACTGCACTGTTCCTTGCAGCAGTCATGTGCATGTAGAAGAAATGCAGAAAACATAAAATGGCAGGAAAGAGCATTTGTTGCATTTATTTTTGGAGCCCAAATTTGCTTTTCAGATGTAAAATAAATGGAATTCTTTCTTCACGAGGTCATTTTTGCAAGATCTGCGATAAGTCAGGCTCATTAAACCAGTCTGTCTTTGTAACCACATACCTGCTCCAGCTGTTGCCGCAGTTCCTGCAACTGGTAAACGTCTTCCTCCATGTACATGTCCCTCATCTCCAGCATCTCAGATCTCAATTCCTCCATCTCATCCTTGGGGCAGTGAAAATGAGAGAGTATATAAGTGCGTCTGTTATTTTTACACATAGCTAAGTACTCCTCCAGTGTTAACCTGTGGAGAAGGTGTAAAGACTTCTGACTGAACATCAGGCTCTAAGTGGCTGTAAAGAGCTGACAGCATTATATGCACACACAGGATTTTTGTCATAAATGCAAGGCAATCATCACTGTCATCAGAAAATCACTCCATTAAACTTTCCAACATCGTAATGTAGTCCATCAATCACCTCTTGCTGCCATGTATGACTACATCTTCTTCTTTATCACCCTCATAATTGCATAACAATCAGTGTCCTCTTAAAATGAGCTTCTGCAATATTTTCTTACATCAGATAAAAGGGGCCATGCAAAATAGAGAACTGCATGACCGAGTAAGATAATATGACAGTGAACTGTACTCTTGTTTTTTGCCTCACTCCGAAGGTAGTGCTAAGGAGACCAAAGGTCAGGGTATAGCTATTAGCACACCTTGGAGCAAACTCCAGGATGTGGCATCTGTGGATTAAGAAAATTCAAAATCTAAGCAGAGCATTTGGATAGTGTGGGACTGCACTAAAATACAACTCACAAATACTACAGACCAGTATAAATGTTTCATTCAAACCAGTGTTTTTATCTACCCCCGTTTTAGTCACATGCAGATGAATTATTCATTTCAGCCTGACAGCATGAATTGCATCACACTTCTGAATCATATTTAAGGCGCAGCTCTGTCTGTGTTTCCAATGAAATCAAGTATCACACCCCATAAAAAAAGGAAAGTCTAGGTCACTCTGTTTTACGGCAAAGCACGACAATGTGCTTACAGAACTGTTAAATGAACGTGTGCTGGCAAAAATCCCTGCCTCTAAGTATGAGCGTGTTTGTGTGGGTGATGTGTTAGCATAATGAGCCAAATGAGTATGAGCGGCTGTAGTAATAGTAGTGCTGTCATGACTTACTACAGTAAAGAATGTGGGTCAGCTTCTGCAGAGCTCCAAGTGCAGCAACAACAAGCTGTGCGGGTGTGTGTGCATGTGTATTTTTGTGTGTCTGTATGTTTACTATGTGCACAATATGAAAAGCAAGGTGAGCAGTGTGTGCCTGCGTCTCCACTACGTACGCACTAAACTGTACAAGGATGAATCATAACCGTGTGAGCAGGTAAAGTAAAATGGATGGATTTAGTAATGTTTCTGTGAGTGGCACACCGCTGGCCACTGCTACACATCTGTGATAGAGAACAGAGTGAACGAGAGAAATGGAATGAAGTAAAAAGAAAGGAGGATGAAAGTTAATAGCATGAAAAAGAATCAAAGGGAAAGAGCAGACACAAGAACAAAACCCAAATTCTGAAACTGAGAGGAAAAGGAATGAAAGAACAGCAAAGCAATAAAAGGGAATGTAAATGGGAAACAGGAAAAGAAAAATCAGATAGGGAAAAAAACAGAGCGTGAAAACTATCTAGATGGAGAGGGAGATAAAACATGACAGCAGAGAGTGAGGAAGTGAGGACACGAAACCAGGGAATCATAAGTTAATGTGGTGAGAGACTGAGACTGAGGGAGAGAGATGGTCCACTGACCTGCTTTTCACAGCTAACTAAAGAAGAACAGTGAAGAAGGTCTCTGTCATGTGAGCGAGTCAGGAGAAGAAATCAACCAATCAGCTGTCATGTTAGTGAGTCAGAGTGGTTAATGTCAGAAATGAGTGTGTGCACACATCTGCTGTGATAACAGTCCTCCCTACCTGGCTCTGCAAATCTGAAACCCACCATATTTTGTTGTCAGTTGTGTACGAGGTGATTTAGCTAATTGCTTTCAGTATTTTGTCCCAGCTTTATGAGAGTGGCATTGTCAGGTTTTCATCTGACTCTCATATTCTTACATTCGTATGTGTATTCTATTCTATAAAGAAGCCTACAATAATACAGAGAAAACCCAAACAATCAAACAACCTCTTATGAGAAAGCACTTGGCAACAGTGGGGAGGGAAAACTCCCTTTTAACAGGAAGAAACCTCCCAGAACTAGGATCAGGGAGGGGTGGCCATCTGTCACATACAGCCCGGGTAAGAGGGCGAAGACAGGATAAACGAAACACGGCGGAAGAGAGCCAGAGATAAATGATAACTAATGATTAAATGTGGAGCGGTGTAAAAACAGAGTGAGTGAAAAGAAAAAAGAGGAGTGAAGATGAAACACTTGGTTAATAACAGGAAGTCCCCAGCAGTCTAGGACAAGTGCAGCCTTAAAAAGGGAGGATTCAGGGTCACCTGACAGAGCCAAAACTATAAGCTTTATCAAAAAGGGAAGTTTTGAGATTAACCTTCAAAGTAGAGATAGTGTCTGTCTCCCAAACCCAAACTGGAAGCTGGTTTCACAGAAGAGGGGCCTGAAAACTGAAGGCCTCCCATTCTACTTTTAAATCCCAGAGGAACCAGTCTCAGAGCAAAGTGTTCTTTTGGGTGATACGATGGGCCTGATTATACAACACCTTGTGTCTGAGGAGTTAAACATGAATTAAATATAAACACAAAACATAAACATAGTGGATCTGTATGGTTTTTATGTTCATTTAGGCAATTAGGCAGCAGATCAAGCTGCTATTCTGTGCATTTCTATCACATTTGCTATATTTACATAGATCCTGTATGTTTATTGTTATTATTATTTTCAGATTAAGCCTTCAGGATCATAACAAATGATCAAATGACTCATTGAAGGCACCATTGCATTTATTACCACTATGTTTTCAACTATTTAACTCTACCACCAAGGTCGTCTTTTACAATTTAAATTACTCCTAATTGGTAAGTGAAAACAGCCATCTGCACAAGCTGCACAGATGCTCATCTGTTTGTTTAAATTGCAGTCACAGGACGGACATTCCTAAAAATTAAATCCAGAAAATCTCGTCTTTCTTTGTGAAACTGTGTCAGGTTAGGCATAACATGAAGAGCAGCACGTCCCTACTCCTGGTTTATTGTGTCGAAATACAGCATGTGGACTTGAATGATGATTCAACTGTACTGAGCGTAAGTTCCCCCCTTGACAAGGCGTGCGGTGACTAAAGTGCGTTCAACAATTTGTCAAACTGTTTGTCAGCATGGCACCTACAACCTGACGGTGTATGTTCATGGTGTAGGAAAGCAGGAATGTAAGTACAGGCGTCAGTAATGCTGCGTGCGCGGTACGTGAAACATCTAATCAGATATTCTTTTGTAGCTTCAACAGAAACACAAACAGTAAGGTATAAAGTCGCCACTAATGAGATTCAAACAGCTGCCAACTGTTTTGATCTCCTACGGTGATTACCAGCTGAATGGGAAACAGCTCGGCACCCAGAAAGAGTCTGCATATTCATAGGATGGCGGTGGAAGACTGGCAGGCTGGAGATGTAAAGCATGAAGGAGGAAAAAAAAGATGAATTTTGAAGCGGTGGAAAACAAAGAGAAGGAACTGGAGACTGAGCATTACAGCAAGGATTTATGATAAGTCTGAGAGCCTGATGCCTCTGCAGCATGTTGTTTTGATCGTCTGATCACTAACCAGGTGTTCCTCGCAGCTGCAACAACACACACAGCCAGACTTACTTCACTGCCAACCCTCCCGTGGGGCTTTGCCGTGGTCCAATGTGATATGATGCCCCATATTCCGTCAGCAGCCACACACTGCACCAAATATGCACCAACTAGGATGACGTGTGTTAATGATAAAAGAAAGGAGTATTTTGGGGACCAGGAGTGGGCAACCAGAAACTAAACCAAAGATCAAAACACCCCCAACAGTTAAAGAAACTCCTGGGGAAAGTGCTTTTTGCTTAGAGACAAGCGCTGCTAATCAATTACCACAGGCAATCAATGTCTGACAATCACTGGCTTGTCTGGTCACTGCCAGGTAGTGCTAGGGGATATGTTCCCTAGCTGATCCTTGCCTTAATCAATCACTCTGGAGGGAGGCTTGACCAGCAGCTCGATGTATATAATACATTTCACTGCCTGCAGATGTACTGTGGGAGCTGTGAGATGCCTATTCTATCAAAAACACTGATGAAATCAAATCCTCCTGTGAGCTGAGGTACTTTGGGATAATGCAACAATTGTTTAGTTATTGTTTTCAAGAGTGATGCTTTAGTGTTTGACAGACAACAGGAATTTGATACCGATGCTGCCAGTAGAGGATCTTTTTCTCTTTTTTAATATAAGAGTTTTGCACTTTTATGGAAAACCCCACTCAAAATTCACAACTTGCAGGATTTCCATATTTACTTCCACATTTTAGGTGTTGAGAATCTTTAGGCAATCACACAGCGCTCTACCTCTGTGTTAATACAATGCTATTAATAATGCCTTTAGGAGCAAAGCAGAATACAGCAGCAGAATGAACCGTACCTCCACTGTGCCAACATGCGAAGCACAAGTGATGAACACCAAGTGCAAAATCTCAATCCAAAGCACACCATTGTTAACCATTTACAGTATTTCACCGTTCTGCAACTGCAGATTTTCTATCAGAAACCTATTCTGTCACCAGGAAGCAGCATGTTGTGCTCATGCGTGGCCAGGGGTGCAGACAGACTCTCTATAACATCAACATCCTTGTAGTGAGTACTCTTGGGAGGCATCCAAAGGAATCTCTACACAGTGAGAAGCAGGTCAGAGTGACTTTTAGAGGCAGACTTTGGAATAAAACAGTATGACAGAAAGATGATTTGTTTAAGGAATGAAAAATGACAATGACGTCAAATTGCTAAATAGGCCAGGTGTATGCATGTGACCAACGTCAGGAGTGTTTTTCATGGGAACCCATGCGAAAGCTGGTGTCACTGCTTGAAAAAAAAAAGACTAAAACCCTGTTTGTGAAGCACTATGTAGGTTAAGCAACTTCAAAAACACGAGCTGACATATGCCGAACTTACTTTGAGGTAATCATTCTCAGATCTCAGCTCTTCTATTTCCCTGACAAACTCCTCGTGCATGCTGTCCATAAACTCCTCTGTGAGGTCTGAGAAAGCCAGAGATGTGCTGGCGGGCACCCGGCTATCAAATGAGGTGACCGATCGCTCCTCGCCCGGGGATATGCTCCCTTCTCCCGTCTCGATACCGGTGGAGAGCCGGTCCTTCTCTCCGGAGGAGCAGGTGGTCTTAGCAGCAGCAGCAGCAGCAGCTTGTTGGCTGGTTCTGTCCGCCAACGCGCCATCCCTGAGCGGCTTCTCTAACTCCGGCCCGCCGCCCCTGCTACTCCTCGACTCGGCGTCGCTGCTCACAGCGTCCGTGGACAGCTTGTTTTCCTCAGAGGCGCAGTCCGACAGCTCGGAGCTGCTGTCGGTTGGGGAGAGCTTCCCCGGGGCGCATCCAGAATCCTTGGATAAATCATCGGATCCTATGCTGGCGTCCGACACCTTCCTCCGCGCTACGGTGCTTTTGATGGCCTTGGACGCCGAGCCCTTGGAGGACATGCCACCAGAGAGGGAGGATTTGCCGGCGGGTTTTCCGCCACCACTCTTCTCCCCTTTGCCGTCCTTCCCAGCAAGACTTCCCACGGGGCTGCGCCTGGATATGCGGCTACCCAGATGAATGGCTCCTGGCTTGACACTCAGGGTCGGGGTCCCAATCCCTCCTCGGATCTTCGTGAGCGACCACCCGGGTACATCCTTCGGTCTCGCCGGAGATGGGGCCCGGTTGATCTTCTTCTTCTGGCCTGGAGTGTGAGCGGACAGCACGGCAGAAAGGTCCGCAGATTCGGGCTGCTGACCGGGCACCGCGTGCTGCATCTGCCCGCTATCCGAGCACTCCGTCCCGCCTCCGCTTTCCATCTTCTGCCGGAGATGGAGTCTTCGTTCCTTGGGCGAGGCGAAGACGAGGTGAGTCGGAGAGTTGTGGACATCAACCTCCTTTGTTTTTGTCATTCATTCCGTTTAGGCAGATACGAGAAAAATAGAAACGAAACCTCCTATTTGCAGAAACAGGAGGCAGAAGTTAGGAGTGTGAATAAACAACTGCAGAGCCACACAAAAGGAGGAGATCACTCCGGCCACAATGAGGGCTTGCAACGCAACAGGACGAAGCGGGAAGTAGAGTCTAAAAGATCGAGAAAAGATAAATACAATCCAATTTTCCAGTTCTGTGTGCCGCAAATGCACCAATTATTCCGCTTTGTTCTGCTGGATCCTCCACTCCTGTCCTCGGGATCTCCCTCTCTCTGCCTCGATGACACAAATTAGCCGGTTCCTGCTCAGAGGAATTGTGGGTGAGAACAGACGGCAGTGCGGTGCCTATGGTCACCTCTCTCTCTCTCCTCTCATATAACGGGATGTAGCTCTGGAGGAGAGAGATAGTCTCGTTTCTGCAGCTCTCTGCCGCCACCAATGCAAGATATCAGAAAAACAGTAAGACACAGCAATAAATAAATAAATAAATAAAATATTGTGTAGAGACTCCAGGGCTCGGAGGACAGGGCCCATTTATGCACACTTAAGTCAGCTTAAAATATTTTCATACAGGTCAGTAAAGCAGCTGTGTGTGTGTGTGTGTGTGTGTGTGTGTGTGTGTGTGTGTGTGTGTGTGTGTGTGTGTGTGTGTGTGTGTGTGTGTGTGTGTGTGTGTGTGTAGCAGCCAGACCAGAAACCTTTCCTTCCAAAGTAACAGATATTTAACATGCGCGCAAATCATAGAAGAAAGGTCACAACAGCATACAGCTGCATTGTGGGAGGTGAGAGCATCACCTGACCCCAAATGTGTGCATTAATGTAGAGTACACTGTAGGGCTCAGATTATCTGTCTCCTTCTAAGCAAACAAACAAACAAAAGATTCCTCTGACATCACACTCAAGCAAATCTTTCTTATTCTTCTTAAAGTTTAGGTAGATAGGTTTGTCGCAAACATCGCATGAAAAATAGTGTCAAAGAACAATATTTCTTTTGTTTTAAATAAAGCATGCAATTTATAGTATCCCTTCTGTTTCCCTCCTTTCTGTCACCTGTTTATCTTTTACTTCTCAGACTGTAGACTGTTATTATCCTGCATACTGTCCCACTGTTCCCCCATTATTTATTGCCTCCGACAGCTTTAAATTTGTAACCTTTGGAGATCCCTTTTCACAGTCCCACCATTATTCTATCACAACTAATCATTAAACCTTAAGCGGCTATTGATATCCTGTAATTAGCATGTGCAGTTAAATTTTACAGAGCGCTGAGTCAGGCAATTCTCTGTTTTGTTGTGTTAAAGAGATTGTATGGGTTTTAAGGCATGGCCGAAAAACCCACGAGACCAGTCACCAGTCAAGATAAACTACTTACAGATAGGCGGAAAATTAAGTGATAACATTTATCCCATAGTGAAACATTTCCTGATAGGTAGGGTCTCATTCAGAGGTCATCAGGGGGCTCACCGAACAGTTTGAAATGAGTGGAGCCTGTGCTACAGCTCACACAATCATCAGATCTTAACCAAACTGGATACCCATAGGAGGTTTTTCAAGTAACGTGTTAGATATTAGTCCACCAAAATCTTGGTCTAAAGCTGGACACCAAAATGTATTTTTTTAATAAGCCGTATTTGCTTGTGCAGCATGTTTATTAGCATATACAGCATAAGTAGGAACCATAAAGTTGATTTTTTAAAATGTGTTTGTGCATTATTTTTGATAACTGACTGAAGGGCCGTGTCATCGTCTGCCATAAACTGTATTTTTGTTTCAATAAAGCTACAAAGCAGTGCTGGATCTCCTGCCCTGTATGCACACAGTCGGAGATTTCCAGTAATAACCATCGCATGGTGCAATCTCAGTGGGCTCAACAAATGTGTGTAAACACTCTTCCAAGCAGTTAGAGCACATTATGACATTTAGCAGCATTTCTAATAACATTTATTCTCCAAGGCTCCTTTTTTGCCCATCCTGCGGGTGCTTGTAACCATCATCTGACTAAAGTCTTATCACAGAGACAATACAAACCATATTGATTCAGTCCATGCTGTCAGACTCAAACTCTGTGAATGTCTTATGAGTAGAAACTTGAGGACAACAAACACAGAATCGAAGCCATGAGAATAGATTTTCCCACTCAGGGATCAGGGCTGGTGAATGGCCATTTGCTATGTGCTGAAGCAGTGGGCTGTACTGTGTTTACATCTGTATAATTCATGTAAACACGCGGCTACAAAAATAGCACTATTGTAGGACTTTCTAAACTTAAACACATTATGGAGCAATTACGTTCTCAGTCCATCACAAGCAGCTGCCACGTTTCACTCTGTATGTGATCTGTCATGTGTGAACGATCACATAGTTATCTACACACATTTGTATTTTTGACGCATTTGGATTCAGCCAGAGAAATTAAAAATCTCACTGTGCAAAGCAAACATGCATGCAACATTTTTACTGTTTTTGCACCCCCGAGAGGATATTTGAAACACATTCCAATGAAACCTCACACCTTAAAGGAGCATCCAGTGAGTGAGACCACACCAAACCTCTCTGAATGAAATAATATAACCGATTAAATGAAAGCACTGTCATTTACATATGATGGGTAGCGTAAAAGGTGCTAGAAAAATCACTTTTGGTTCAGCTGATCAATCCACTACCTCTATCCTAAATCCTGCTTGAGCATTCTACTATGTTCGCTTGTTTATCACTTTCTCTGGCAGCGGTCTTTAATCAGTATGAAGATACTGCCACTAGCAGACTGCATCTGAAATCATGCAGTCTTTAAATCATTCATTGCTAATGATCCTGCAGTGGCAGCCGCAGAATTACAACCTAGTATACTCTATTATCTTCTCTCACACCACAACAAAACCAAATATCTGCTTTAAAGGTCTAATAATGAACAGAAATAGAAATATTAAACAATATTTTACACTCCCAGTTAATCCATTTAGAGCACTCATTCATTGCAGAAATCTTGCCTATAATCAGTTGGAAAACAGTGGAAACAATGTTGTTTTATTTCCGGTTTGTTTTGGCAATAATAAGGCAAGAATAAGAACATGGTTAGCAGCGCGTTCTGCTGAGTCAAGCTGACGGAAAAGATAAGGGAGGAGTCAAGAGCATTACAGGAAAGAAAGGAAAGAAACAAGATAACAACAATATGAAACCTATTTAAAACATTCTCTCGATTAGATGCCTTTCTTTTTTACAACAAACATATGACGATCTTTCATTTAGTGTCACAATGATCTCATATACAATACAAGTACAACGCTGTATGCCTGACACAATCCATCTGTCAATTAGTTTGCTGTCTACACACACACACACACACACACACACACACACACACACACACTACCAGACCTATCCTTTTCCAGATCAGGCATGTGAGAAGGTTTGCTATGAATGGTTCTTTACCAGAGCCCTTAAACTGAGCCAGCTAAACCAAATTTAGCCATCGTGAATTTTATTATGTAAATATGTGATATGTAATATTAAAGTCCATTTCATACCAGGCAATTTTCTGTGCATTGCAATTATATACCCTTATTAAGGATCCGGTTTAACATCAAAATTGCAATTTGGAGCAGTTGAATGGTTCTTTGAATCATTAATGAACCGACCCTCCATTGTTGGTGGTATACCACGTTCATTGAATATTAAGCAGACCACAAACAGCACCCATGTTGGCCCTCACAGAGCCCATCAAGTCGCCCCCTTCCTCGGCCCCTTCTTCTAATAACCAGTGTTTAGCCAGATAATGAAGAGAAATGCAGATTTCTGCAGTATTAAAACCCCACTGTAATAATGCAATTGGCTTTTATTGTTTTCAGCAGGCTCTTTGTTACAAGAACATCTTGACACATTATTTCCCAAATGTTTTCGATACCTCATTTTACTGCACCATTTACTCACAGCAGTTCAATACGGCAGTTTCAACAAGCTGTTCTGTCATTTGCTTACCAGTAAAATATTTTGTGATTAGCACTTTGAATGTTGCAGAGATGTCTTTTACATAGCATAAAGACAAATAATTGAAGCTGCACCGTTTAAAGTCTTTTCTGCCTTTAGTTTGTTGAAGTATTGCGATTTTTCTCTAGCAGATTTTTCAAGCTTTGTGACAGTTTTTACTCTTCAGTGCTCCTGGAGTGTGGTTTCAAGGTCAAAGCAACTCACTGTGCTCCTGGGCTACTTGGGCCACAGCATTTTATGGGAACACAGAACTTTATTGGTGACAGTTATGTTACATCATTAGCCAAACACATTTACATTCAGGAAGAACACAGTGGGGTACAAGATTCTTTTACAAATCTGCTGAGTTTGCATAATAAAATCAAAATGCAATAATATAAAGGAATATATTACTATGTTTTAAGGGAACAATGAAAGAATACCCTGTAATCTTGCACGGATATTGCCAAGAATTAAACGTCACATGAATATGTCTGAATCCAAGAGCATCATTGGTGTTAGTTGATGAGCTAATATTCAGTTCTTTCTCATGTATGGCATGTAGGTTGGCACCAGAAGTGCTTTTTTTAGGAATGATATCTAAGTTTTGCTTCATTATTCGCTTTCAGCCATTAGAAAGGAGAGCATAAATGAGGTGAATGGCTTGACAGTTGTGTCGCAAGACTTCACATCACCCCTCTGCCATCCAATCCGTTATGTGATTCTGGTAGGAGGTAACCCACGCAGACCAACCAGCAAGTGCTCCTTAACAATGAGCATATTTTACTAATTGTGAGTGAAAAACACCCCGATGTGCCTCACACTGACATCCAGTCTGAGTGCCGGTCTGCTTTGCTGAGACAAAAAAAAAGGCATCGGCAGAAAATTGCTGTCCTTGCACGTTATCTTCAGTTCAGTAATTGGAAAGCAGTGAGTGTGTGTGAACTAGAGCTGCATCAGCAATGTCACTGCTACATTCTGCCTGCTGACATTAGTACAGGACAGATATTCTCAACCATGATTTTCTTATATCATGAATTTCTTTATTTCATGCATTAAATGTAGGTGCACTCTCTGTGTAGTGATCACTGTGTATTTGTAATCAGTTACGCTTGCTTTATCACAGTGCTGCCGTAGGGGACCAAACTAACCTGGGTTTTCCCTTCCTTACAGAAGCTACTGCTTCTGCAATGACGTTGTCAGCCTTCACCAATTGTGGTAAATCCCCCTTTGAGAATTGTTGTGAAAATTTGTCTCCTGCAAGTAAAATGAGTCTCATGTGACCTGCTTTAGCTGGAATAACACGTTTGTGCTCAACTTACCTCCCTGCAGGGTACAGTAGGTGGCCTATATATGATGATATCAACTTCCAGACCTTCTGTTGACACTGTTGGATCTGCCTGGAGCTTCTCATAAGTGTGCCACATAAATAGTCCTGTACATTGTTCAAAACCATACGAAGAGCAACAGCCAAAGGCCTCCTTCTTGAATTAGTATTCAATAGTTTGGGTTCCAGACCTCATTCAAAGACCATTTATCTTGTAGTTAGAAGAGGATCAAAATTCCCTTATTGCTGGAATCACTTTGTCCAAAACACTCAGTTTCCATAATCATAAAGGGATGTTATTTCATGAATGATATTTTTCTGCAAATCAGCACAAGGAGAACATACACAGTACTGAGTAAATGTCTTTTTTATTTCTATTTCTTTCTATTTCTCTTGGGAAAAGGATTGAAACAGGTATAACAATACACAGAAAAACACTATACATGCGAACAAAAGGAGTTTGTGCATTTCTAACCAGTCTATATTTGGTATGACCACCTTAATTCTCTCTCCCGAACAAGCTTTCTCATAATTTCCTGAAGCAGCCTTCAGGAACAGTTCTCCAGGCTTGAAGGGCGTTCCAAGTTCTGCCTGTCGTTTCATTCTCTGTCAGTCCCACAGTGCTTCAACAATGTTGATGTCTACTCTCGCACTGAGACAGTTTCTGATGAGGGTTTGGTAAATAATAGATAAATCAGCTGAAAGGCCAGAGGCACCTCACAAATTTTGTCTCAGGTCTTTGTTGGTCTGATCCATCCTTGGAGGCGCTTTTTATTGCTGAATTGGTCAGTATTAAGTGGGTGAAAATAAAGAAAAATCCTCTGAAAAGGATCAGGCACTAGGACTGAACTGAAAATGTGTGAAAAAGCAGCCAATGTCCAAAGAAAATCTTTGAAGGACTTTCAGAAAGCCTGGAGAACGACTGCTAAGGGCCACTTGAAAAAATAATCTAAAGTCTGGCTTCTTGAAAGCAAAATATGTAGTAAAGGCTTAAGACCTTTTCACAGTACTCTGTACAATTAGTTTCAAAGGTTTGGTTTCTGTTGGCTACTGACGAGTGAACAACTCAGGGAAAAACTTTATCTTTTACCTCCATCTAGTGGTGAGTAGGGAAACTTGGCGAGTACACCAGGAAGAAAAACAAAACTGTTTGACTAATTGTATGATAAAGATCAAAGCGTTTGCTTGACCACAGGTGAATTTAGAGGCAATTCATCGCAGCAAACAGGAAGCAAACTATTCAAATCATTAATGCTGTGAAGCAGATAAAGTCAAATGTTAAAACCAGCTGCTTTTTCTGTGTGATGCAAATTAAAGCATTCTTTTTCTGGTTTGTTCTTTTCAGATATCTTAAGTATTAAAATTACAGTCATGTAGCTTCTTTAGGCTCAACATAATGCTTTGATAATGGGTTTTTTTTTTGTGTGAATTATACATAGAGGGGTGAGCAGCTGTATCTGCATGCGGTTGTGCACAAGCTGAACTCTTTGTCCCGCTGTGTGCCTGAATAGAAACCATTTTCTCCTTCTAGTCCACTGTTCTCTCTGCCTCTTCCCCTCCTCCTCATCTCCTGCAGTCTCTCATCCTATTCTCTGCCCCCCTCCCCCCTCTTTTCTTCTCATCACACCATCATTATGCAACTCTGGGAAAAGAAACACACTGATTGTTTGTTCTGAAAGAACAAATTACTACTGACAATTAAACTTTTCTCCATCCAACATTAAGATATAATGGCACTACAGAGTTCTTTTAGAAATACTCTTGATGCAACAGTGCATCATTAGTGCCTGGCCTGGTTTTGTGTCATCTGTGAAACAGTGTGGGCCTATGACCTGTGAGCCTTCAGTAAATGTTATGAGAGGATATTGTAAAAGCTTTATCAGACATTCAAATACAAGCCAACATGGGTACTAAATTGTAAATGTTTTATCATGTGCCTCGTTATTGCTCATGCCCCAGTTCTCCTCTAAGCAGGCTGCCTGCTATATCAAATAGATAAGCTGTATTACTGATGACAGTTGATACAATCTCTGACTAAGTTGAAGCCATATAGACGTGAAATGAACATCAGATATTGAAAACCCTGTACTGCTAAAGCAGCTGTGGAACACAGTGTTAGTAAGCAGCTGTGCAAACCTGACCTTTGGTAGAGAAACCTCAGATGTTTTCAGAAATAGAATTATAATCAAAACATTAAAAATCGCTGGCTGATTAGGGTATCAGAATGCAAGTTGAATATGTCCTCATTTTGAGCATCAACACTGTCTCTTATCACAAAACATCCACGAACCACCATGAAGGGGCCTTTTAATTCCAGCTATTCTCAATGTGTTATTCATGGTAATGATACTAGAGATGTTAGACAGTATTTCTTATATATATCTGATATATTTCTTATATCTCAGACTTCTGAGGTGCGGTTTTTACACACACACGCACGCACACACACAGACACACACTGTTTGGAACGGAACATATGTGTGTCTGTGTGTGTGTGTTGATTTAGACATATTCTCGATTTAGACTTATGTTCTGTAATTTATAATAATGGAGAATAAGCTGCAGATGCTCAGCTTTATTTTTTTTTTTAAAGGAAAAGGGTGCATGTTTTTTAAAAATCTGCTCTTTAGTGCGCATTGTCATTGGTTAAACGTTTCCTGGATTACATCTCATTGGCTGCAGACTGTGTCTGTCGTCTATCTAACGACGCCCCCATTTGCCAGCTACTTCCGCTGCTGTGTCAAGCTGAGGCTACACAGTAAATTCTTGTTCATCTTTCTGGACTTGCAGATACATTCAGCCTGCTCACGCCACTCAGGTACGATGACAGATATTCCGTTGGTCTTTCTATGGTCTTATGTTTTCTTTTCAGTGCCCTAAATTTTGCTTTGGCCTCTCTATTCAAAAAGGTGGCTAACCATGCTAGTTAGCCACCTTATTTTTCTTTAGCCCGCCCGCTAATGGTAAAGCGCTAGCTGTCAAAAAGCTCCGGCCAGCCTCGGCACTGTCAGTTTGTTGTGTGGGAACAATGATTTAAAAACATTGTTCTCATTTAGGAATATTGTATAGTTCGTCACATGTTAAATTTGGCAAGTTAAAGTGTATGCTATTATGTTAGCAAGCATAGAGTTTACAGTAGCATTTATTAGATGGGTTGTCAGAGCTGGGTGTTTTTCAAGTTGTCAGTGAAGGTTTAATTGGTAATTGATTTAGAATATAATTATTATTTGGGTATTTTTAATGTATTGTCAGTGCAAGCAGAACGATTAAGTTCCGTGTGCTGGTAAAAAGCTGCTGGTAAAAAGCTCTTGATGGTTGAGTGTGAGGGAGTCCTTCAGAGGAAAACATCTATTCAGATTAAAACCGTCACATTTTCTTCACCTGCAGCAGTTTATGTAAAGGTGCAGATTAAATTCATTTCCTATCACGTTTCACTGCCTCAGCAAACATTGGTAATGTCTCCCCGCCAGGCTGACTTCTTCCCGATTACATCCGCATCTGACTCGCAAGAGATTAAACAAAGGTTTGTCGTTTAAAGCTGGTGTACTTTAGGTCATTGACACAAGGTTTGCTCTGACACAGTCATCTGTTTGTCTACTCTCCCTGACAGACATATTGCTCAGTGGCATTCATAGTAGTACTACTGCATGTTTCCACTGTCACTAAGGAACTTAATGTAAGGAAGTGATACTGTGTTACTGACGGTCAATCTGCTTAGCATTGTTTGTTCATTTGATATCGATCTTTTGTAGATATGTCAGTAATAACTGTGAGGCAATTCACAAATGTTTTGACTACCACAATTTGATAAAGTTGAACTGAAAACGTTGAACCAAAATAACATCATCTAAGCAGATGATGAACAAAAAGTTCCCCTTTTTCAGAATCAGAATCAGAATACTTTATTGATCCCTGGGGGAAATTATTTTTTGTTACAGTGCTCCATTATAAATCAACATTAAGACAAGACAGACAATACGCTAACTAAGAATAGTACAATATATACATACATACATACATACATCACTCATAAATAAATAGCTGGAAAAGAAACATGTGTAGTTGTAGCAGTAAACAGTGTGTTAAGTGGATGCGTTGTACAGGGAGATGGCCACAGGCAGGAAAGATTTCCTGTGTCGTTCAGTGGTGCTTTTCGGTAATCTCAGTCTCTCACTGAACGAGCTCCTGTGACTGACCAGCATGTCATGTCATGTCTTAAACTTTTTAAGAGTTTGTTAAAAAAAATGAGAGGTTTTGTTTTTGGTGGTGATGGTGTTTTTTTTGTTTTGTTTTTTTGCATGATGGTACAGTGGGGGTGGATCTTTTGGATCCTGTGGATTATGCTTTTTGGACTCCCATAGTTGCTATGTGTTGATCTTGGGGCTTTGGAGGCCCAGCCAACACTTTAGAATATTTTTCATGTACCTTGAACCATTCCTTGACAGGTTTTGTGGTGTTACAGCATGCATTGTCCTGCCTGGAGAGTGAGTGCTGCTCCATGGGGGTCAGTTTAATTATGGGTTTTATTTGTCAAAGTATAAAAGCTGGCATGGAAACTTTCCCAGCAGAACATTGCACTGAAAGGATGCTCTGTGTTATGTACTTCACGTAGTAGCTGTTTTATTGTTGCTAATCATCTTTTGTATGGTTAGGATTAAAGTGAACTTCCCTTTTTAAAAAAATTGTTGCTTTATCCACAGGAGTATGAAGGTAGACACATTTTGTTTTTATCTTTACATGACATACTAGTCTGTCCTCTCTGGAATTGCAGTTGTTGTCATTTAGTTATGGGTTTTCCTCCCTAAGGTACCTTAATTACCCTCACCATGGTGTCTATGGCAATAGATTCCATTTGAAAGGGGAGCTTTACACTGTGCTAGTAAGTAAGTTTACTAGCACAGGTAAGGTAGTTACCTTAGAGTAATGTAGTTCCACTTGAGAGCTAGATGAGCAGTTGTCCTTGTTGAAACAGCAATTGCCTAATTAAAGTGTTCATGGAATAAATGCTTATGAGCGTTCAGTTGTGGAATATCTGTGTTTTGTTTATGTTTTGCTTTTGTATTTTTTTTCTGCCTCACATTAGAAAAAGTTTGTATGAGTACAATTTGTCTTTCAGCAGGATTGCACAAACGATTATTAGCCTGACCTTCATGAAGCTTGATGGAGCGGTGGTACGTGGGCAGAGGAAAGACCCATTGAATTTTGGTGGATCTTTTTAAATGAGCAAAATAGGGCAATGGCTCTGGTGGAGATTAGCCTGCCTAATGCTCTTGTAGTTGAGTTCTGTGGCTAAATTTAAGTGAACAGGAAGAAGATGTTGCAAGCCATGTCCCAAAAGTTGGGTTTCAGCAGTGTTGAAACCTAACTGTTGCAGCAATGGGACGGTCAGCAAATGCAAAATCAGTAGTTGTATTTGGAAAGCAGGGAGGAGTCTTGGTGTAGGTATGTTTTCAGTGTGATTTGTCTGTTAGCAAATACTAGGTTGCTTCTGCTAAGCTAAATTTGAATCAATTTATTTAAGTGGAGCATGGGTGAAGACCCATGAAATCTTTAGTGCAGCTTTGTGTCTCTTTCTTTAAATTTCTAATTAATTGTTAAAAATAGATGATGTTGTTTGTGTATCACATTATATTGTGATATTCTGTCGTTCGTACAGTTGCATCATGTACACGAAACTGCACGATTTCCTCAAAAGTAAATTAAAGATCTTTCAGAAGTTTCTCTGAAGCAAAAAAAGACTGGTATATTTTTCCTTTGGTAATTTATAACTGTAGGTGCCCTATAAAATGCAATTAAAGTATATTCTGGTAATGTGAAATTGACTGGTTGTCTCTAAAATCCATTGGAAATGTGGCTCCACATACCTTTTTACCTAAATGCCAGAACGCAGAGAAAGTTTAAACCCAGTCACCTGAACCTGTCAAATAACAACTCAAGTGCAAACAATGCTGATCACAAAACATGCTTTTGTGCACATGTTTTATCTAAACTCAGGAGTGCCATTGTTTGTGTTAATGGGTGGACAATTCAAGGGAGTTTCCAGGCAAGATGCTGAGCAGGCTTTGTTTCTGCATACACTGTGAAGGTAAAACTCCTCCTAGCAGGTTCTTCTTCCTAGCAGGTATCACTGGTATGCGCTGACTCACACTGTTCAGTAGTGTTGTGTGTGTGTGTGTGTGTGTGTGTGTGAGAGAGAGTGTGTGAAACTATACGTTCAAGCATCCTGCCCAGAATGAGACAGTATCTTATGCCCAGTGGGGTTTACTTGACTTCAAGCAGGAGTAGAATAAAGAGAACAAGCTCCTCCCTTATATTTGAAAGACAAACAGACAGGATAGACTAGCGCACATGATTACACATATGATTGAGCTTAGATCTCAAGTGCAACAAATTCAATGAAACATTTGTTTGGAGCTACCTTTAGTCTTTAGAAACTTACCTCATCAGTGTTAGGGGTGTTACCAAAAAAAAAAAAAGAGTGGGGCAAGAAATTAAATAAAATAATAAATTGCATATTATTCATTACTTCTCTTAAAAATAATGCAGTGTTACTTTCTCTGATGGGTCATTAAGTAATTTGTTCCATTACTTCCAAGTAACAGCGTAACATGACATTAAATTCGTTGTCACATAAACTCATACACATAGAGCATCAAATTACATCTCTGTATCTCTGTTATATGTATGCTAATTTCTTTACATTTGCAAATGTACTCCACAGTTTTTGTGTACTTGTTTGAGACATTTTTTTCACCCCCTACTTCCTCACTTCTAAGGCTGAATGACTTATGCAATCTAGAGGTTACATGAGTCCTCAGTGTATTTCAGAAGTTTCACTGGGAGCTTTTGTTATTATACGGCAAGATTTTTCACTCTATCATTTAAATAATCTGTAAACATGTTTTACATTACAGTAAAGAGGAAGAAATGCAAAAGGATCAAAAAAGATCTGACCAACATGGAAAAAAGATTTGTACTTGATTCTCATAGGAGAGTTTACTTTTCGTCACACATTTGAGTTATTATTGCATCAGATGTAAAAGTGTACATTTGAGGCTGTTTGGGTGTGGTTTATTGCAATTTCCTCTCTTTAAATGGATTAATGGTTTTAATGTTAGCACTTAGTTTTTCTAAAGTGCTCCAGTCAGTGGATGTACTCCGTAAGGTTAGTCTTGTGATTGAAGTAGACTGAATTTGATTTCATAGTTTCAGTATACTATAATAAAAAGTAATTTGTGAATGATTGTCAGTTAGACCGTCTGTTGGTCTTGTGCTCTACTTCCATTCGCCAGCTCTTTGGAGCTTGGAACGTAAGTTTGGATAACATCATAGAAAGCTCACGGCTCTCCAAGGGGAGATTGAGAGACCAGTGTTGGACTGTTAGAACAGCTTTGAAATTTATGAGTTGTTCGCACTAAAGTAAAAACTATCATCACTTCATGCGGAGACCCCTTCGACGCCAGCTGCGGCCTCAAGGCTGGAGCTGAACAAAACACCCTCATAACGACTGTGTTTAGACTGTTCCCCCCATTCCATGCAAGGCCACCTGGGTTGGCTGGAAGACTGTTTACTTAGCCTGGCGGGGCGAAGGACACTGTCTCAGCTGAACTCTGGACACACACATACACTGACTCCCCCCCTCCCTTTCCAAACGCCTTCGATGCTTGTGCCCTACCGGGGAAGATGGCAGTCAACTGGACCAGCGCAGACATGCTGCAGGACCGGATGCGCTGTCTACACCGGCTCTCTCTTACCCTTTACCTGCCCCTGTTGCTTGTCTTGTGTTTCTATGGTGTATTGACAGTCATGTGCTTTTTGTGCTGAGGTGTTTTTTCTATTATCAAACTGTTCTCCCACTAGGAGCTCAGTCTGAGTAGAGTTTTGTTTTTTTTCCCCCTCCTCCTCTTACCTCATGTTATGTATTTTTTTTTTTTCCCCTCCTCCTCTTACCTCATGTTATGTATATTTTTTTCCCCTCCTCCTCTTACCTCATGTTATGTATTTTTATTTATTTATTTTTTAAAGTTGGTCAGAAGGTTCCTTTGTAAGTACAGCATGCGCCATTAGCGTGCTGCCTGCTGTAACCCTAATTTCCTTCGGGATTAATAAAGTATTCTGATTCTGATTGTGATGAAAACAGGAAGCACGGAACACAAAATAAACTAATTTTGGTCATTTCACCCAGTTAGACTCTTGCTCAAATAACTTTTGCTCTACGTCAGTCTAGTACTGGCTTACAGTACAAACATTTGTGTTTTGTAAGATGCTTGGGCTTAAGACAATCACGTAACAGCCTTTCCTGTATACAGACATGTTTCTGAAAAGATAAGAAACTAAAACATCATGAACCATTATAAACTACTGATTCAAACTTGGGGTGTAAGAGGTTTGAATCCCTGATGAGATGGCTTTTCATTGTTAACCAATATGGACCTTAGAAAAAAATAGCGACCACGCACATAATGGTGAGTTTGGATAAATGAAATCTTAAACTCACCATTAACCAAATACTTCGTTGTTCTGTGTTATGTCTACACATAGCAGAAGACTTCACAATGTATATGTTATGAATTGTAACTTTAAGTGCTTTGTTACCAGCAGCTTGTTGCAAAAACACATAATTTGCTCTCATTTCTTTAGTTGAATGTGCAAAAAATTTCAAAGATGACAGTTTGACAGATGTCGGTGCAAAAATATAATTTTACAAGTTAATTCTCAAAGAGCTATTGGCTGAAAACTTGGCATATCTCTGCTTGGTGTGCAGAGACCTGATACAGGACCTGGGAAATGCATCTGGCCTTTGAGTTGATCCACCCATTGTTTGCCAAATGAGATCTTTGAATGTTTTTCAAGAAGCCTAAAGAACTGTTCCTGGAGACTACTGACAGAAATTACAAGAAGGCTTCAGTGCGAGAGTTTAGGCTGTGTTGAATGATAAATTTTGTTAGAATAGTGCAAACACTTTTTTTGTTGCCTTACACTGTATGTTCATGTGTATTTGCGCCTGTTTCAATAAATCATTGTACCCGTTTTCTAGCAGAATATAAATTCAATATGACCCAAAATGGGTGACTGAGACTATAAGCTTAATGGCAAAATGTTTAGATGCAAAAAAAGAAACATTTTCCAGTAGATTTCTATAGGACTTGATGTGTCCTACGTCCAGCACAAAACCATGAAGAGAAAGTTAAGAATGAGCAGGCAGAGTGGTTGGGGTCACCACGTTCAACAAGACCAAGCTAGGTTCATTCCTCCTGAGTAACTTGCTGTTTTTCAGTAGTGCACTACTTTCTGAGTGCTTTCTGAGTTCAGTTCCTTGGGTTGCTGCTTTGGCTTTAGTTTACTTGCAGCTACATCTACAGAGCACAAATGCCTATTAACACTCAGATCTCCATAGCGATTCTGTCCACCCCCCTTCTTTTTTTTTTTTTTTTATCCCCCCCCCCTTCCCTTTCTGCACTCATTAGTGCACAGACAGCACACACAGCAAAATGCTGCTCTCTGTTGAACTCCCTCTAACACAGTGGCCTGTCTGTGATTCTTGTTCCCACTGTTGTCTCTCAGGCCACATTCACATCCTTCCTACTTCTCTCAGAATGGTAGATGAGACCCATTTCCTTCATCTTAACCTTGAGCCTTTGCTAGGAAAACTTAATCACATGACATAAATAGCAGTGTGGCATCTGAGTATTTAGATGTCTATATAAAGTGTATCAGATGAATGACAGTGAATTGCAGGGGTTATCCGTGTGTCCTTATAATATGCATTTGGCATTATTTGACCGAAAAGTTCCGGGAACTATCAAAGTGACATGAAATGACATCAGCACAGAGTATAATTTTGTCCTGAACCGCAGGTTCATAGAAATAAGCCTCTGTGTCACAGAGACTAGTAACAACAAAAAGTCCAGGACTGATCATTCTTATATGTGAGGAACTAATATTAACAACAATAGCTAACATTTAGTTCACACAGTCCTGCATTAGATAGCCCTTCTGGCTGTGGTAGAACAGGTCTCTTAACAGTGGGCCACATTTGGGTTATAGAACAGTTGCCAGTCCTGTCTCTATATATGCACAAACAGAACCAAAGCACAGATGCTTTCTTAGTTTCAGTGTGGACTTGCTGTCCTTGTGGGCTATCCTAACACCATAAATCACTATGAGGAAAAATTGGGGTGAGGGGTGGGGGCTCCTGTTTCATCACATTGAAGTATTAAACAGTTATTCTACACTTTAACCTGGCCAGTGAGAATGTTAACCATATAACTATTAGCAGATATCCGATGGACAGAAATCTAGTCCCAGGGAAACAGAAGTTACTGTACTTAAAGTGCTGGTCCCAAGTCTGGATAAATGGCAGAGTAACCTTAGGAAGGGCAATTTGTACCAAATCAAACATGCGGTTCCATGTGCTGTGGCAACCCATTTGGAAGTAAGGGAACAGTGTAAAGTACCTCTATCTGCAAATAATAAAATGATAACGTTAATGTGGGAGCTAGGCAACAAATATTTTCAGGCCTACCTTTATAGATATTTGTATCTGAAAACCGTTCGTTTTTCTTAAAGTCCCAGATTCAGCAACTAGACAAATGGTGGAAGCTTACCTTACCAATTCTATTTAATCAGCAAAGAAAGTATTGTGCCATATAGGGCTGGGCCATATTATACCGTTCACGGTAATACCGGTATAATGTTAGGCAACGATAGGAAAATGAAATATCGCGATAGAATGGGAGTAAAATGCGCATGCGCAGTGCCTTTGTTTTCATACGCACATGGCCGATTGTTGAGGAACCAGAATTGGTTTGTAAAAATGGTGCAACTTCCGTGATGTGGAACTGGTTTGGTGTTTGTCTGTCAGATACACAACAAAGCACATTTTTTTGCAGAACATGCAAGCGGTCGTTGTTATTGTCGTATTTGTCGGACTAAGATGCTCTTAAATCTGGGAGTAATCTGGGTCCTAAACTCCGAATATTTGACTTCAGGTCAAACAACACTGCAGCATCACTGAGAGTTGAAAACTGTCTAAATTCTTTCATCTTTAATAAAACGATCAGCATTGCTGCTTTACCAGGTGTAACTATGAAGTTTAACTTCCAGGCATCCATGAAAACAAAAGTTATTACATTTAACGGAGTTAGAAGTTAGCAGGAAGCTAGCGGAAGTTAGCTCGCTAGTTTCGCTAGTTACCTAAGCATGATATAGCATGTTCTGACTGAGAGATTTCTGAAAAAATTCAAACGTACAGCTCTGCTATCACTTCCAACATAAATGAAGACAGGAAACTAAACAGCAGTGACGTTTGTAGGGTTACTGAAGTTGGGCTAGCTGGTATATTATGATGTGCTACGTGATCGCTAGCGACACAGCTATGTTAGCATAACATAAACAGTGAAGCTGGAGGACGAACACTAACACTTTTCCACTTATAAAAGTTAACGTGAAGGTTCCTCATGGTTAGAGACAAATGCAATCGCATGGCAGGATGCTGTAAACGGACCAAACTTCAGTCAGGAGAACAACTGAGATAATCCATCCACAATACGAGGTCAGTCATTAATATACTGCAACAACATGGGAATAGAGCAGCTGCCAGAGAATTCAACATTAAGGAATCAATGGTACAGAAGTGGAGGAAGCAAGAAGAATGAGTTTAATAAAGTTTGATTTATCTGACTGCTTTGTTTCGCTTAATGTGCCTTATAATCCCGTGCACCTTATGGTCCGAAAAATACGTACTGCACACTGCAGTTTAATGTTGCAAAGCACCTCTTTTTAACTTCAGTGGATATTATACATGGTTATGCTCAGGATATGTCAGCCCATTTCTACTGGAAATGCCTTTTGGTTAAACTTTCAGCAAGGAATTTGCATTTGCACTGTTACATTTTTATAAAGCTTTAATGTACATAAAAACCAGCTTCTTGTTTAAGTGAAAATAAATGGAAGGTTGTCTTTTTGCGCTAGTAATGTTGTGGAGTTGTATTTTGTCTCGCATCAATTATATCGTCAGTTATATCGTTATCGCAAATTTTCAAATATATATCGTGATAAATATTTTTGGCCATATCGCCCTGCTCTAGTGCCATATCACCAGAAGTACAGCACTACCTCAGGTGCAACCTTTCTCTAACGTTAGCCTTTTTTGGTTTCTGCCATCAGTGGCATGTTTGTATGTGAAACTGACTTGGTATGTGGTATGTGTTTCAGTCTGTAGAGGTGTGTCCCCTGTTGAGGTAGGTGTGTGTAAAGAGAAATATAGAGGTGTGTGTATGCTGTATCAGTATGTTGCATGGCAACCTTGTCCTTTACTTTCTTTCACCTTGGCTCTACCTCTGCCAGTCTCTTGACTCTCTCTCTATGCGCCTTTTGGCTTTGGATGTTTTTGTCTGCGGTGGACAGCAGAGACAGACATTACTTGGCTTATGAATGGAATTTTGGCATCAGTAGGTTTGCATTTCAAATGATTGTACAACATTTGGTGACAATTTTTACAATCTGTAATTAATGAAGGACTCGGAGTGCGATTTGACACAATCACTTGTCTTGTAACAATTGCTTTAGTTTAAGTAGTGTCTCATGTTTTATCAAAATTAGAAAATCTAGGGATAAACTGTGCACGTACCCTGTGTAATATTTTAAAATGTCTGTCTTTGTCTTCAAAAGAGAAGATATTATTGGTCCTGTCACTATGTATTTATAAATCATTTTATCCAAAAAAAATGGATTAGTTCATGATATAAAGTTTTATTTTAGGTTTAGCTCAAGCTTTGATATGGGTACTGCTATATCTAATTTTGCAGGTAATTAACTAACTTTATTTAATTATTGATTTAGAAAGTTTCATAACAGTTTTATTTTACTTTCTCCTGATATTTCTGGAAAAATGGACACCGACAGTGAACTAAATCAGAAAGCTTAGTCTGTGGGTCTGTATTTGAAATGAGTTACATGAATGAGGAATGGGGTAAAGTTATCTCTGTTCCAAAGCTTTATCTCTCTGTTCTGTGTATATTTTTTTTTCATCTGCTGACCTTTTTTGTGGCTACATTTGGTGAGCTATTATCAAAGTACGGAGGAGAGTGGTTGTGGTGCTCATATGGTGCCATGTCTGTCATGGTTATGTAATGGCTCACAAGGCGTGTGAGACAGCGAGTGATATGATCTGAGAGCTTGCTGCAGCCAATCGGATACCTCTCTTTTTCTCTCGCTGTCTGTGGGTGTGTGTTAGAATCTGTTTAATTTATCTGCACAATTCTGGAATGAAAAGTAAGTTCTTTTAAAAATGCAAGACTATCAAAAAGCAAAACAAAACTTCTAAACATGGATTTAAACTGAAATTCAAGTTTTAGTGTGTGCAGATAAAAACGGTGGCTTGTCAGTGATTATGAAGAATTTATTTTCACTTTCATCTATTGTTGCTGATGCTGAGAAGGAATCCTGGGGAAATATTTGTTCTACAAAATATAAAAGAATACTAAATTAACAGTGTTGTTAATGGAATACATTAGAGCACATAGAATTAATAGATTAGACAGTCTTTAATTTCCAAGTATTGCACTCAGTTTACTACTTTTCAAATACACAAACCTAAACACATGTGCCTCTGAAACTGTGCTTCAGAACAGCTTTAAGAAGTAGTGTTAGTTGGACATCTTACAAAGACCAGCTACAGCCTGAGTGCAGTAGTCATACTTTGTCTCAAGTGCTGCATCTCTATCAAAAGAAATTTTCTTATGATCTGAATAGGTTTAACCAACCTTATAAAATGGGTCTGCTTTTTAATGGGTTGTGAACAAAGAGCAGTTTGAGAAATGAGCTTAGAGTTCGAGTCAGTGTTGTCTTGACTTTTCTGAGTGAGAACTAGGTCAGCTTATTTCATCAAGTCAATAATGCAGTTCTATTATTGATGATAGTTTCCATCACTAAAGCACACACTCGTCATCTTCCTGTTTTCTCTGTGTGCCTTAGTGGAGCTAGGAAAATGTGATGGATATCCATTTCTGATATTGCCTTATTTTAGAAAGCTTCACTGAAGGATATTGATTCTGGTGACAGAGATTGTAGCACTGTTGAATTACAAACTGTGAAGTGGCCTGTCTATTGTACAAAACATTTAATGTCATACGCAAATTTTATTTTCAGTCATATTTGCTTTGTGCATGGATGTTAAGGTTGGGAAAACGTGTTTTGTCTGTCATTCTGTTGCTGTATACTATAGCTGTATATAAGGTTCAGTGGTCAGGTATTTGGGGGGAATTCATTTGGTGATGTGAAGACAATGTGCGACATGCCTTTTAACTGACAGCTTTGTTCAGAATCTGCTGTAACATTATGTTCACATAGCTTCCACAGACCACTGACTATGAATGCACTGAAATATGAATAAGGATTATCATACCACGACTCAATCTTTAAGAAGTGAGTTAGAGAAGGTGGTGTTTTCTTCAATCATATTTTCAACACAAACCCTGGTAGACAAGTGCATTAGTCAGATTTCCTCCGGTTGGGATTCCAAAATGTCCTGCAGAACCATTTAAAGGTTTGGGAGTTCCCTAGTTTATGTGATTTGTGAGGCCACAGGAAATATCACGTTTGTCCTGTAGATCTCCTGACTGATATGATCAGCTGATACAGTCAACTCCCTTTTATAGTGGAATTTCTTTTTTCTTTGTTTGTTGCTTTTAAAAAATGTTGGTATAAATCCTTTCTAATACTGAATGTAGGAAAATGAGAGAGATTCTATTTATTAATTTAAAAAAAAATCTAGATCTTATTTAAGCCAGCCTTTCACAAGTTAGAAAAATGCTGAGTTGGACACAGAGTTAACTGGTAGAATATTTGAATAATAGTTTATCATCCATTCTGTCCACCTTATCAATTGTGGACGCAGAGGCCAAAGTTCATGTGTGTGCTGAAGGCGTTTCCTTTCTCTGGCAAGGGCAAAACCCATCCACTGTGTAGAAATAGGCCAGGCGAGTGTGTAGAAGGCCAGGCGAGTGGGAACAAGACTGAATTTGGTATTTTTATCTTCTAAATCAGTCAGCTGTATGAGACTGGATATTTCTTTTAGGATTTTCTTTATGCTTCAGGTATGTAAAGATTTTATAATTCTGGAGATGAGGTCTGTCACACTGCATTACTGTATTATTTAGACATTAATCTGTGCTCTCTCTATTACTTGCTATTACTCTCTCTATTACTTGCAGGAGGATCCCAATAAGCAGCAAGTGGGTAGAAGGGAATTTAGGTTTACTGTTTAATATACAATTATATTAATGTAATTAATATTCATATTTTTGTGTTTAGAGATGCTTTTTTTTTCTTAAGTGTAACCTGTAGGTATCAACTTTTTTTTTTGCATATCCCAAAATAGGTTCATCTGAAACAATTTTATTATTATGCTTCACAAAGGCTGCTGTAAACACAGTGGATAACATTTGGTAATTTGGTTTGGCTCCTGATGGAAATACTGCTGTTAAAATAAATCAGAAAATTGTAAATGCAAATGGAACTTTGCTAATTTTAAAAGCTGTTAAACGGTGGAACACTGATTAAAAACTTGATCAGTGGAGTTATGACCATAAGAATGAGTTTTCCATTAGATCAGGGGTCCCCAACTCCAGGCCTCGAGGGCCGGTGTCCTGCAGGTTTTAGATGGGTCCTTGATCCAACACAGCTGATTCAAATGGCTAAATTACCTCCTCAACATATCTTGAAGTTCTCCAGAGGCTTGGTAATGAGCTAATCATTTGATTCAGGTGTGTAGATCTAAAACCTGCAGGACACCGGCCCTCGAGGCCTGGAGTTGGGGACCCCTGCATTAGATGGATGGGGCCATGCCTTCATTAGTCAAAAATTTCTTCTAGCATGGGACTGTTTGTCCTACAATAGGCATCTACAAAAGTTCTTTTTCTGTGGCAGTAGTAGATAAAAGTGTCAATGTAATTTATTGGAAAATGGATTAAATAAAAATAAAAACAAAAAACGCACAGAATACAGTGGAATGAGATGTGTATGTCTTACACAAATTCACCTTTGCCTGTTCCCCTTCCCTCAGGATGTGTGTCTTGCACACATCCTGAGCATTTCGTTGCCTTGTAAATATTAAGATTGCATATAATTTTAGTAATAGTTGTAAGTAAATATTGCATATATGTGTAACCCTGCCAATGGAGGGTGCCATCTAGATTTGACATGTGGGGTGTGTCATAATAAAATGATGTATGCTATCTTATATTACTGGTAAGAACAGGCACATGGTAGTAGTGGTTGTAAAACTAAGCTTTTTTTTTTTTTTTTTTTTAAACAGTGTCCAGATGAAAATATTCTGTGTAATGGTAACAAAAATCTTTTTACATATTGTGTGAGGTTTTTACATGTTAAATGGTTTTTAAATATGGTCGGCACAGTGAACAAATTCCTTTTTAAGTGCAGCTCGGGTTTTTGCTAATTAATTGACACTAGGGCTGCACGATTTTGCATAAAATGAGAATCACGATTTTTTTTTTTTTTTTTTTTTTGGCTTAGAATTGAGATCAGGATTCTCTCACGATTTTCTTTTCCAGTATAAATATTTATTGCACTTATTAACTGCACATCAACTTCGTAACAGTTGAAACTGAACATAAAAACAATAAATAAACATAAAAACAACAAATGTCTCACGTTTTGTGGTTGCCACAAAATGTTGTACTGCTTGAAATTCCGTCTCCACCGTTGCTCGACGCTGCGTGTATAGAACAGGTAGTGCAACAATAGAAAAATAGTTGCGGGACGGCACTGTGTAGTGTTTGTCTAGGGTGTTGATCATTTTCCTAAATCCCTTGTTTTGCACAGTGTTGATGCGAGCCATATCTTTGGTCAGGTGATAAGTGATAGCCTCCGTAATTTCTTTGTGCCTGCGGGAGTTCGACGGGTATAGGGAAGGGCTGTATAAGGTTCCCGTTATTGATGTTTGGGTGGTTGACTGGGACGGATTTTCTCCTGTCACTTTGTCGTCATCCCTGACGTGTTCGCCGTTGTTTTTTTTCCCTGCTAATTTTAGCATCACGCGGCACAGCTTCTGTATCACGTGGTATAAGGCTCCGCCCTTGTCATTTGTTGAGCAGGAAGAGTGAGCGCTTGTTTTCATGCAGATTACGTCCCGGATCAAAATGCGGTACAATCGTCGTCGTCTTTTTTTTTTTTTTTTTTTTTAATCGTTGTCATTTGGAAATGTGATCGCACATAAGTATGAATCGAGATCGCGATTTTCTAACAATTAATCGTGCAGCCCTAATTGACACACTCATTGACCCGTTGGCATTACTTTTTTGTTCTGTGTGATGAATAAACTGGAGTTTCAGTTTATTATGAATTGTATTTCTTGAAGGTTAAGTTACTAATTAAACAACTCCTTTTACTTCCTTGAAAATTGAAGTCCATGTTAAAATGTGTTTTGAAACTCTCAAAACTCTGGGCTGGTAATTTTGACCTGGGGAGTTACAAGTTATTCTGGGTCTTGCTTTTAAACTGGGTGAAGCTAATGTACCAAGCAGAGGGTAACAAAGACCCAGAATGCCTGTGACAGTGGTGTCCCAATTGTGTAACTACTGAACTAGAAACATCTCTGTTTTCACGCAACAAGCCATGATAGACAAAATTGTGACTGTGACAGAACAAGCAGACTTTGAGCGGATGGAACAGATGGTTAGATCTACTGTAAAGAGCATCAAGATGGTCCACTTAATGCAATCTTCTCTGCATGTTGTTTTTATTTTTGAAGGTTATCATTCCAGAAATGGAAGAAAATGTGTTAAAAGTTTGATTATTCTTAGTACATTAGTACTCAGAGCATGAAGGATGCAATGACATTGTGTGCAGCTTTCTGTAGCTCACAAAGGTCTCTGATTTGCCATTGAATTGTTGCTCTAGGGCTTGTGTGAATGTGTTTGAAGAAAAATCATATGATGGTTTATATTCTCCCAAATTGTTTCAACTCCAAAGAAAGTAGAAATCCCTTGGAGGGAGTGGAGGGTACGGCAATTTCAGTTATAAATTACCTTAAATTGCAGGATTATTGCAACCTAAGAACATTATGATCCCAGCAGTATGTTTACACCCTTAAGGCCTTTATACATAAAATTTGTATAAAATTTGTGCAAGTAATTTGGTTTCAAAAATTTTTCGACTTTGTTTTGGGGGGTTTTGTGCAAGTTGGTTATTGTATAAAGGCATTTACAATTAATTAAATGAGAATAAAGGATTATACCCATTTTAAGAAAAAACAAACAAAAAATAACACATTTTTGGAGGTTTGAACTTTAATGTGTTGACTTTATTTTTCCACTTTTGACTTAAAAAAAGTGGAGGGAACAAACATGGCAAGTAAACACTAGTTATAACCTTTTAATATTGATTGTTAGTAATATATTTGTTTCTTCGTTTTTTTCTTTCTACAGATTATTCATTTGCCTTGGTCAAAAGAGCCACATAAATTGAAGACTGGAAGTGCATCCGTTGTTTGTCTGCTAACTAAGCAGCTGATTTGCTCAAATTGACATCTGCTGGTGTCATTCCTCTGAGGACAGACCATCTGCTGAAAATCTGTGTGAAGCTGTATTTGGGACATTGTCTCGATATCAGACAAACATTGCTCTGTTGTTGTGGTGACACTCAAGCGAGACCTAGATTGACAGGTCTCCCTCCAGAGTAACTTTTCAGAGCAGCCACCAAAAGGAACATGTGCTAGAAGTTCAACATCTGTCCTAAACAACTGGTCAGCTTTGACTCTAGAAGATGAGCAATGACGATGAGTTCTTCGATGCCGTCACAGGTGGGTGCTTAATGTACATACTTATTGATGTGTTTCCCTCTAGTTTATCTTTTATTAAGAAAGGGGAAACATGCATGCTTCCTGTATTTCAGGACTGTATTGTGATTTTGTAGTTCTCACTTCTCCTTTGGTAGTTTAAAAACTTAAAAAGGGTTTTTAGAGGAAGAGAAATATTTTGTTTAGCGTTTTGGTATTTATTAGACCTGATGTGTATATATGTAATCGTTATTTTTCTTAGGTCTTAGTCTTTCTCTGGAAATTGCTACATGGTTTTTCTGCAAGAGGCTGCCACTCCTAATTAGATGGTCTGTTTTTGTTGTCGAAGCACAATGCTGTCCAGTGGAACTTAACCTGCCTTCGTCTGATGATTAGTTGAATAATTCAGAGGTTGGCTGTCTTACGACTATGATTAGTGATATCAACAACAACCTGGAGGGTGTGTGGTTCATACTTGTGTGCCTGTATTATATTCACAAAGAAATTTCATCTGGTAGAAACTGCCAAAGTTTGTGTCAGTGGGATAGTAGTGACTACCCCAAATCAGCATATTTGAGGAAGCCAGCTAGACTTCACTCTTTTTAAAAGTATTTTCACATTTCTTTTTTTGGTGAGCAGCAGTTAATAGTCCTTGAAGTCAGCACTCTCAGGATTTCGTGCAGCCTAATGTTACAGTCCAGGTGAAGGTCTGATATCAAGCAGTACCCATTTACAATTACAAAGTACAGCCATGGTGACTCGCCTGGGGTTTGTGAGCAAGCATTCTTGGAAGCAGATACCTGGAAACTCAGGAGAGATGAACTTTGAACTGTTTACTCTAGGCAGATCTACCTCAAGTTTAGAAGACATCAAAACAATATAAAATCTCATGATTAATGAAGTCAGCATGTGTAGGTTCAGCATTGAATGCTGAAATATGATTATAATATTAACTCTGAGAAATAAAGGCATGCAAACACTTTATTGTTGTAGATAAATTAGCAGTGCAGCCACTTATTTAACAGCTCGTTCTGTGCAAGGATAATAAGAGGGCAGGCAGGGTGGTGTTCTCTGTTAATAAATATTAGAATCACTGTTTTGTTGTTTGATTACCCCATGTTGACGTAGAGCCATTGCTATATGGCTGTCGTCACTTTAGCAAGTCATTTCCATTCAGGTATAAATAAAAGGGCTATGTGTGTGCCTGCACCTGTCTTTGTGCCATTGTTATGATCATCTTAGTAATTTGAGACAGATGCAGAACAGGGGTGATCTATTATTTATGTGGTAGCATCAGGTATCATCTGGCTTGGCTTTAGCATCTTTTTCTCTTCTTAATTTACCCTCAAATATTTTGTTGTAACTATTTATTTTAAAAATATTACTAATGTGCTTGATGATTTGCCCGGGGCACACCTTCATAACACCTACAGAAGCTTGAAAGACATTGTTGAAGTGCAGCTTATATAATACATGAAAAGAGATTATCAAATATTTAAAGTTCCACAACCCTGGCTATGGGTCAACACTAATGTGTGACAAATAATTTTGTGTTGCACATCCTGCATTTAATGAGTCAGTTTCATACTGTGCAATACATTTTGTTTCTCAGGAAGTGGAACTTGCGACGTCTCAGTATCCATCCATTCGCTTCCGCTTATCCTTTTCAGGGTCGCGGGGGGCGCTGGAGCCTATCCCAGCTGTCATAGGGCGAGAGGCGGGGTACACCCTGGGCAGGTCGCCAGTCTGTCGCAGGGTGTCTCAGTACTAAAATAAAATATTTTGTTGTGACTTATGTGACGATACGAACAATGCACCTTTGTACCTGACACCTGATTAGGCGTGTTTTCTGAGTAATGATAGTCATTAGTGTTTTTAAGCTTTTGTTAATGCACCACCTTTAATTGCCCACAACTCCATCCTACAGTACTACGTTGCAGATTATTCCAGCCCATTCTCATTCCCACGCCATGAACATCTGCCTTTTTGTTAAATCCACTGACGAGATGCAAGATATTCACAATCTGTCCTTTTTTTGAGATTATGATGGCGAATATGACTCCTTATAATATGCTCTCCTCCATGTTGAGCAATGATGCCGAAAGGTATTTGTGTTAAATGTGGCCCTATGTTGTCGTGGCCAGGCTTCCTTATGTGAAAGGTTTGAATTGAGACGTAGATTGTTATTACCTCATAAACAAGTTTACTGTTGTTGTCCCAGGTTTCTTAGTTTACAACAAGTGTAAAGAAGATGACATGGTGTGGATATCTATGACGTCGGTTTTCTTTGAATGCCACATTTCTTTTTCTTCCGCAGGCCTGGAATCGGACGAGTCGTGCGAGGGGCTGTCGGAGGCCAGTTTCAAAGATGCACAAGGGATTGACAGCAGCAGCCAGAGGAACAATGGATCAGTCCCACAAGAAAATGGCATCAAGAAACACAGGTACTCCTGCATTCCTCACCCACATTCCATCTGCTGTGTGTGTACTTGTTTGTGGATAAGTACTCTCTTGGTCAAAAACAATTGAGTTAAGTGGAACATTTTTGGGCAGGGTCACAATTTGTAATGGCTCAGTTTCATACAAAACGCATACACAGAAAGGCACACAATGGGTGCAGCAGTTTAAAGGTGACGTATTTTTAAACTTAAAAATAATGAGGGGGGGGAAGGGGGGGGGGGGAAGATTTGTTGTTGTTCACAGTGGGGGGCTGACTTGGGTGACCTATATGTGAAGGTGTGGTGTGTTTACTTGAGTTAATTTCCTTTTATAAATTTTAAGATGTCAGTGGAAAATTACCAAGTAGGAATTTTAGGATAGTTAGGTGACTGGGTTTAGTTCCTGTGAACAGAGGTGAGATGAATTGGCTTTGCACTTGTTCTTATCTTCGTGCAGAATTTCTTTATCTTCTGCCCTGATAACAAACCTGAACGCACTATCTCTTATCTGCAACCTTGGATATTTCTTTTCTTCTCCATTTCAGGACATCTCTCCCTGCACCCATGTTTTCCAGAAACAATATCAGTGTGTGGAGTATCCTGAAAAAATGTATTGGACTGGTAAGGGAAAGCTGGTTATCAGATTTAAGAGCTTCTCTTCTGTACATGAAAGGCTTTCATAGAGAGGTTTTCATAGTCATATTGGGCAGTATTTACAGTTTTTAATTTGCACACAGATAAACTGAAACAAGAAAAATGTATTACATAAAATTACTTGTTAAAACCACAATTTGAAAAACGTTTTAGAGTTCAATAGTATAAAGGGTAATATGTTAGGTAGCTTTTTTCCCCATTATAATTTACTGTAATTTCTTTCCATTTTTTCCCCCTTTATATGCACTACTGTGTTTAGTCATGTTGTATTTTAGGAGTTATTCTAGTTAACCTGTGGTTTAACTAGTGTTTAGTGCTTTGGCTGCTGACACAATTACAGTTTTTGTGATATAATAGAGTATATTCAGCTTTTATCTTAATGTTAAACAGGAACTGTCCAAGATCACGATGCCCATTGCCTTCAACGAGCCGCTGAGCTTCCTGCAGAGAATCACGGAATATATGGAACACACTTACCTCATCAACAGAACCTCCTCAATGTCCGACTCCATAGAGCGCATGCGGGTAGGGAGAGACGTGGACACACACGTCCTGTGTCATCTACCATGTTTCTCTGCTGTCACCCCTGACACTCTTCTCCACCCACTCCACCCTAGCTCCCCACAATGACATTGTCTTTACCTCTCTTGTCCATTGCTTTGAATGGTTGTAGTAGAGCCACCAAAAAAATTATCTAATCGAATATCATAAATGAAATGCAAATAATCTGGACATAGTATGGGGAGAAGGAAAAAACAAAACACTAACAGACATACTCAAGAGATGACTTGGACACATACGCGCATGCTAACTTGGTCTGTAATTGTTTCTGTTTAGGCAGTAGCTGCTTTTGCTGTGTCAGCAGTTGCGTCGCAGTGGGACAGAACTGGAAAGCCCTTTAATCCTTTGCTGGGAGAGACCTATGAACTTATCAGGTACACTTGCTTTTTTTCTCTCTCGTTTTTTGTGAGGTCACTTTGTTTTACCAGTTAGCTTTCAGTCTCTCTTTTCACCCCTGCTTCTTGCAGAGAGGACCAGGATTTCCGAATAGTGTCTGAGCAGGTATCCCATCATCCTCCAGTGAGTGCATTTCATGCAGAGAGCCTGGCTGGGGATTTCGTGTTCCACGGCTCCATCTACCCTAAACTTAAATTCTGGGGCAAGAGTGTTGAGGCAGAGCCTAAAGGGACTATCACACTAGAGCTACTCAAGTTGGTCACTTAAAATCTTTGCGTTTAAATTATTTATTCATTAATTGTATTCTAAAACTGATTTCTCATTGTGTTGACTTTTTTTTCACCTTTCCCTCTTAAAACTTCCTCCTTCATTCTTATTTCCCCTTTTTCTTCCTTTTTTCTCCCCCCTGCAATTTTCATCCAGGCACAGGGAGGCATACACATGGAGCAACCCTAACTGCTGTGTACACAATGTCATACTGGGAAAACTGTGGATAGAACAGTATGGCACAGTAGAAATAGTCAACCACAGGTATTTAAATGATGCTTGCATGATAGAATTTATTATTTTCTTCTTTTTTTTTGGGTTGTATGGAAGCCCCAAACGCAATTTCATTGTTCTTGACAATGACAATAAATAAATAAATACCAAAAAAAAAAATACCGAACTAGATACTAAGAAGTGTTTAACCTGTATTGATCACAATGCTTCCCTATAACTAGAGTGAGGAAATGACTGCAGTCAAGTTCAGATGAAACACTGTAAGGCTAACAAATGTTTACCCACAGTTCTCCATTCCTGCCGTGCACCTTCCTTGTTTCGTCTAATACTAGACACCAGCCTGCTTATGGTCTGTGTGGCTTCACAGGCAAACAACGTCTCCTTCAACATTTATTTTTCTAGGAAAGCAGTGCAAAGCTTTTATTGTCCTTATTGCTAAGCGTGCTGTGTCTTATTCACACAGTTGCACAGATTCATGCTAGTAACTGTGAATCAGCCAGACCTTACTTGCACTGACTAACTGTTGTCAAAACAGCAGGGTTTGAACATGAACCTCTTTTATACAAATAGCCATGCAAAGTGATTTATATGAACGTATAATTGCATGATAAATCCACCACTTTATAATGTCAAATGATGTTGCTTTGTCTGTTTAATTCACTATAATGAGCTCTGCCAGTGAAAAGATGTTAATTGGCTCTTGTCTCATTTTTCCTGCAGCACTGGAGACAAATGTGTGTTGAATTTCAAGCCCTGTGGGATGTTTGGCAAAGAGCTACACAAAGTGGAGGGATACATCCAAGACAAGAGGTTTGTGTTTACTCTAACTGGTTTGTCACCTACATTGTGAATCTTTCTGTCTTCAAACGTTTAAAAAGACATGCTAATGCATTTTCATTATTTTCAATCTCATTTTCCATTGTACTTTTCTTCTCCTATTATTGACCATTTTCTTTTTTACATTCCTTTTTTTTTTTTTTTTGTCTTTTCTAACAATTTCTTCTCTCCACTTGCATCTCCAACTTTTTGTGTCTTGCCCTTTTGCTCCTTTTCCTGCCACATCTTCTTACTGTCGTTTTCATCTTCCGTTTCTATCCAGTAAAAAGAAGCTTGCTGTCATCTATGGGAAATGGACTGAATGCATGTGGAGTGTCGACCCTCAGGCCTATGAAGTACACAAGAAGTCTGAGAAGAAAGGAGACAACAAAAAGCAGAAAAATGTAAGAACCTGTGCAACTAATATTTTACATCTGCAATAAGAAATCATAAAAAAACAACAGTGTAGTGCCAGTCTGTGGGCTTTCTTTCTTTCTTTTAAAAAATAAATAAATTCATCTAAGTCATATTTCCTTTTCTTCTTCTGTCTTGATTTCCTGTTATTGTCCACAGCAATCTGTGTGGTCGTATCTAGGTAAACTAACAAGCTTGTGTAGATCAGTGCAGAGGTTTTTCAGCTCTTCCCCTTTTAGTCTGCTTATTTATTTGTAGTTGTGTGCAAATGCTCCAAACTGCAGGTTTGGAAATAAACAGATACTGACAGAAGCTTTGATCTCGCTGGTAACTGTTTGTGCCTGCAGCGTTCAGTCTCTGCTGATGCTATCAATTGGTCCAGTAGTTACAGTGAGTTGTATCATTCACAGGATGAACTTGAGGGCGCTGAGAACGATGACGCAGATGACATGCCCGAAGTCCAAGAGACTGTGTCTGTTGTACCAGGAAGCACTCTGTTATGGAGGATAGACTCTAGACCAGCACACTCTTCTGTGGTATCAAAAATAAAGTTACACATCCAAATTGGTGGCCCAGAACGCACACACGCAAACACACTCATTCTTGACATCTTTTATTCTTTCTCTGTTTCCCAGATGTACAACTTCACAAACTTTGCGATGTGTCTGAATGAGCTGGAGCCCGGCATGGAGGCCATCCTGCCCCACACAGACTGTCGCTTCAGGCCTGACATCAGAGCAATGGAGAACAGCAACATGGGTAATTAGTTTTTATCTGATCAAATTTGAATGCGTCGCTGGCTGACATTCAATAACTTGTTTGACAGAACTGTTGTTTAAAAAGAAAACTAGTATGCTATGACTATGTGGATGTTTAAGACGACTTTTAGAATGATCACTCTGTGAAAGTAAAACAAAACACAACAACAACAAAAAACAAAACAGAACCAATAAAGAAAAGAAACTACAAATGTTTTACTTCTGCTGCTCAAAGCAAAGGATTGGCAATAAGTCAGTGCTTCCACCTGCTGGATGTTGATGGTATTGTGCAATCCAAAGTGAGTGAGTTCCACAGGTGCCTAAAGAAAAATGGAAACAAATGAAATTAAAGGGGTAAATAAGCACAAGACTTTTTCTTGTTTTATTACAATCTGAAACCTTTCAACTCTTTATTCTTGTGAAGATGAGGCCAGTAAAGAAAAGGAAAGACTGGAGGAGAAACAGAGAGCTGCCAGAAAAGAGAGAGCCAAGAGAGATGAGGAGTGGTCTACTAGGTGAGAAACGCACACTAACACATGCATTCACTTTAATAAATTTTTCTGTGGTAACCTTTACAACAGCTTCAAAATATACCAAAAGTAATGAAGTTTTCATGATGCTGTTAGATGTCCAGTGTACATGAGAATAGCAGGGGGATTGCAGTGGTGCAGAAACTGTTCTGGTTAGTTGTTAAGAGTAGAGCTGAGCCCTAAAGGAGAATCTGTTACCATAATGGTTAATCTACATTCCTACCCTCACCCATGGCCACAACATGGAATGTAGCTTTTACTGCAAGTGTTAAGAAAATATTATTTACATAATGGACATTTTGTGTTCCACTCTCATTCTGTTTAATAAAATCGAAGCTACCAACATCCGCTTACTTTATTACAAAGGCTGGAAACGGATTCAGTGAAGCGAAGTCTGTATATTTAAAGCTCACTAATCATTGATGAGATTTATTTGTTTATACCGTATGAAAACTGAGGTTTGTGAAGAAAGTTTTGAACTGAATAATGGATTAAAAGAGCTGCAGGCTGAAGACGCAGAAAGGAAGGACAGCTGTTAAGATTACAGATTGACAGGGAAATGCAGGTGGAAAATAATACACAGACTTCTTGGAGGTTAATTGTAAAAGTTATATCTAGAAACTGGTAACACACTTAAGACCAAAGCCATAGTAAATCCCTACGGAAGTGTAACCTGTGTTGATTTTTTTTTTTTAGGTGGTTCCAGATGGGCACCAATCCATACACAGGTTCTCAGGATTGGATCTACACTGGTGGATACTTCAACAGGAACTACCAAGACTTGCCTGATATCTACTGAAAACCTACTTGCCTTTCTCCTCCTCCTCCACCATATCTATAACCTCCCGTTACACCCCCCCCCCCCCCCCCCACCCACCCCCGGTCATTAACTGGAGATAAAATGATACAAATCATCATCAAGGCACACCAACTCAGATTGGAAATGCATACAAAGAAGCTGAACGTTGTTGACTGCCGAGTCTTCAGTAAAAGTGATTGTTTTGGGGGTTTTTTTGCGCTGACAAACACACACACACACACACACACACACACACACACACACACACACACACACACACACACACACACACACACACACACACACACACTTAAGAGAAGTTGTTATATTATTTCCAAGTCTTACTCTCCATCATCGACTAACATCTCCTGTTTCCCTGCTGAAGCACACTTTAGAGCACAATGGCCATTTAATTCCAGGTCAATCCCTCTGGCAGAGAGTTGGTAACAACTCAAAAACCTCACAGGTCCGTTCTGAATGTTTAACATCTTTGCTATTGAACTCTGTGCTCCGAGGATCTGCCCGCCAAGACTCTTGATGGCAGCATTTTAAAAACATTCACATGTCACAAATGAATTTTCCCAGTTTAACATGTGACTTTAGAGGATAAGGGTGTTGATCTGCAGCTGCTTGTGAATGAAACTGTTGTTCAGTCGTTTTTGTTTTTGTTTTTTTTTGTTTTTTTTTTCATTCTTTTAACTAGTGAACTTAAGAGGAGTCCAAAAAGACTAGAAGTAAATATTACAGTGATGGTATATGCTCATCTATTGTGTGAACCCGTGTATAAATGCGTACAAGCACCTAAAAGCCATATTAACAGGAGAGGGTGTTTTTTCTGTGCGGATATGAATTAGAAAATATGAGCCTAAAGGAACTGGATTGTTATAAATCTCACTATCGTCATAGAAGAAACTTGTCGGTGTAATCCGAGTATCAAATGCAGCTCTAGATAACTGTGTTCTGTGGCAGGATTGGGTGGATGGATTCATGGACAAAGTGACATAAGCAGACATGAACGGGAAAAACTGGAGAAAAATGGCGACTACAGAAAAGTTAACGGACCGCAGATTAACTTGGCGTCGACTCGTATAATAGGACAACAAAACAAGCAGAAACGATACAGTGATGATTGTAGTCTTTTGTGTCTGTGCAGGCTGCTTCTTACACTTATGTGCCAAGCAGAAACACTATTTCTGAGTGAGGAGGAAAAAAAAAAAAAAGCCGGAACTTCTCTAATGAATGTTGGCACACACAAAAAAAGACTGTAGATGTTTTGGATTGTTGGCAGTGTCCCAACAGGGTCCCAGAAATTGGTAACTCGAGATGAGGTCCACTGTTGTGCAGTTTCCCTTTGATTTGTGTTGAGCTCAACAACAGTGTGACTCTACATTTAACCCATTCATTATTATTTTAATGCATCGTCACTGAGCAGGACTCACATTTCCCTTCAGATTCTAGGATACAGACATGTTGGTAAATGAATACTGGGATGAAATCCATCTTTTTCTTTTTTTTTTTCTTTCTTTTCTTTTCTTTTTTTTTTTTAATTTAAATTTTTGTTGCTATGCTGAGGTTTTATTAAAAGGTTAAAGTTTTTAAACATTGTAATGCTTTCGATTAAAGCACTTAGGCAGAGCTCGAGTCACCCTGCGGTTTTGATAGAGTGAGAAATGTAGAACAAATAGGTTACAGCTCTCACATGTGCGTACTAACTTAACATCGTAACACACGCGCCTAATTTTGTTTGACAGATGCGTTCTGCTGAAGTCGATCCCTGCTCAGTACGTTATGGCACGCATCTAATTTTTAATCACATTTAGTTTTGTTTCTGTATTAAAAATCACATTTTCACATGAATATTTAGCTTGCAGCACCGACCCTATGCAACTTTTGCACGTGTCTGTTATTGTACCACAGCTTAACATTCCCCCCCTCCACCCGCAGCGACACATTGAACGCACGCACACACACACCTTCACTTTTGAGTAGTGAGATGTACCTTTTTATATATTGACTTTGCAGCCTTAGTTTAATACATTCCAGATAATTTGAAACCTATTTGTACTACTTGTCACTACAGGTAGCCGTGTTGTCACATCTTCAATTTGACTTTTATTTGTATTATTTTATTTTATTTTTTTCAAAAATGGATTACCGTGTCATGCTTAGTGCCCGAGCTTGTCTGTTTTCCATTTTTAACTTGTGTGTTATTTATGGTGTTTTATGAATGAGTTTTTTTTTTTTTTCTCTCTTGTAGCAAAATCGTTTCTTAATGTTTTGCTTAGGAAAGAGCAGAGCGCCTAATTGGGGCTTGAAGCAAACATTCACCAGCTGAACACTGAACCTTTGACTGTGGCTGTTACATCTGTCTGATTTACTTGCCAGTACAGTATCTGTAACCTATTCAGGACATGTTGGGTTAAATTCACCAGTACAATCCAGAACTTTTACATTCATTTAAAAACAACCTAAAAACAACTTTTTTTTGTTTTGTGTTATTAAAAAGCTTATTGCACAAACACTACTCCCAGTGCGCCATCACAGAAGGCTAAAGTCAAGCACTCACCAAATTCTGCAGCTGTACATGAATCCAAACAGACACAATGATCTTGGTAATTTTTTACTGTAAACTACTAACTGGCGAAAACTAAACACATGTAACCGTCACGTTCATCAGTGCTCATCAAGCTCTACCAGTTATACAACTAATAAACGTTATTTAACTAATTCTAGGATTTTATGTTGCTTTGATTGTTGGCTCTTTCTATTAAGGAAAATGTTTTCTGTTAAATTTTGTTTCTCTTCGATTGTGTCATGTGGTTGTCGATGTAATATATGTGTAAAAGTGTTGCACAGAAGTAATCGCAAGCAAAATGGCATATTTGTGCAATTGATTTTATTTTTATAGTATTTAAACAGTTTTTGGTGACAACCAGAAGTTTTATTTTGAAGTCGGGAGGGGTCTGTAAGGGGTTGTATCCATACTGTGGACAGCTTGTTAGATTCTATGAATGGGGAAAATGTCTACTAATAAAATCCTAATGTCAGCTTTGGGACCCTTCCCTTCTTCTTCTTTTTTTTTTTTTGGAAACATGCATGAGTAAGTACTGACTTTGCACTCCTGTAGCATCCCCGGACACATGATGCTTACTAGTGGGTGCATATTTAACTGCAGTGGGCTTCTAACTCAGTTGTGACAACCTACTCATGTAAGACTGTGTGATCCAGCTGTATTACTATCAATGATGGATATAACATCGTTCTCAAAAGTAAAGATGATTGTGCGAGGAGAACCTGCGTGGTTGCAAACAAGTACATTTGTTTAAAAGTCAGACGGTTACAAAAAAGAAGTTGGTTTATAACATTTTTGCGCAGGCATGTTTCCTTGCTCCCCGCAGCACCAAGAAGACTCTTCCTAGTGGGCGTGTTTAACTGGGGATTATTTTCACTACTTTTTGAGTGCTGACAAGTACAGCGTTAACTCCAGTGGGCTTCTAACAGCAGTCATGACATCCTACACATGTAAGACTGTGATTCAGCTGTGCGTGGAGCCAATCACAGGAGATGTTGAGAGGCTACAATGGGGAAAGACAGCATACACGATTTAAACAAATCATGAAAAAAAGTGCACGTACTGTAAAGAAAACAAAACAAAATTAAAAGGCTTAAAAAAAAAAAAAAATCCAAGTGACCGTTATTACTGGATGTCCACACAAGTAAATTTTTAAATAAATTTGAGTCACAGTGAGCATCTCAGAGGAAATGAAAATGATTTGATGGTGGTTGAGCACTAAACAGGCTACTGTGCAGATTTTATGAATCCAGTGGGAATTTTGCATATGTGTTTTGTGCGCAGAGTGAGAACATTTATATGCAAATATAAGTGAATAAGGCCCATTTTCTCTCATGTGCAAACATGACAATTGAAGCATTCCATTTTTCTTTTTAATGACTTGCATTTAAATTTTTCCGAGCACGGCCTCCATTTCAAGGTTCAAGGTTCTTTATTTGTCACATGCATAGTTATACAAGTATAACACACAGTGAAATGTAGCCTGACACGCTCCTCGACATGTGCAAAAATGGGGGGGGGGCTGTATTTAATATTTAATTGTGCACATAGTGAGGAATACCTCTAAACTTTATTTAATACAAACAAATTCAGGTATAAGAATATGCATAAATCAATTATGTGTGTACACACTGTTAGTAAATGATAAAAAAAAACTAAACAAAACTGGGTTTAAAGGGTTTTTGTGTGTGCGGCGTGTTTAGGGAGGCTGACGATGCCACAGAGGGAGACAGAGTCAGCGCTTCTTACGAAGCTATTAGAAAACAATGGCCTGGGGACTGGCTTCACTTGTCTCCTGTTTAAGCTGAAAATCAACAGGCCTGCAGAAGTGAATTGCATCATTTTGCATCTTGAGAACATCAGCGGCATCTGCAAGGTCCAAGCTGCATGCCACAGCTGCCGTTAGAAGCCTGCTTCAATGATGTAGCTGTCAGCGCTTAAAAAAATCTCTGCAGGTGCCCACATGGTTGCATGGATGCACATGTTCATATTCCAAAAACAAATGGTAATACTCCAAATATTCCAAATATTGAAGATGATGCTTCAAAGCAGAGATCAACTGCCGTGCCAAGTTATGAACGATGGATCAGCTCAGTAAAGACACAGAAAAGCAACAGCTTTAAAAAACACAAAGCGTAAACATATTTTTAATGTATTTGTTTTTGTTTTTTTTATTTATATTTCCTGATTGAAATGTATTGTAAGGTCATAATTTGTCATTCATCACATTACATGGCATGATGCACCAGGTCTACTACACCCATTTACAGGAGGAATACACGGAAACATACACAAGGTTTTACAATGGGGAAACAGGAAGTTTAGCTCATTGCACTTACAACAGTGAATGGAACACTTTGTACTCATTTTTAGGCTCTCCACCTTTTTCTGTATTTTATTTTCAACCTTTTACTTCATTCAATTGCATTATTTTATAATTATTTTAGTTTTTTTTACACACACATTTCCAATGTCCGCTTCACCCTCTCCCCATCTCCATAAAATCCCCCCCACCCACCCAAAAGTCACATGGAAGCCAGGATATTTTTCCCTTTTTTGATTTTGATGTTCTCATTTTACAAACACGACATGTATAGAAACTCTACACAGACCAATATGTTTATTTTTTCTCATATCCGAATACAACTTTTTTTTTAAATGAGTTTTAAACAGTCCGCATGAGCCAGCCACATACGCACAACGATGCATTTTGTCGTTTTATTGATCAAATCAACATCTGATCTTGTTCGTTATGTTCTCTCGTTGTTTTTATACACGAGTAGCACGAGTCTGGGCAGGGAGTTTCCGGCTTGCATACGCTCCAGCTTGTGTTGCCGTTTTTGGTGTGCAAACGCCTCTCTCGTGCCTCTCGTGCGCGCGTGTGTGTGTATGTTTGAGATTTACATGGCATTTACATGTTGTTGGTGTCTGTTTCGAAGCGGACTCTAGCCGGCTCTCGTGTGATATTTACACTGGAAAAAAAACACGACATGGCAACCTGTGAAGTGGGAGGTCAAAGGTCGAAGGGGTTTGTGTGGTCAAAAGGGGGTGGGGGGGAGTAGTAGGGTTGGGTTAGGGCGGGTGTCCAGGTCATGCACTTGTCCTTTTTTTTTTTTTTAACTTTAATGATTCATACAGGTAAAAGGTGACAATAAATGATCCCTGATGGTTTTACAGTGAAAGATGGACTCTCTCGTGGTTTCATTTGTTTCGGCATTTAGCTTCTTTTACAGCCTCTCACCCATGAGACATTTACACACACTATACATTTTATATATATATTTGTGTTTTAAAATCGATCTAGGGTCCTACTATACGCTCACTGTCTTCATGACCAACAGCAAGACCAGTGGTGACTGTTACTACACTATGCTCTGTACAAGCACTGCATGCTACCTTTTTTTGGTTGAGAGCACACACCCGCGGGAACGCACGCACGCACACACACACACAGTCTGGATTTCCCAAAAGCATTTTAAGCTGCATTTAAAGACAGCTCAAACAGAGACACTGTGTTTATAACTCTATGTGGCACTCTGTGGCACGTTCACGCCCAATTCAGATACAGATCAATGTCACAAAGGGTTAAAGGTCCAGATTGTCTGACTGTGCATAAATGCAGCTTTATTGCTGAGACGTTTCAGATTCAAAGACACGTCGCAGATGTGGTGGAAGAAACCTCTCGTTTAGCTTCACGTCTGTAAATCTGCCAGAGTTCTCTATCCAACTACTAGAGTTTTGTTCCAAACGGTCATTTGAAATAATATTCCTGCTCCTGGCATTGAGGAAAAACTCCAGATTTTTCTGTTTGGAGGAAGTCCCTACAGCAGATTTCATTCACGATTTGGAACACAACCCCTCAGAGTTCTGTGTATCTCTAATATTGTTTACATTTGTGCTTCAAACGCCATTGAAAAACCCAGCTGTGGCTTGGTTATTTTTGCCCACTGGTGATTGCTGTGGTCTGAACAGAAGTCCATTGCATTCCTGGTTATAGACGCACACCACGCAGAGTATAGACAGAGACCACGACTGGCTAGAGGGCAGTAACAGGATGGCTTTCTTCAATGACCAGTATATTAGTATAAAAGCCCTTGCTGCTATGCATATTTAAGTCACCTTCAGCGGCTGGAGCAAAAAAAGAAAAAGAAAAAAAGAAACCGCCACGAACACGTTTTCACAGTTCCTGGGATTTATGTGCTCCAAATATTACAGACTCTCTCTGACTGGCAGCAGCCACGATTTCACCGGTGTCGTAAGCGATCTGCTTTCACTGCGCCTGCACATACACACCCATTATTATCTGTTGTCTTCTGAACATCTCCGTTGCGATGCTGCCTTTAATGTGTGCTTTCCTGAGGCAAAAGTGATTGAGGATTGTTTTATTCAACATTTTATTGGATTTTTTTCTTTCTTTTCTTTTTTTTTTTTAAACAAACTTCCAAAAACATACGACATACTGTACAATAGTGGAAGTTGGTATTAACTTGGGTAACGTTAAACTCTCTCTCATATTGTTTGTTGAAGCCTTATCTTTTGTTGGTGAAGTCACCAATCCGACGGCAGCGTATCCGTGATCTCTGTTTGGGTTACACACACTTAATGTGCAACTTAGAATGAGGCTGAAGAACCGTGGTGAAAAAGCATATAGGCGACTTATGTACAAACACAGTTTCTCATCGATATATCTATAAATTTTAAACCTAAATCTCTCTTTTTCCTAATGCCAGCTCGCTTTCTATACCCGCTCCGTATGATAAAATAAACTCTTACATAGACGAATCATCTATAAATGATAAATGTTTCAGAAAATAAAAACAATATATACATATACTAGCTTCTTGTCAGGCCCTGCTCAAATAAGACTTCAAAGGTATTTATAGTTAAGGGATACTTTGATACTGCATAAACCAACTCTTTAAATCTGGATTTCAATAAATAGATTCTTTCATAACTTGCTCTAATAAGCTGCTACCAGTGCAAACCAAACATACACACACACACACGCACACACACGCACCCACACGTACGCAAACTCCCCTGTTTCACTGCTTAAATTCTGCTTTGAATAGTGTTTAACTTCATAGCCTACAACAGTTTCTTTTGTTAAATATAATCTATAGGTTTTGTAATAATTATACATCTGAACTTTAAATTGCTATGTCTATATCCTTTAATTTTTGGTGCTTCATTATCTGAAAAAAACAAAACTACAATTGCACATTAGGTAGCTAGCTAATAAGAATTCTGGGTCTGGTTATTAAATTAAAAAAGGGAGACCTTTTCTTCTTTACCCCTGAGCAGACACTTACCATTTTAGGGAATATATTGAAGTATATCATAATCTGTCTCTTATAATCTGTTAATTCTCTATTTTTCCTTTATGAAACTGGATTGCTTGGATGCGTTCATGACAACCGGGATTTTTGAGTCCCTGCTAAATAGTTTTCAAATATCTGCACCTGCTGCTCCTTCCATTTCAGCAATTTTTTTTTTTTTGGTTTGTGTTCATTGGTAAGCAGGTTTTGACTCTTCTCTATGTGAGCTACTGATTGGCTGGAAAAAAGAAAAGTCACTTTGTATAAAAATATGAAATTGCACACTTCATCAGCTTTGCCTAACATTTGATAGAGAACAGCCTGATGCATCTAACTCATCAAGCAGCATATTTTGTTCAAATCATAGGTGTAATTTCCCAGCTGCCATGAATACATCTTTGGTTGCAGAAAGGTACCCCAAACATTTAGGTTAACATGAAAAAAAAGAAAGATCCATCTTCAGATTTCCCTTACAATTAACCAGTTTCATACACAAATTCACAGAATCCTCTTATATTAATCTACCACAGATATCAAAACAAATGTGATATGCAAAAAAACACGTGTGACTTTCCCCCCCAATCTGTGTGTTTCACTTGCCTTTTCCTCTTCGTGATTTTCCAAATATGATTCATTGCATAGAACGACTGGAGATGAGAGGTCGCCTCTTCTGCCCACCATATTTGTCGTGATTAAACTCGTGGTTGTCTTGTTTTTTTCCAGGGGTTTTTTTTGTGTTCCTTTCCCCTCCACATTAGATGATGGTTGTTAAATACACGCATACAGAACCCGCACACACGTACAAACATTAGGAACAGAACGATATAGAGGTGACTGAGGTTTTCTGCGCCGGGACGCATGCGAAGGTTCCCAGCGAGTGTTCACACAGACAATATACAGCAGAAGTTGGTTGGTTCCATTTAGTTTTGCTGAGGGCCTCGCGATGATTGGCCTGACAGAGTACATTTTGAGTACCTTACCACAGACCCCACAATACACTGCAGGAGCAACAGCAGGGAGAACACTGACCTGAGAAGATTCCTTGACAGCTGGCAGTCTCAGAGAGAGGGTTTTTTTGGGGGGAGGGGGGTAGAGTTGTCGATGCCACCAACGATAGAAAGTTAAAGGTGGTGGGGGGGGAGGCAAGTGACTTTGTGTGACACAACCAAGTGTGTTAATTTCTGGTTCTTCAGTCACAATTCTTTTCCCTTTTTGACACCATTTAGAGTGTGCACATTTGACAGAGTGAAGGCGCATGCTGACAAAAACTCGAGTGCGAAGAGCTCGGATGAGCCTTTTCCAGCCTCCCTAAAAGGAGCGTTGAAGTGGCCGGAAGAATCGTCCTCGGGCACAAACAACTCCCCCTTCCCCTGACTCCCGACGGGAAATGACGTCAAGTTCAGCTCTGCCTCAGTGTGTGGACTGGTCTGCTTTTCGAGTGCCTCTGTGCTGCCCTGCAGTGCTTTTCGATCAGACTCCAGCTGGCTTATGTAGCAGTGTAACACTCCAAAACAGGTTACTGCCGGTCGGAGGGAAAGATCTGGGCGGACTTGTGGTGATCAGGCAAACTCCTGCTCTCTGGCACAGCAGTGTAAAGAGTGAATTTTGCGGTACTTTTAAGTCAGACATCGGTGGTAAGTTAGACAGATGGAGGCAACACATTTCTATTCCACCAACTCTTGAAATGACACATGATTGTGCTCTTTACTTCATCGCCTCTTGCCCTATTGCTTTTATAATTATTCACAATAAATAAAAAGTCAGGAAAAATCAAATGGAAGGGGGTAAAAAAAACAATAGAAAATGAAAAATAGAAATGAAAAATAATATCACAAAAAATTATCAAAACAATGTCAATTTAAAAAAATAGAAATTAATCTCTCTGTGGCCAGTGTTCCAGCTGATGTTACTACATAAAAAAAAACAAAGGATGTGACGGATGATGTGTTTACAGGATATCATAAAAAAGTATGCCACTGTTACCTGAAAATAAAACATGTAAAAATGATTAAGGCGATACTGGTAACCTGCAACATAAAACCAGGCAAATTAAAAAAAATAGATTAGAAAACTAAATAAATCAAAAGAAATCAACAAAAGTGACAACCACCTATGACAACACGAGCAGTATCCGAGAAACAAATTTTGCAGAGATTGCCACAAGCACTGCAGGCTAATATTGTCTTAATGGCTTTGCAATGGCTGGTTAAAAAATAAATAAATAAATAAATAATCCAACCATTTATAGCTTCATTCTACATAACGAACATAACAAACAACAACAAAAACCCAGTAAAAGTAAATGCTCCTCTTATTCCCGTGGCCGGATTCCTGTGTGTTGCTTCAGTAATCTCTCTTTTTCGTTACTGTTTATGTCGATGTGTTTCCAGTGTCTTTATGGCCTCTGTTAAGTAACGATGAACAGTGTAAGGTCTTGGATATAAAGTTCCATGCATTCCAAATTTCTACATTTTCCTTTCTTCTTTTCTTTTTTTTTTTTAAAATCCACTTCTTTAAAGACATGGCGTGGCGTGGATCGTTTGACGGGGACTGGAAAGAAAGAAGAATCGGCATTCAAGAAATGCAGAGAGGTGAGGAAGAGGGAACTGTTCCGATCTGGAATGTAGATAAAAACAGAGCAAACCGTGGAAAGAAATGCATGCCAACACGCTCCCTCTGTGTCGGCCAAGTCATTGTCATAGTCTTATTCATTCAGAGAGACGTTTCTGTTTCTTCATTTTGTCAGCAAACAAGAAGTCTTTAGTACCAGAAAAACCTGCAGTTCTCCAACGGTTTAATCCGTTTGCCCCACGCTTTCTTTACTTCGAAAAGAGACGGAAAAGAGGAGAGAGGGGAGTTTGGTTGATACTTTTCCTTGTTTTAGCAAAGGACTATGAATGCAAAGATTCCTGCATGCCACCAGCTTGGTAAAGCCAGCATTTCCTATACGCTGTTAGCGGGAATGAACATCAGCCCATGACAACAGAACTGCATCGCCCATATACACCAACCATATTTCCGTCCACTGATGTTAAATCTACATGGAGGGCCTGAGTTGGTTCCACGTGTCTCCCTCAGCTGTGGAGATCTCCAAGGAAAACCAAAAGCAAAGACCAATTTTAGCTCCCAGTTGCTCTTTTGGATTTGGAAGAACTGTGGGTTGGTTGGTTCAAGGACTCTGCAATATTCACATCTGCTTCTTTGGCTGGGACTGTCGGATGGATGAAGAGACTCCTTCAGAAGATGGATCCTGGCTTGGACTTTATCTAAAAAAAACAAAAAACAGAAAAGGAATTTTATCAAAATATAGAACACACCCCGTTTGGTCTGGTGTCTCTGTATGTATATGTTCATAAAAGTCTACTGTTAGATGCATTAGCAGTGGTGCATCATTTGCTACCGCACCAATATAACCCACTGTAACTTTGCTTCACCTTGTAAAGCTTATTTCTTTCACATATGTACAGAATAACCACTATTTACAACATCACAGCTGCTGTCCTTTTGACATAGAAGGCACAGAGGGGACAATGGATTGAGTCCAGATCTTTTGTGTGAACTATAGACAAGGATAAAGCAGAATAGTGTTTCCCTGTGGATATACATTTTTAAATGTTAAAGACACACAGACATTAAAGGAATTAGTCTACACATTTGTACTGATGTCCACTAGAGGGAGTGTTAGTCTAAGGAATAGACTGCCGGTCTTGCTTGTTGAACAGATGCACACAAACACACAAGCACATATTAACAGTGGATAGTAAGCACGCTCCCTTACTGTATGTCTGCACATTAGTGAAGCAGAGGATTCTCACGGAACAAAGCTAATAATACTGTAGCAATAATTTAATACTCAGTGATTTTGCTAAATAAAGTCATCATTCTCACCAATTTGTGCTTACAGTTTCTACGCATTTCACTTTTGCAATTAAATTTACGTCACACCTGTGAGATTGAGGTCTTTCATTGAGAAAAAAAAGAAGTAGTGCTGAGTCTTGCTCAAGAAATCCTGTTTTCATTCACTCAGAACTCTTTCCTGCTTCAGCCTTAAAAGTCAAAGCAAATAACAAAACACTCCAGTTTATATGTGCAGCACAATGTAATCAATTAAATGCAAAACTCCTGCATGTTCCAGGCAATCCCTTCTCATTTGCATGTTCAGAGGAGAGAGGAGTAGAGGGAAACAAGATATAAGCATCACAGATGCTCAAGCCACCTCAGCTGGTTCTTTTCACTGTGGAGGACTAGCGGCTCAACTCTGAGTCTTGACTGAATGGCCAACCTTCTCCCCCTTTGGCTAAGAAAGACCACAGCCACCCATTAGCGGAAACACATCTCTGCTTTTTGTATTCACGGTGGTGACCGACAGCTCGTGTCCGTAGATGAGGGTATTAGCATAGATCGACCGGCTTCACGTTCACATTCAGCTCTCTCTTCCCCACAACAGATCTGCATCACTGCAGACACCACACCAATCCATCTATCACTCTCACTGAGATCCTTCTACTGTGGGCAACAACTCCCCCTAACCTGGGGTGGGCACTACACTCTTTTCAGCCTGAGAACCACACCGAGGTGCTAATTCTCACTCTCGCACTCAGCTGCAAAGCGCTCCAACACAAGCTGGAGGTCACTCGGTTACATCGACAAATCTTCTGGTAGAGTCCAAAACCCAAAGGGAATGGGTTTGACTTATTACTGGCCAAAGAGGCCAGATACCACATACTCCTGAAGCACTCACCACATGAACCCCCGAGAGATGTGATTGATTGCCTTCCCTAGGTCTACAAAACACATGCAGGGTAGTTGGACGAACTCCCACACACCCTTAAATATCCTTAGGGGATGACTAGCTGGTCCAGTGTCCTGTGACCACAAAGAAAACTGCATTGTTTTCTCCTGAATCCAAGTCTGACTAACAGACAGATTCTCCTCTTCAGTACCCTGTTGAAGGTTTTTCCAAGGAGGCAGAAGAGTGTGAGCCCTCTCTAAATAGAGGGATCCCCTTCTTGAAAAGGGGATCCCTCTATTTAGATTCCCACCACAGTCTGCCAAACGAGAGGCAACAGCCCAGACCTCAATTCAGTGTTCCAGAAGCATGTCAATCAACAACATCCAGAACCTTAAGGAACTCAGGTGGAAAGTCATCCATCTGACAGGTATGGCCAAAAGAGGCTGTTTAACTATCTCAGTGCCCTCATCCCACTCATCCCCAAATTCAGCTTCCTCTGTAGAAGATATGTCAAGCATGGCAGGTTTTTAAGTAATGTTACCAAAACATAATGACTGGAGCATCTACATCATCTGCAAATCAGATTAGCATAACAACAAAGGTTTCGTGTTATTTGCAAAATGCAAAAAATGAACTCATGCAATCCATGAGATCCTTTTTGTAAGTGATAGTACCAATAAAAATGTATTTCCCTAAAAAGAAATGGTATCAAATGCATATTTGCACAATTACTGCCTTCCAGTTTTCTTTTCCACTGTGCCTGACCCAGATTAACTGCTCCAGCGTGCCATATATTTATATGTTTCCCAGCGCCAGACTTAATCTGTTCCAGTGAGCACAGGCACCCAAAGGGCTGGTACACAACTTGAACACACAAACAAGGACAGTGACTCACACAAAGATGTATTAGTACGAGCACACAAAGACACACTGACTGAGTAACTGGACAGAGGGAGGAGACAGAGAAATATTGTGGGATGAGGGGACACTATGTGGCCAAAGGTATCTACACACATATTTCTATTTTGGTCTGTTGACTGGTTGATGATCGCTTCAGTCCTTATTATTTCAGATCGGGAAATTTGAAGACTCAGGTTAAAAAGAAATCATATTTAAGAGAAAGTGAGTGGAAGGCCCTTTCTTGTGTCAACGTGGCAAACCAGAGGGCCACAAAGAAATGCTTCCATGCTCGTAGGAAACAAATAGTTTATATCATCAAGAACGTTTAGGCTGAAATGAAAGATTATCACGGACTCAAGCAAGTATCAGTGTGGCCAACCTATTTAGTGTTCTTGTGGCTCAATGGGAGCAAACCCCTGCAACCAGGCTCTTTCCAAAAGACTGGAAGCTGTTTAACCAAGACATGAATGCACATGGTTTTGTCATGAGATCGTAACATAGGATTTAAGTAGTTTTTGAGTCAATGGCAGCTATGGAAGTACATTTGACATATAGCAAAGAAAAAAAATGCAAGGATTAGATAGCAACAACTGGGAGAAAAGAAAAACAAGAAATCAATTATTATTATTTCTCCATGGGTGTTGGAAATTAGACAGAGCAGTAACAGAACAAGAAATAGGAGACTTCTACAGTTGATGGAGAGAAAAGAAAATATCTGGTAAAAAGAAAAGCAAAAATGGGAGCACGCACAGAGAAAAAAGGGACAAAAAAATGTCTGACAGCAGGAGTAAAATGACATACAGTGGGGCAAAAAAGTATTTAGTCAGCCACCGATTGTGCAAGTTCCCCCACCTAAAATGATGACAGAGGTCAGTAATTTGCACCAGAGGTACACTTCAACTGTGAGAGACAGAATGTGAAAAAAAAATCCATGAATCCACATGGAAGGATTTGTAAAGAATTTATTCGTAAATCAGGGTGGAAAATAAGTATTTGGTCAATAACAAAAATACAACTCAATACTTTGTAACATAACCTTTGTTGGCAATAACAGAGGTCAAACGTTTACTATAGGTCTTTACCAGGTTTGCACACACAGTAGCTGGTATTTTGGCCCATTCCTCCATGCAGATCTTCTCGAGAGCAGTGATGTTTTGGGGCTGTCGCCGAGCAACACGGACTTTCAACTCCCGTCACAGATTTTCTATGGGGTTGAGGTCTGGAGACTGGCTAGGCCACTCCAGGACTTTCAAATGCTTCTTACGGAGCCACTCCTTTGTTGCCCGGGCGGTGTGTTTTGGATCATTGTCATGCTGGAAGACCCAGCCTTGTTTCATCTTCAAAGTTCTCACTGATGGAAGGAGGTTTTGGCTCAAAATCTCACGATACATGGCCCCATTCATTCTGTCCTTAACACGGATCAGTCGTCCTGTCCCCTTGGCAGAAAAACAGCCCCATAGCATGATGTTTCCACCCCCATGCTTCACAGTAGGTATGGTGTTCTTGGGATGCAACTCACTATTCTTCTTCCTCCAAACACAACGAGTTGAGTTTATACCAAAAAGTTCTACTTTGGTTTCATCTGACCACATGACATTCTCCCAATCCTCTGCTGTATCATCCATGTGCTCTCTGGCAAACTTCAGACGGGCCTGGACATGCACTGGCTTCAGCAGCGGAACACGTCTGGCACTGCGGGATTTGATTCCCTGCCGTTGTAGTGTGTTACTGATGGTGACCTTTGTTACTTTGGTCCCAGCTCTCTGCAGGTCATTCACCAGGTCCCCCCGTGTGGTTCTGGGATCTTTGCTCACCGTTCTCGTGATCATTTTGACCCCACGGGATGAGATCTTGCGTGGAGCCCCAGATCGAGGGAGATTATCAGTGGTCTTGTATGTCTTCCATTTTCTGATGATTGCTCCCACAGTTGATTTTTTCACACCAAGCTGCTTGCCTATTGTAGATTCACTCTTCCCAGTCTGGTCCAGGTCTACAATACTTTTCCTGGTGTCCTTCGAAAGCTCTTTGGTCTTGGCCATGGCGGAGTTTGGAGTCTGACTGTTTGAGGCTGTGGACAGGTGTCTTTTATACAGATGATGAGTTCAAACAGGTGCCATTCATACAGGTAATGAGTGGGGGACAGAAAAGCTTCTTACAGAAGACGTTACAGGTCTGTGAGAGCCAGAGATTTTCCTTGTTTGAGGTGACCAAATACTTATTTTCCACCCTAATTTACGAATAAATTCTTTACAAATCCTACCATGTGAATTCATGGATTTTTTTTTCACATTCTGTCTCTCACAGTTGAAGTGTACCTCTGGTGCAAATTACTGACCTCTGTCATCATTTTAAGTGGGGGAACTTGCACAATCGGTGGCTGACTAAATACTTTTTTGCCCCTCTGTATAGAACTCCCTCTGCAGCATTTAGTCATGTGGTGTGTGGCTGCAGAGCACTTAGAAACACACAGACAATGTCTTCACAGACATCTTCAACATATCACTCATCCAGGCTGTCGTCCCCACATGTTTTAAAGCCACCACAATCATTCCGGTTCCAAAAAAGTCATCTCCCTCCTGCTTTAATGACTACCGTCCTGTTGCACTTACTCCCATCCTGATGAAGTGCTTCGAACGACTAGTCATGCAGCACATCAAGACTGTCCTGCCCCCCTCCCTGGACCCCTTCCAGTTTGCGTATCGGCCCAATCGCTCAACCGATGATGCCATCTCCACTGCACTCCACTCAGCACTCACACACCTGGACAAAAAAGATTCATATGTTCGAATGCTGTTCATAGACTTCAGTTCAGCATTCAACACTATAATCCCCCAACAGCTCACTCAAAAACTGGTCCAGCTGGGGCTCAACACCTCACTGTGCAACTGGCTGTTGGATTTCCTCACCGGAAGACCTCAAGCAGTACGGGTCGGCAGTAATACATCCAGCACCATCATTTTAAACACGGGGGCCCCGCAGGGATGTGTGCTGAGCCCCCTCCTCTTCACTCTGCTGACCCATGACTGCACTCCATCACACAGCTCCAACCTCTTCATCAAGTTTGCGGACGACACAACGGTGGTGGGTCTCATTAGCAACAGGGATGAGACCGACTACAGAAGTGAGGTGAGACGCCTGGCCACGTGGTGTGCTGACAACAATCTCTCTCTGAATGTGGAGAAGACGAAGGAGATTGTTGTGGACTTCAGGAGAATGCACACCCAACATGCTCCTCTGACCATTGACGGAGCGTCTGTGGAGAGAGTGAGCAGCACCAAGTTCTTGGGTGTGCACATCACAGAGGATCTCTCCTGGACGTACAACACCACAGCACTGGCCAAGAAATCACAGCAGCGTCTCTTCTTTCTCCGCAAACTAAGAAGAGCAGGAGCACCAGCCCCCATCATGTACACTTTCTACAGAGGCACCATCGAGAGCATCCTGTCGAGCTGCATCACTGTGTGGTTTGGAGCCTGCAATGCGTCCTGCCATAGAACCCTCCAACGCATAGTGAGAGCTGCAGAGAGGATCATTGGTGTCTCTCTCCCCTCCCTCCAGGACATTTACAGCACCCGTCTCACTAAAAAAGCCCTTTGCATAGCGGCTGATCCCACGCACCCAATGCAAAGCTTCTTCAAGCTGCTGCCGTCAGGGAGGAGACTGCGGAGTCTCCAGGCCAGGACCAGCAGACTGAAGGACAGCTTCATCCATCAGGCTGTCAGGAAGCTTAACTCCCTCCCGATTCTGCCCCCCTCTCCCCTCCTCTCCACCACGGTCTCACTGAACTCTGTCACACACACACACACACACACTCACTCTCTGACGCACTCACTGGCCTGCTCCAGTCACTTTGTGGAGCATTGGACTGCTTAAGCATTGGACCTCATAAGACTTTGTTGTTACACTATCTCTTACCGTACACTACAAAATCCCCATTTGCACTATTTGCCTATTTTGCACCACTATGCCTTCTTACTTGAATATTGTATATTGTATATTGCATAGCTTTTTTTTTTTGTTATACGTAAAATTGTATTGTATTTATTTAAATTTTTACTTTTTAATTATTTTATTTGCATTTTTCTAATCACTAGGGTTTGAGAGTAACGCAATTTCTATTCTGTGTATGTCCTGTACATGTGGCAGAATTGACAAATAAAGTTGACTTGACTTGACTTGACATGCATGCACAAAAAGTCTCACACGTATATGCAATCTATAGGCTCATTTTATTATCTTTTATGGCACACATGCAACACTGCACATACCCTGAGCAACAGTAGCAACATCAATGCCTGCCCATTACCCCAAGTTGCTACATCTGGTGAGAAATATTTACTTAAAAAATTGGATCGGTACTTATTTGATTATGAAAGGTACAAGGAGCTGGGATGGAGGTGGGTTGCAAAGTGGCTTGTAGACATGCAATTTTGAGCAGAGCAGATCAATTCATAAAGCATTTCTATGTGACATTCTCTCACTGGATGTGTGAAAGCGGGTCAGGCGAGCCATCAGCTACTTACACTTCAACTGTAGCATGTAACTCGACTTTGTGGTCTACCTAAATTAACCCTATGATTTTATATTTGGTAATGTAAGTTTATGCATATAAATACATGGTTAAAGTTAGAGAGAGAAGTGTGGTTACAATATAAAAAAGCCATAAAAAGCAGATGCCATTATTTAACCAAAACTACAATATCCCTCTAATATAGTTTTAATATTTTTTTAACTAAATTGTTTCCATCAGTGGACTAACAAACAGAACTGTGACAGTAACTCTGGCTGGAATAGTGCAGTCGTATAAAGTTATTCAGTAATGTGATTAATATGTGATCTAAAAACAGATGTCTGAAATTTATACACAACACATACTTACTGTTTAAAACACTTTAAGTACTTTTTCACTTACAACTATTGGTATAATTGATTTATATTTAGGTAGTGAGGTTGTTGCACCTTCTGACTTTTGTGATGTTGTCATCAAAGTATATATAAAAAACTCCCAAAATATACCTTGGCCTTTTTTAGATTCTGACGTGCAGTCATTGTGCAATGTCATCAAAACAAAGGAAAAAGATCAAGTATTTAGGCAAACATCTCATTTTATTAGTCTCACTGTCTCACACTGAGCGTTCATCAAAGACAAACACTGATAACGGTTTAGCTAAATTTCGGAGCTTTAGCTCTCTTTGGTTCATTGAGCAACAAAATGAGCTGCCAACCGTATTTGGATCCTATTTGGAGTTTGATGTTTTGTTGCCATTTCATAAATCAGTGCAACAGTTTTAGAACTGGCAGCTTTCAAGGTGCAATCCAAAATAAACCAACTGGTTTTAAGCTTTTTGAGAAACAGACAACGCGCAGATAATCTCCACATGACAAAGGCTGTATTATGGACGCGACAATTTACAGATGTACACATTTTTGCTTTTTGTGTGTGTGTGATAATTATCGTTATTATCACAACAGTGACTGACATACCACAAAACACTTGAGGAACTTGAGAATCTGAAAAGAAACATTTTACAGGGAGGCTTTCCACGGATGAAAAGATCTTGATGGATCAGTTAGGTAAAGTAAAAAGTAACTCACTGTCTGGCGTGTCAGAGAGAGCGGTGTATTCTCTCTTCCAGTGCGTGCACAAGCTGGTAACATGAAGCATCCAGAGGATTTCAGTCCTTGTTGGCTGCAAGAGGAAGCAGGAGTATTTTAGGCATCTTACAAAGTACATTATATTGTATGTACAGGGATTTTTTTTAGTCTTTGCACATTTGTCACACTTACATGTTTTAGATCATGAAATAAATTGTAATATCAGACAATGTTAACATGAGTTAGAGAGGTCAAATGCACTGCAATTTCAGAAAACACCAGCAAAAAGTTTAAGCTTTGTGAGTGTTGAGTACTCACCAGTTTGCTCAGCTCTCCTCTCTGTTCCCCGCTCTCTCTCTCTCCTTTCTCTCTCTCTTTTAGTAAAATAAAAGCAGGGGGAACGCAACAGGTTTTTCTGGTATGAGGCCTCATGGCTGTTTGAATAGTCCTGCAAACACACAAATATTCACTTTGAAAAGTCAGCATATCAAATTGCTAGTGCTACAAAAAGCAGTACATTAGCTTACAAATCATTCAGGGGGAGAAATTATGCACCGGTGTCTGCAGTACATTCATCCTTTAAAAAAATCCTTTTTGTGTAAAGGCCCAGTAAGCACAATTAAAGGTATTTACAAAACCTGCTCATCACTGTCTTATTTATTTATCATGGTTCTGCAAATTCAAAATGACTTGAATTTGCTTTTATGTCTCAAGTCAAGAAATCATTTTAAAACAAATACTATCTCTTCCAAATCAGTTGTCTCAAGTCTACAGCTCCGGTGGTCGTAGTGAGCGCAGCATATGTACATTCAGCTGATAACCTGCTGCGTACACAAACAGCCTGTGTGATGCAAAACTGTGGGTCATAGTAGCAATTAGCTGTCATTGTCACTGTTAAATTCTCACCCTGCTTTCACAGAGCAGCAAGAGGACCAAATATAAATTAGCACTAACACAATGACACTGAGACACAGACACACTGCTCACACACTGATTCATGAACACACTGGCTGTTCTGTGTAAAACCATTTTAAGCCGCCCACTCCCCACAGCCTGCAAGAGTCAACACATAACATGCTCCAGCTAGCTGTCAAAATCCCACCAGACTTTGAACTAGCAGCATCTCGCAGAGTTATTTTTATACCTAATGTCTGAGATGCACTCGTCCACTGAAGACAAGGAGAAATCTTTCCAGGTCTTTGTACATGAATCACTGACCAAAAATACAACTGCTGTCTGATTGTGTTGTACTATGACAATCAAGAAAAGCGTGCTATTTTTGTTATTCTTTTTTTCTGTCTGTGCTTTTTATAAAATAAACTGTGCAGCGACAGGACAATAAATGAAAGAGAAATTCTATTATTTACATATTTTATACATTATCTGCTGTATCTTATGGATGCGTGTCTTTGTAAAGAGCATGTAGGAATGAATAGGAGCAAAAAAAAGGGAAAAAATACCTTAATCTTAGCACCTCAGAAGAAAGAGGTGAACTTCTTGCCAAAACCAGAGATCGCTGGAGGAAAGTGGACAAAAACGGAGAGTTAGATGAATGTTGCAGATTTCTCTGTGGGTTATTGAGCAATAAAGTAAAATTGAGTTGTAAAAGTTTCTTTTTTCTAACAGTTATTTATACTTTATTATCCTTTTTATCGTAATCAGTTCAGTACTAGATTACAACCAATTTTATGTTTAATGCGCTCTCTCTGTTTTCTGCTGATTCATTGGCGTTACCTTCTCCCAGTTTGCCAGCCTGCTCCGCGGCTCCTCCAGGCAGGATCTTAGAAAACATGCCTTCTCCTTCCATGCCCGGTTGACCTGCTGCAGCACTGCCAATACCACCAGGTCTAGGAGCAGCTTTGGAGCCTGGACAGAAATACAGCGAGTGGAAGAAAGGGAGAGGATGATGGGATGTGGGAGAGGAAACATGGCCAGAGACGAAAATACGGAAGAAGACTGAGTAGAGGAGGAATCTATATTTGTCCAGATTTCATATTCGGTGGCACCTGTTAGCAAATATGAATTTTATGATGGGATCTGGTGTCCGGTGTTGTGTGTCTATTTACCGAGCTTTAAAAATTAGGGCAGTAGAAGAACTGCATCGCTCATCAGTTGCCCTGTTGAGTTTTTTCTGCCCTTTAAGTTTGCTGATTTATTTGATTTATTTGCTTGCCTGCAGCCGTTCTTTGGTCATTAGGTCCCCTCGGATAGACCTACATAGGCTTCCTGTTTGCTGATTTCCTTCCTTAAGAAAAATTTGCTTCATCCCATTTTCAGCTGGATCTTCTATCTACTCATTCGTTGAGATGTTTAAATAATTGATTTTCCAACAAAATGGCAATTTCACTAAAATATTAATTAGCCTTTGATGTTCTGTCCCAAAACAGCACCAATCCAGGTGCTATTTTTAATTCTTCTTCTTTCGGTTTCCCTTTTACGGGTCACCACAGCGGATTATCAGCCTATCCTCCATCTCACCCTATCCTTATCATACTGTTCTTTCACATCAACATGTCCTTCCTTCCTGCATCCATGAATCTTCTACGTGATCGTCCCGTATATCCACTATCCCTCCTCTGCACATGTCCAAACCATCTTGCTCAACCTGAGCTGTCCCTCTGATGTACTTGTCCCTCCTGATTAGTCCCAATGAAAATCTTAGCATATTCAGATCTGCCACTCCAACTCGGCCTCCTGTCTTTGTATCCAAGCTACTGTCTCCAAACCACAGATCATAGCAGGTCATAGTGGCTCCACCCACTTTCTATTGCTTTGGCTGGTTGACCCCAGGTATTTAAACTCTTTCACCTTCACTACCTCTACTCCTGGAATCTTCACATCACAACGCTATATTGTGTCTTGCTTCTTCTGGCTTCCAGTCTCCTCTACAGTGTGCGCCTCCACATCTACACACTCTTCTTCCTGCTCCCTACTCTCACTACAAATCACAGTGTCATCAGCAAACATGACTCCAGTGTCAGCTCATCTGTTAAGCTGTCCATCACCACTTCATTATAATGTTTTGTAAGGTTATTTCTAAAAAAGAAAAATGTGAATTTTCTGAATTTAAAGTTGAGCAATTAGATTCACATGATTGGACTAAAAATTAATGATTAAAAATGAAGAATGTTTTTAAAAAATCTTTCATGTCCCTCGATTTATCCATGTATGAAACAAGTTAGATTAGCTGCTCTCCCTTTAAGGTCATCCTCTCTTCAGTATAAAGACAGAAGGAAAACAACTGTCTGTAACCAAGTTTTAAGGGCAGCGACCTCAAACTAATGATCGATTCAGTATTGATTCATTTTAATAGAAAGTTACTAAAAATGTTAGAAAGGGGTAAAAAAGCATAGATATTATTTTGCGAGATGAAGATTAACACAAATACTACTATACTATTACCTAACTAACACATTATGTCGTGACTTGGCATATTCATGAGGAATTACTGCCATGAAGTGAAAGCCCTCCTGTGTGTTTTTCCACTGTTGGATTAGCTGCAGATTAATCTCAGATTAGATGAAAGAGTGCGCAGTGGTTACATAATTCAGACATAGTGGGAAGCAGTTGGCAAGTTGTGGAATTTTGGGATTCTGTGTGTTTTGTGTGTGTGATGAGTGTACAGTACCTATGCCTGTGAGCGGGGGCTGGGCAGTCTTTGAGGCCAAGACAGGTGCTGCTTTTGCTCCAATAGCTGTTGCTGGAGGTGTGTCGATCTTGGGCTGGAGGCAGAAAGAGATGGAGAGAGGGGGAGAGAAAAGGGTCAAAGTTCATCCATTTAGAAATACTGACATCCCATGTTTACCTTCTTTTCACTGCAAAAAGGTTGGAAGTAGAAGACAGTCAGGGAAAAATGTCTGTCATGTATTCACATCGCTGGTGGCAGACAGGAATTGGAGGAATGTGGGATTTAGTTCTGTTTACTCGAATAAAACTTGAATGAAAGAGTGAGACAATACGAGATAAAAAGAGAAGAAGACAGCTGAAGTGATAGATAAGAGACGGAGAGACAGAAGCAAGACTGGAGAGAAAGCTGCTCCCTTATTGTGTTGTATTGTGACAGCTCACTGAATGATGACTGACTGAATGATGACTTTCAACACTGTCAAGTGTCAGTCTGAGGGTTTTCTCTTGAAAAAGATGGAATCTCTTCTGTTAAGTGGGGTTGATTCACAAACCCAGAAGAAGAAAAAAGTGAAAAAACATATCTACAGAGTCAATGCACCCTGACATTGGTTGTTAAAGTCCCTGGAGCCCTCCTGGGGGAAAAGAACACTCTTTTGTACTAATTTGAACTGTCCCCTTTTTAAGGGGACAAATGGACTAAAACCACACACTGGAGCTTTTTCTTTAACTTCTCACCCTTACACACTGATCAGACATAACATTATGACCAATGACAGGTAAATACTAATAACTAATAACTATCGCTTCATCATGGGGCTTGTTAATATTAGGGTGCAGGTGAGCATTTTGTCTTCAAAGTTGACGCGTTAGAAGCAGGAAAAAACGGCAAGAGTAAGGATTTGAATGAATTTAACAAGAGAGAAAATGTGATGGCTAGACGACCAAGTCAAAGCATCTCCACAGCTGCAGCTCCTGTGGGGTTGTTCCGGTCTGCAGTGGTCAGTATCTATCAGAAGTGGTCACAGGAAGGGACAGTGGAGAACCAGTGACATGGTCAAGGGCAGCCAAGGCTGACAGATGAATGTGGGGAGCAAAGGCTGGCCCGTGTGGTCCGATCCAACAGATGAGCTTTCCAGCTCAAATTGCTGAAAAATCTAATGCTGGTTCTGATAGAAAGGCGTCAGAATACACAGTGCATCGCAGTTTGTTGTCTATGTTGCTGCACAATCACAGACCAGTCAACTGACCCCTGTTCACCACTGAAAGAACCATCAATGGACACGTGAGCTCACAACTGGCCCACAGAACAATGGAAGAAGTTTGTTGGCTCAGTCTGATGAATCATGTTTTCTTTGACATCACATGGATGACTGAGTGCGTGTTCGTCGCTTCACAAGGGAACACGTGGCACCAGGATGGACTTTGGGAAGAAGGCAAACTGGTGGAGTAAGTGTAAAGCTTTGTGCAATGTTCTGCTAGGAAACTCTGGGTCCTGCCATTCACCTGGATGTTATTCCCTGATGGCCGTGGCCTCTTTCAGCACGATATTGCACCGTGCCTCAAAGTAAAAATGGTTCAGGGATAGTTTGAAGACCACAAAAACGAGTTTGCGGTGTTGACTTGACCTCCAAATTCCCCAAATCTAAATCCAATCAAGCATCTGTGGGATGTGCTAGACAAAACAAGTTCGATCCATGGAGGCCCCACCTCACAACTTACTGCACTTAAAGGATCTGTTGCTAACATCTTGGTGTCAGATACACACGCAACACACCTTCAGGAGTCCCTCGACAGGGTCAGGGCTGTTTAGGCAGCAAATGGGGAACCAACGCAACATTACAGAGGTGGTCATAATGTATGCCTGATCAGTGTGTTTGATACTTTTAAAACCCCTGGAAAGAATTACTACTAACTACCAAAGTAAAGTTTTATATAAAAATGCTTCATTTCATTTCTTTTCTTTTCATTTTTTTATCTTGAGTTCTGATGTTGCTGTCAATCAAATCCATATTTAATCCATTTATTCCCTTGGCACTCATCTATGTGACACAAAGTTGCCAGTACTGGAGCTGATAGGTTCAGTTGATTTATTTGAATCTGCTGTGTCATTGTGATCAGTTTGAAAGTTTCTGTGCTGTTGTGTCCCTCTCTCTCAAACCCCCACCCCGACACCCCACTGCTCTGCATTCAACATCTGAGAACTAAATGGACAATGGCCTCAGGAAAGATACACACCAGACCATTTCTGATATCCATCACAGTAACAGCTTGGATTATCTGAACACAGGAAATATGAACCAGTGTTTGGATCCCTGTCATTTTTATCTTTTATGATAGACTGGCTCCTCTGTTTTCTGTAAACTGTGTGTGTGCAATTTATTTAAAGCTTCTATTTAAAGCAATCCATAAATAAACCTGACTTCAAAGACAGTGAACTGTTATTTTTAATCCCAAAATATGCTGCATCATTTCCATTTCATTCTTTTTGCTGCTGCAGAACATAGGTGATGCATAATGGTGCACAATGCAGCATACAGAATTTCATTATTTACAGCCACTTAATCAATGCTTTTTAATTACATAATGGACCCAACATAAGAGTGCAAGTGAATGAGTTCACACGCTGAATAATTATCATACCGCAATTTTTTTTGTTTTGTTTATGGTTTCCTGTCAGAAGCATTTGCAAAACCCATCCCTGCATAATTTTACATCAGATTTTATGAACAATTTCACTTTTCATTTTTCCTGCTGACTTTATACTAATGTACCAAAATGAAAATCATGAACACCCTTCAGCTCTGAAAGCACATTATGAATGATTCTGGGGTAGTAATAACCGGCACGGTGATAGTGGCTTTGTGAGCTTGAAAGTCATTCATATATTTACTAAAGATTGAATGAAGAGAATCTCTGAACTATCTCAGGTTTTGGGTTAAATGTCAGAGTGAGATTTTTTTGCTTCAGCTAGAAAAATAGATTGACATGGATTTCTGATTATGGAGGAAATGCAGGGTGAGAATAGATTTTTGCAAAGAGACTTTATGAGTGAGAATTTCTTGAGCATCTAGCAGACAGTGAATCAGCTACGCTGAGTTATCAACTGCCTCTCTGTTAATCACAGTGTAAGATAAAACTTGCCAGCAGAGGCGAGGCAGAATTTCAATATACTATCTGAACTGGGAGGAGGACCAGCTCTTATCTCGGGGACTGTGGAGGGACAGTGGAGGATGGAGGAGTGCAAAGGAGACAAGTGGAGACAAGCTGAAAGTGAAAGGGCTGGAGGACTAAAACAAAATAAATTGTTACTGTGCAGTAGGATGGCATATGTAATGTGAATATTGAAAGATATTTTTGTAATGGTCATGAAATACTTCTTATGTTACTTCATAAAACCAAAAACATCCTTTTATGACATTTTCTTCAAAATGTCAAATACAAATGTGAATTGAACCATTTGAGTGCACTGAAAGATGCATATTTTTTATTTTTACCTCATACAGAATAGAAAACAAAACAAGCCTCAAATCCTTACTTAGAAGAGTCATCTTTTCTTTCTGGACTCACAATTGTGGATGTTGTAGTTCCTGTTGGACCTGTCTGCCTGGCTTGGCCCATGGGTCCACCTGCTGGTCCCATCTGCCCCGGTTTGGCCTGGCCCTGTCCCATTCCCATTCCCATTCCCATTCCCATGCCCATGCCTTGTCCTTGGGCTTGGGGCTGCTGCTGGGAGCTGTTGGTTGTTGTGGCACCGGGCTGCCCTGGTCTGGTTGCTGAAGTCTGGGCTTGCTGCTGGAGTTGAGCCCTCTGTCCCGGAGCCCCATCTGTCTGGGAACCCGGGCCACCTTGCCGTCCTGATCCCGTAGGCCCACCAGCAGATCCCTGAGCCCTAGCAGAGCCACTGCCAGACCTTGAGGAGCCTGAGTGGAAAAAAAGGGTGTTTTTTTATAAACAGTTTGTGGCTATTGCTTGAAAATGGACTCTTCTTGCCAATAAAAAAACAGGACATTAATTCAGCACTGATTTTTTCTGCAGCTACTGCCTGAAGGCCTGTAACTGTTGTCAAAACTGAAGGAATGATTGGCAGCTGAAAGGATTCAGTCAACACATCTTTGACCTTTGCGTCATCTGTTTCTTGTCTTGTGCACACATTTCCAAGTCGGTTATGCAAGTTAGATGATTTCCGCTACCATCTTCCACAGAGAAAGTTATGCTTTTATAAAACCAAAACTACAATGTACTGATAAAAGAAGCGGCTTACTCTGGCTTTCTCTTATAAAGTACTTTCAGATTTTATTACAGTGTAATAGTAACTGACAGGAAACACAGGCATGAGATGATGACACACAACAATGTTGTGAGCATAGATGAAAGCAGTGATTTAATGACTGCAGTGCTAAGAAAACAGCCATGGTGCTGCCTGCAGATAGCACATTTCTTGGAAAACATGTGCCTGATATTATATAGTTAATTAGAAAATGTTGATCCCTGAGGGAATATATGAGTGTAAAAAAAGCATCAAACACAATCTGAACAACAGGGGTTATTAAATACTTCTACCTAAGACTTAAATGATTTAAAAAAGAACACGGTATTAACTCCAGTGCCTGCTGTAGTTTCATTTTTTAAGACACATTTATAAAAGTGACACAATCATGTGTTCAGTATTAAGGTTAAGCTCATGGATCAGCATTATTAGATCAGACACTAAAAACAAGAAACGAGCTTCATTAGTTAGGGATATATAATAGTGCAGGTGCTATTATGAAAAAGTTTTGAGATTTATGGCGAAAAGCAATATAAGTGTTTTTTTTATTTTAAACTAAACTAACTGAAACATACTTCAGTCTAATCTATATCGCCCACATAAGCAGAATCCGAATGAGATCTAATGCTGTTGTTCTCAGGAAAAGGACTTTTAGTTGATGCATCTTTTACTGCTTCTTCATTGTCTTTCATTATAAAGACAATGACATTATAACGTAGTGTGTAATATAACATTCAATAATATATAATTGCTTTCAATTCTCAGATAAATGTGCAGTTAATTAGAAAATATAAATCAATTGAACAGTCAGTCCAATAATCACATAATCAATAACTTAGATAAACTCTTTCTAGTCTGTACAATATTTTGCAATATACTTAAGTCAACGGGTTTCGAATACACTGTAATTAACCTATACATTGAGGTATAAAGTACAAAGACTGCGCTCTAATCATGTTTGACAAGAGATTCAACATTCGTATGTACCTGGTGGCTGCCCCTGCATGTCCACTGGACCCTGGGACTTGCTACGTGAAGACCTGTGTGGGTCGCCCTGTCTGGAGGAACGCTGGCCATGATGATGCCCAGATGAGTCGCGGGAGTAGTCGGAAGAGTGGTACCCACCGGATCTTGAGTCAACACGTCTTCCTGTAGATGAAGATCTTCCTGAGGGATCATGGCGCATAGATGGGTCTTTGGGGTGCCCCTTAGAGGATCTTGAGGACCTAGGCTCATCTGAATGACGTGAGGAGGAAGAATGGCGGCTAGAACTGCCATGGTGTCTGTGGTCGCGAGATGATGAGTGTCGCCCTGTGTGGCCATACTCATCTTGGGGCCACAGGTCCTCCTCAGGAGGCTCATCATAATCATGGTAGGTGTGTTTGACACTGTGCCGGCTCCTCCCAGAGTGGCTGCTACCGTAGTGACGAGAACTGGAGCGTGGCTTCTCAAACCAGTCGGTTTCTTCTTGGCCCAGATGGTAGGCTTTGGAAACCGAGAGCAGATCACAGTCAATCTCCATGTCGTTCGGAGACAGCGGCATGCAGGCTGAAAGAAGGAAGAAGGCAGGAGGAAGACCAACCGCATGCAAAAGAAAAGAGTGGGTAGGGGTAGACACAGAAAGAAGGGCAGAAAAATAAAAATAAAAGTTTTACATCCATGCACTTAACACTTAAAACATGTAAACTTCACACAATACAAGACAATATTACCAGAATAAAACAAACACTGCAAAACTGTCTGCTTTGGCTGCTGTTTTTGTGTTCATTTCAAATTAAAAGCCAGTGACAGAGGAGGACAGATATCCTGCACTAAGACACTGTATAACTGCTCTGGCAAGACAAAGCAGGTATATAAAACAGTCAACCTCTATTTAATTGCTGATTTGAGACAATAACACCTCTTTGACGGAATAAATATCAAACCTATAGGGGGGGACTGTTTTGCAGTGTAGATCCAAACACATGTAAAAACATAAGTAAAGATAAAAACCTGTAAAGAAAAAATGCATTTGTGTCGTGCAAAGACCTTTCAAGTGAATCAGAGTGTAGCGAATGACGAAAACGACCACGCCGAAGAACCATGCGAGTTTGGAACAGACAGACGACTGGACGGACAGGCGGAAGGACGGACAGGCAGGCAGACAGACAGATAGCAGTCCACTGATACGAGAGCTCCGAGTGACTCTCAGGATGACGAAAACATTAGCATGCAACAGCTATATCTGTCTCTTTTTTACTTTCTTTTTCTTTGCTAAGTCTAGCCTTTGGGTGGGTGGGGGACGTTTAGATAAACGTTGGGAGCAGTAGAAGGTAGTGAGACTGTGTGGGATTTCATCTCCCACAATTACCTTCGCTGTCTGACACAGCGCAATGATAATCGTCTATAAAGTATGTATCATCCGATTTGTAGACGTGTGTCCGGGGAAGGTCCCTTATGTGGTCTTGAACATCTGGCAGCGAGTGACTGGAACCATAATGGCCATAATAGTATTTACATCTACCGCTGTGACTGTCATACGGGTCGGGACCTAAACTTGACGATCGCCCAGAACCCATGAACCTCCCCAAAGGACTCAGGGGACTCTCCTCTTCAGAGTATTGTCGGGTTGGATGGCGCCCCCTGTAGCCAGATCGATAGGAGCGGTCGTCCCTCTCATAGGATCGGCTGCGATACCCGGAGTAGTCCCTGGCTGAGATCTTGTCCATGCCGTAGCCAGTGGAGCGGGAACGGCCAGTGGAGGTGTAGTAAATTCGATCGTCCTCATCCACCGTCATACTATAGTATCGACTACCATGAGTGGTGCCACTGCCACTGTCGTAAGCACTCCTCTTAAAACCGTAATCCTCGATCAGCTGGCGTCCTCGAATGTGAGAGGAGGGGTAAGCCGCACCTGTCACTGAGGAATAGGAGGCCAGGTCTGCCTCCACATCCCGTGCCTCCTCAATCGGGGAAAACTTGGAGATTTTTTGCTCCATACTCCCCAGCTTCCTGTGCTTGCTGCGCTTGGATGACATGACAGCAGGAGCCAGAAGGGTTCTGGAGGACGGTGAAGGTTTCTGTACCCCAGAGCGGATGCTGCCATGTTTGTAGTCGAAGTCATAGAAATAGGGGGATCCCCCACCCATGCTAGCGCTGCTGCTGCCCCCTAGAGGTCCGTGCCTGTAGCTGCTCTTACCCCTGCCATGGTGGTCGTACAGCTCTTCCTGCATCGCTGCTTCCTCCTCGGGTGCCCTGCCATAAGAGGAGCTGCCAGTTCCCCCACGCGTCGTGCCAGTGGTGCTGCTGTGGCTGTGGATGTCGCCCGGGTAACGCCCACTGCCGCCATGATGCATCATGTCCCCTGTCATCGTGCCCAGCCCATCTTTTGCCGTCAGCTCGCTAACATCATCTATCATCATGTAGTTCCTCGGAATGTTTTGCTCTAAACCAGGAGCCCCATACATCCCATCTGCTGTGCTGTAGGTGGAAGGACTGTCTACAGAGTGCCCGTAGGCATTGGACACAGTGGAAGTATACTGTCCATATGAGCTGGCTGTGGTGGTGGTGTAGCCATAAGTATTAGCAGTAGTTGTGGTATACTGGCCATATGAACTTGTGGTAGTGGAAGTATATTGGCCATATGTACTGGGGGGCATTGTTGAGTACCCACCGTAGCTGCTGGACACCGGTGCTGACCCATAGGGCCCATACGAGCTTGCCATTGTTGTTGCTGCAGTGTACTGAGCATAGGATGGGGCTCCACTGGAATAGGTAGCATCCTGAGCAGTAGTGGTAACCACAACAGTAGGGTTGCTAATAGTCTCATAGTTGGTGGGCATCTTGTGCTCTAGATCGGCCAATGAAGTCTGCCTCGGTCTTCCTGGATGAACTGTGAGGATATCAACTTGGGGCTGACCAGGGTATGGTGTGGTCTGGCTGGGGTAGGAGGACACAGCGCTGGGATAGGGTGAGCTGTGGGTGGGGTATGGTGGCTGACCGGGTGGTGCTGGCCCAAAACCTGTATGCCCTGGCTGAGGCTGAGGCTGAGGTGCAGCTGGTAACCCCATGTCTGTCTGGGGGTATGGGGGCTGAGTTTGGGGGTAGGTGTGAGAAGGATATGAGGTTTGAGGTTGATAGGTAGGTCCAGGAGGGGGAGCATGGGTTTGAAGGGGAGTGGGTTGTGGCAGTGCCTGTGACTGTGACACTGTTGGGTAGGGAGGCTGGTTGAATGTTGCAGACTGGTATGGTACACTTGGTTGCTGAGATGGAGCTGCTGGTTGGCTTTGGGGGTACTGACAAGAAAGGAAGGACGAGGTGGGTGGGTATTGGGCTGCGGTGTTGAGGTCACTGGTGAACTGGCTGAGAGGGGCGGTGCTTGGTCTGGTTGTTAGTAGCCCATTACTCTCATGTGACGCAGCTGCAGCTGCTAAACGTAAGTTATTCAACTCACTATCAGACATATAGTCCCTGGTGTCCCCCATACACCTCAGGTAGGCAATATCCCTTCTCTCCCTCTCCTTGACCAATGTCTCCTTCCTTTGGTGGATCCCCAGCTCAAGGTATCTCAGCTTAGCATCAATTTCTTTCTCTTCTTCCTCTAGTTCAGCTTGCTGCTTTCTCAGCTTGGTTGACTCTTGCTCCACGGCCTTGAGCTCATGGGTGAGGTCTTTGAGGAGGCTGGCTTTCGCAGCCAGGCCAGACCTGGAGCTGGGCTTGAGGCTGGGCACGGAGGGCAGGTAGACCTGTTGGAGGGCTGGTGTCATCATGGGCAGGTGAGCTGATGTAACAGTCTCGTCTGGAGGAGGGCTAGGCAGGGTTCGCTTGACCTTGCGGAGCAGTGAGCTCTGCTGTAGGGCTGCCAGCTGGAGAGAGAGAGACAGAAGAGAGAGAAAGAAAGAAAGAGAGACGGGGGAAGGAGTGGAAGAGGAGAAGAATATGGGGGGGGGGGGGGGGATTGGTGATGTAAAACATCAGATGTGGGGAATGAGGAGATCAGTGTGATAACAGTGGTTAGGAAGATCAATGGAATAGGAATGGGGGATGGAGAAATGGGAGGTGCGTGTGTGTTGGGGGGGTAAGTGAGAATTTGAGATGAACATGGCGAGGTATGGATAATGGGGAAAATCAATAGCAAAGATAGATGAAAAAACAGGTGAAGCAATTAAGCAGAGCAGATGAGTGAGATGTAAAAAGGGTTGAGGAAACAAATAAGGTAAAATAAAATAAAATAAAATAAGAAAAATAAATTAATGTACAGGGTTATAGGTAAAGGGAGAGAGTTGGCGGGAGAGATGACATGCACAAAATATGAGTAGAAGAGGAGGAAGGGAGGAAGAAAAACTCAAAAAGAGAAAAAAAGGGGTCAAAGAACAGAAGAAACAAGGAAAGGACGCAACGACAGGGCCATATAAGGGAGACAAAGGAAACACACATAGACAAAAGGACAAAGACAACAGGAAACAAGAGTGGAGTTTGTGTTAGCAGACATACAAAAACAGTGAAATGAGTGGCAACTGTGATAGAGTATTCCATTAATTTAATAGCTACTAATGCAATGAATTTCTCTTTCTTTTTTTGTTTTTACAGTTTTGAGTTGATATTTTCAGAAATTTGGGATTTATACCTTTATCTTAATATTTTCTTAATAATTTGTTAATTCTTATAAAATAATTAGTAATGATGAGACCAGTAAACAACCTAAGTTTAATTAAAGGTTGTGGAGACAGCATGTAGTTTTGTTATGCTAAAATCTATATTCTTACTTAGAATGCACCATGGAATAACAAAAAACCCCAACATAATAGGCATATGAAGTACAGTATAATGAAGCAAATGAATATACTGGAAGATATAGCTGGATTTAAAGGCTGGCTAAATGAACCAGCATGGCTTTTACAATTTTCCACTGTAAAATCTACTAAAAATAGAGAACAAAAATTAGGATTATCATTGATTTTTGATTTAGCTGTAAATTTTGACTGCTTAATATTGAATTAATAAAATGCTGAATTTGTGTGGGCTTCCCAGTCAAAACCAGTCAATGATGTGACCATCAAAATAATCTGTGTTTATCTTTGTCTTTATACTGTGTGTAAATAATATATCATCCCATTTGTTCCTACCAAACATATATTGAAATTGTAAATAGATCATAGTGTGTTGTGTGTTATTTTTCATTTCAGTCTGTGTGTAGGCGGAAGCATAAAGAGAAATCCCCTCTGGGACCTATTATTTTCACAATCCTAACATGGAGGTAGTGAAAAATACACTATGAAACACTTTTCAAAGGGTCAGAAGAATACAATGATACATATATATATATATATATATATATATATATATATATATATATATATATATATATATATATATATATATATATATATATATATATATGTAAATAGGTACAGTTGGGGTCAGAATGACATTTTAGAGGATGAATGTCATTTTGGATTTTCTCTTTCTACAAAAGATCTAGACAAAGACCCAAACTTAACCCTGAAAATGAAAGGAAATATCGCTATGAACTGAGAGAGTGCTTACTGCGAAAGAAAATATCCCTGCTTCAAAATCTTAGCCTTCAAACAAGACTGAAACTTCCAAATCCTTTCTGGAGAAAAGCTTTAGGGTCAGTCGAGACAAAGATTGAGCTGTTTGGCCGCAATCGCTACAGGTTTGTTTGGGCGAGTAAAATTCAGGAGTTCCGATCTAGGAAAACAGTGCCGACTGCAAAGCATGGTGGTGGTAGCATCATGTTTTGGGGCTGTTTTGCTGCCAGTTGTGCTGGTACATTGCATAAAGTGGATGGAATAATGAAGAAGGAGGACTACCTCCAAACTCTTCAACTTCACCAATGGTTCAATGGTTGATTAACATTAAGCTTCTGGTATGTCCTATGTCTGAAAATTTTTGGACTATGCTTCGAAACTGGGTCCATGCCAAGAAACCAACCAAATTAAATAAACTATTCTAATTCTGCAAGAGAAAAGTGGTCAGATATCCAGCCAGAATTATGTCAGAAGCTTGTTGAAGGTTAAAAAAACATGCAGTCATGATGCAACCAACTGAGGAAGATTCAACCAAATATTACTGGGGGTGTATATATACTTTTCAATTTTCAGTCCAATTCTTGTTCTCTAAAATCGTGAAAGATGTATGATGTATAATCATTTTACTGAATTCAACAAAATCAATAAAAGCCCCAACTTATACATTTGCATAAATCCATAACTAGCATATGTAAACTTCTGACCTCAACCATACATCACAGCATTAAAAAAAAAAAAAAACAATAACTCTCACCCAGGGAAAACCGGATGGGTAGTTGTTGTTACCCAAAACAAGTTAAGTAACATCTTTGCCACATTTCAACAGAGTTGAAAGTTGGTTGAAAATTGAGAGGTGAAGAGTTGTTCTTAGGGTATTAGGGTGTGTGTCTTTGGCTTTACTAGGGTAGATTTTACACTCATTGACACCAGCTGTCATTGTTAGGACAATTTGGCTGAAACAGAAGAGTTAAAATACTGTTTCAGTCTGAGCTGCTATTAATAACGTAACATAAACTTCAAATGAACATAATGTACACTAAAGCATTCTTAAGTAATTGCACTTAAGCACAAAACAGTCCTGAGATCTACTAGTCTACAGTCTGTGCACGAACATTCTAGTAGCATCTGTATCAAATGTGACTGTTCACATATGTTTTATTGGTCCTTTTTTTAATTCTATTTTTTTTCCAGACAACCATTATACTGTCATATTGTAGCACAGTGTTTTGTGGTGGCATTAATTAATTCCCTAAGCTATTGTTGTTAATTGATTTTCAGGTATGGTTGTTGAGACAATATAGGTAAGTATGTAATGTCCATTTAAAAGAGTTATTGCTCCTGCTATGCGAGCAAGGGAGTTTCTGTTACCATTGAAACAGTTTAAATACACAGAATGGGTCACAATTATGGCTTAATGTTTTTGTTTTTTACTCTTCAAACCCCAGTAAATAATAGGGGTGGCTGTAGCTCAGGAGGTAGAGCAGGTCAGGCATCGACTGGAGTGTGAATGTGTGTGAATGTTAGGCAGAAAGCACTTAGGGCATAGAACAAAAATGTGCTTGTATGAATGGGTCTGAATTGGTGAATGAGGCATGTTGTATAAAGTGCTTTCAGTGTTCAGGTAGAGTAGAGAAGCGCTATATAAAACCAGTCCATTTACCATAATATGTAAATTGTTGAAACAGCATAGACCTTTATAAATTTAGTCGGAGATAAACTGAAGTTTTGTAGTTTGATCAAATTTAGTTAGTTTGTGGGCAAGCTGCTAGGCTCTTTATCAGTTTTTAAAATCAAGGCCCAGAGTAACTCAAGAGACCTCAATAATAGAGCACATTTTGACTTTGCATGCCAGCTACTGCTGAGGTGTTACTGGTTTCAAACAGAAGATGAGGTTGTAAAACTACAAAACAATAACAAAATTTGAAAAATAATCTAACAAAGGGAATTACTCATCATAGCATCCACATGAAACATTCATAGCACTCAGAAAATGAAAACAAGGGCAACATCGAATGAAAGAAATGGTTTCAAAGTTACACAGAGGCCATTCAGTATTAATGCCCTTGCTAGGTTTTGACTCAAATAAACAATATAAAACTGAGCCTGTTGTTGAGAGCAACGTTATTAAATGTGCTAACTGGCCCGCTGCAGGAGTTTAAAATGTACCAATTTATTTATTAATTGTTAAAAATATTTTTCCACTGTTTTAGTCTATCATTTGATTTTACTGTTTTATATGCGGCTTATAAATCTCTTCACTCTGAATTAAAATATGAATGTAGCATGAAGGATGTAACATATGAAAAGTAATAAATAATAAGACAAACTTTACATCTTTTGGATACTACTGTAACCTTTGCATACAGAATCACCATCTGTGCATTGCTTTATTTTCAGCTATAAAGTTAAAATAACAGGATTTAATGTTCATCCCACTTTCTTTTCAACTAAAACTTTGACAAAATTTTAGATAATTTTGTGTGAAAGTTAACCAGTGCTGTCATTTTTCCTATAAAATTTGTACTTTTTAACAATATCCAGTGATATTAGTGGTTATCTAGACTGTATCCATCTGAATAACATCATTAACTATAAATTTCAATGGCTTTTAGTGTATATCACCATGGTTTGAATGGCTTTACCTGGTTCTGAAGTGCTTGTTGTTGATACAGGGACAACCTGGCCTTCGTGTGCTCATCTGTGGTGGGGCTTAGAGACTTGGGATCTGACATTGACCTCTGAGTGCTCTTGATGGGTCGGGGCACAGAGGGGTGTCGCTGGGGAGATTCGGCTGTGTAGGACTTCTGCTGAGGTGTTACATGGGCCTTGTTCAGTCGCTCGCTTGACAGAGAAGTCTCTATGAGGCGGTGAGGGGACACCGGAGAGACCGGAGAGTAGAGGACTTGTGGAGATTTGGGGGCTGTTTGCTGCTGGCGAATGATGCTGGAGATCGATTCATTGTGGAGATGGTTGTGAGGCTGGTAATTAATGTCGAGTGGGTCAGGACGTCGGCGCTCAAATTTGGCAGCATTTGCGGCAATCTGCTGCTGGCGTTGCTGGGTGAGAAGGTCAGAACCTGACTGTTGTGTGCCAGTACCGGCAGAGGACGAATATGGACTGACTGTGGTTGGTACACTTAGCTGTGGAGCTACAACTCCCTGTGACTGGGCTTCTGGATCAGTCTGGCAAGCTAGAGATTGTCCTTTTTGAGTTCGCTCTGGTCCAGAGATATAGTGCACAATCTCTACTTTGTTAGGGTCTGGTACTGTCACATGGATTGCTGGGGAGACTCTTCCTAGGTGCTCCACTTCCGTCTGGCAAGACATTTCCCTGATTGTCTGAACGCCAATATTGGAGGAAACCATCTTAGTTTTGTCAGTTTTGGTATCAGTAGCTAAGGTGGCTGTAGTGGCAGTGCTGCTGCCAGCTGCACTGGACTCAGAGTGCCTTGAGAAACGCGAGCGCCTTCGGCGGACCGGATGCTCTGTCTCAGCCTTGTCCTCGTCATCATCTGTCTGGACAGAGCAGTCAACGCTGCGACCACGCCTCCTGGTGCGATGACGCATCATGTACCTGGCGATGGAGAAAATACACGAAAAACAAAAAATAAAGAACTATATTTAGGTTGCTGTCAAGTAATTTTGTAAATCTACTGGCAATATAGGGTATGAAAAAGTGATAACTACAATGCAATAAAGTGCTATGAATATAAATTGTTAACACAAACATTTATCCTCATCCTTTTTGAGTGTGAACTTTTTTATGTTAGTATGCTACTGTATATAGTATTGTTCCAACCTTTCCTTCAAGTGATTGATTTATTCTACATGGTATTATTCATAAAATATTAATAAAACCTGTTTCTCCTTGGGTCTTAAATTTAATTACAGACACGTGAAGTAAATTGCAAGGCTATTAAAATAACCTTTGCCTATATACACACAGTTTCACCTCTTACACCCCTCCTCTTTCCCCGTCACTCCATACACTCACACACTGTTTACCTCTCCTCGCCATCTTCATCGTCAGTCTGCACACAGCTATCCACAATCCTGCGGGGGGAGCCGTAGAACACCACGCCATCTCCATCCAAGCTATCTCTAGTCAGTCTGCTCATGGAGCTGTGTTTTCTCATGTTGGTCCTGGCCTCCATTTGCTCCTCCTGGCTCCTCAGGCACATCTCTGACGAGGAGTTGGGCAGAGAACGGGAGCCCATATGAGAGTCTGCGTAGGGGTGCAGCGGCTGTCCATCCAGCTGTACAAAAAAACCATGGGGTTTTAATATTGCTATAAAGCAGTGATTCAAATCAGAACGACAAGGTTGTGTAGCTACACTTCACAAACACATTCCTTCAAGATAAAAAGGTACACATATCTGTCTGAATGCAGAGTGTCACATGCATACACAGCTTAAGAGCCAGCTACCAATGTTTTTCATTAACCCCACCCCACCCCCACCTGCATGATCTGGGTGACAGCAGCGGTTTTCTGTCTCTTCTGCTCTTCAAGCTGCTGCTGGAGCTGCTGCTGTAAAGACTGGATCTGATCTAGCTGGGACTTCTGCTGAGCCAGCTGCTCCCGCTGTAGAACAAGTTGTTTCTCACGTTCATGCTGTTGCTGCTGCAGAACCTAAACAAAAAGTGTCGGTGGAGATGGGAAGAGAAAGAAGGACATATGGGCAAAAACACAGACAGAGCGAGATAACATAACAGAACAGAGCGTGGAGCATAAGAGGGTGGAGAGATGGAATGGGTTGATGAAGGAGAAATTATGAAATAAGCAAAGTGAAGAATAGTACCAGAACAAGATGAAGAAAAAATTTAAAAACAGAGAAAACAGCGAAAAAGAGCCAAAGTCATGATATCTGGTTTTATTCAGGATGATAAAATTTCTAAAATGTAGCCTAAATCACAAGATTCCCACATGTGAATGTGACATGAAGTCATTCTTGTGCTGATGGATTAGTTTTGACAATGGTTCCAAGTTAGTCAAACTTGTATATACTGCAAAAACCAAGAATGGAGGCGCAACATGAATGAAGTGCAGCATTTACTGGTAATTGCTCTTACCAGTCATACAATGCTCTGCAGAAAATATTTAAGGCATTTCTTTTACTGCTAAAATGACAGGCTGATGCAAATAAGCAGTTAGGGGTTTTTGCTTGCACTGTAAATTATGAGATGCATTTTAAACATTCCAGTTCTAGTTTATTCTCATTAAGGAAGACTTCCACACCTGTTTAACAGACTTAAGTTGAAAGATTTTCAACTGCTTGTTCTATTAAAAAAGAAGAAAATTGTCACATTAGCCCTCAGGTTTACTGTGAAAACATCATTGCAAGGCCAAGAGCTCAGAAAGCAATATATTATAACCAACATGTGTGACTGATTTTCGATAGTTTTGCAATATATTTTGGTTTATTTTGCTTGATTTTTATGATTTTATGCAAATTAGTCCGCTGAATGGAACATTTAAACCACTTTTTTGGCCTAAAAATCAAAGTAATAAATGAAACATGAGACTTTATAAACAGGTATCCTTTTGAAACACACATACAACAGACATCAAACAGACACGCAAACATCATGTGCAAAATTTTAAAAAGCCCAAACAAACACAGCATGCAAACTCATCATTTATAACTAAGGCTGCATAAAAATATTTATTCAGAAAAAAAGTCATCACTTTTGAACAGAATTTTAGCACTACATTTTAAAGAAATATCTTATGGACTTAATGTATCTGATTAACTGAAAATGCTTGTTTAATATACTTTTTAGAAGAACTGCTAAGAGACAGACATTGAAAGACAATATACTGTATAAAAAATTAGCTGTTTTTAATGTGTCTTGTTAAGTAGGCACAATACTGAAACACTGAATAAAAGCATTTTAAATGGGATTAAAAAAAGATAACTCAACCAAATACACCACAAATAACACCACCACAAAACTAAACCAAAAAAAACCCCCAATATCCAATCCAAACACAATAACCACACAACATCAAACAAGACATTAAGGATCAAACTCTGCATTCCACCTCCTGCTTCTCCCTCTACCTGTTCCTTGATGTTCTGCAGCTCCTGTAACTCTCTCTGCACCAGCATCTGCTCCTTCTCTCTGTGCAACTTCAGCTCTAACCTTTCCCTTTCCAGCTCTTCTTGCAGGCGCAATTGCCTGAGTTTCTCCAGCTCCACCCGCTCTCTCTCCATCTGCAGAAGCTGCTCCTGCTGGCGGTGCAGTCTCTCTGCCTCAGTTTCACCCTCTTTGTGTATGGCACCTGGTGGAGGGAAAGGAGGAAGACCACCTGGAATTGGTAAGCCAGCAGTAGGGGCAGACAGGACTGCTGGAGGTTGGGTGTAACCATGTGTTTGTGCAGGACCTGAAAGTGGGTAAGCATGTGCAGCAGGGGCAGGCTGTTGTGGCTGCTGAACAGTTGTTACTTGTTTCTGTTGTTGGCTACTCAGGTGTGCCTGGGACAGGTTTATTGGCTGCTGCTGCTGATCAGCTGGTATGACAACTGTTCCTTGCACTGAGGTGACCTCTGCTGATAAAGAGGACACTGTCGCACCTTTGCCAAGGTAAACTGGTTCATCCTGGACCACTGAGCTAGTTGTCATGGGAACACCCACTAGGGCCCCTGCAGTTGCTGAGGTTGTTGTGGCAGCAGCACTTATGTCAGTGGCTGATGTTGTTTGGAGAAGGCCTGGTGCTGGATAACGGACTGCAGCTTGTCCAGATAAGGGCATTCTGGGGCTCATTGGTAGCCTGCTAAGACTAGATAGGGGCACTGGTGTCATGTTGGCAGAGAGGTATGGCCTGTAGACTCCTCTTATTAGTGGTCGAAGAACAGAGGCAGGCTGGGTTGTGATGGGAAGTGTAGAAGCAATGGGGGTCTGAATAGTTGAGTAGATCATCCCATCTGAGGATCTAATAGCAGCGGGGTACATGGCTCTTAGACTCGCCTGCCTGGCATTGATAAGATTAGTTAATGCTTGACTGTGAGAGATTGGCTTCCCATCTAATCCAAAGAGAAGGTTTTGCCTAATGCCAAGACCAGCTGCAAGTCTGGAGGCCATGGGCCCAGTACCTCTGCTCAAACTGCCAAACTGCATCAAGTCTGGGTTGCTTCCATAGCGATCCATGGAATTGAGTGCTGCACACATTCGGCTAATCTCCCTTGCAGTTGTGGCACTGTACTGAGCCAAGTTAGCTTCTTGGAAGTTAGCAATGTCACGCGCAGAATAGCCATAATCTGAACTGATGTTGGACAGGGAATTGTATCTTCTGATAGGCAGTGTTTGTGCTGCAATGTCTCCTCCATGCCGTAAATCTGTATAGGAACCATACTGCATCCCCACATATCCTCCATAGCCCTGTTTCATAGCAGTTAGATCCATGGCAAGTTCTCCTGAAGCTTGGAGATGTGGTTCCACTTTAGAATGGTAAGACTGTAACCCAGCTTCAGCAAGGTTTGTATCAGACATCGAAGGCTGGAGCCTACCAGGAAAAGGTAACGTGTAGGCCTTACGCCCATCCATTGGATACTCATGGTACCTTCCAGGTTGTCTTTCTTGGTCAGACTCATAGGTGAGAGGTGGGGCAGATGGAGGCCTTATGCCTTCTTTCTCAGGAGCACCAACACAGGTTCCACCAAATGGAAGTCGATAAACAATATCACAGCAAGCTGGTTGGTTGTCAGGCTTAATTTGGCCTCCTGTCAGATCTACAGCATCCTGTCCTTCTTCTACCTTGACGAGCTGAGTCACAGCCCTGGCTGGGTCTGGCCCCCCATCCATTTGTACAACCATACTATGTGGCGATTTACCCCCTGATATCAAACCAGGAGGACTGGGCTTTCCCTTGAGTTCAACTGGACCAGCGCCATACAGTTCAGGGTTAATGATTGGTGATACAGCACTGACCACAGCTGAAGCAGTGGTTGTCTGACTGACGAGCAAATCTTTTTTCAGTAAAGGTGAGATTGGGCCAGTAAGGTTGTACCTGGCTAAAACAGATGCCTGTTGCTGCTGTTGTTGCATCTGATGGTGGTGTTGCAACTGTTGTTCCAGGAGCTCTTGTTGTTTCTGCAGCTTCTCTTGTTGTTTTTGAAGCTCTCTCTGTTGTATACTGAGGTCTTCCAGTTTGGCATCAATTTTTGGTATTGATGGGTCAGTTGGAGGTGAAACTGGTTTATTCTGGGAGAGACAAACTGCTGAACCCATGCCTTGTCCCAGATCCACTCGGTTTTGATGTGGATCACCATAAACTGTTGGTTGTTTTGGCTGGGTCATGAACATTGAAGCAGCTACGGTGACACTCACAGTGGTTGGTGTGGTGGTTTCCTGTGTGTTCAAGTTCATAATCAGTGGCTGTACAATCGTTGAATGTCTGCTACCCTCTGGTCCACCATGGTATTTTCTGCTTTCTGTGGCTAAGGAGGTGAGATCCATTCCTTGGTCAGTCATAATAATAGGAGCTGGTTTAGTAGCTGTTCTAAGGTCCACAACACTTCCACCATGAATCATATGGCCCTGCTCTACCCTCGAAGTCCCTGGGACTGTAGATATCCTACAGAGGGAGATATTATCCATTGAAACAGACCCTCTGGTGTATATGCTGGCTGTGGTGACCATGCTTGTTCCGACATTTACTTTCTCCACTCTTTGTGTACGATAAAAGCTCCGTGTAGGAGAGTGGTGGTAAGGCGGTGTGTCTGGAGGGCTGCCACATGGAGAGTAAGTATCAAATGTTGATTGGCGGCTAAATCGGGTAGGAGAAGACAGCGGGGAAGTTGCAGTATTGACTGTCGTTGGCCTAGCTGGGCTTGAAGGAGGGGAGTATGGGGCATCCTGAGAGGATTGCTGTCGATAGAGCCTAGGGGAAACTGATCGATGTGATGTTTGGGTTCCCTGAGCCATTACTGGTGAAGTAGGACCAGAGCCTGCTGACTCCATTCTCAATGCTGAACTGAAAGTCTGTGTAGAGAACTCAGCTGTAGCTCTTCTTGAAGGAGAGCGAGTGGGACTCTGCGGTGGTGGTGGTGATGGTGAAAGAGGAGGACTGGTGCTTCTGTAATAAGTAGTATACTTGGGAGAACGGGGCTCAATAATTCTCTCAATAGAAGATGTTGAGCTGTCTCGCACTTGGATCCCCCTGGTCTCCCCTACCCTTCTGGTAATGACTTCTCTTTGACTGTAGGCTTGGGTAATCTCTGCAATCTTGCTGCATACGCTTGAGACTGTAGCTGAAGATGCGGATGTACTACCCATATGCCTGCGACCTATTTCAGACTGAGTGGACGTAACAGTATGGCTTGAACCAGTCTGAGAAATAGTTACTGCATCTCTAGCATAAACACCATATGCTGCAATAGTGGTTGCTGCCACTGTTGGAGTTATTCCATTCTTTCCTGCTTGGGTTTTGAGTCTATCTTTGTGTCCATCCTTTGCAGAATAGTGCTGTGTTACTCTGACATCAGGGATTCGCCCTGCAGTCTCAGCAAAGGACACAGGAGCTGAGATCTGGGTGGGACTGGTACCTGGTGTAAGGAGAGCATTACTTTGCTCTAGTAGCTTAGCAAAGGCTGAGCCTGTATCTAAGAGCTGTTTATCTGGGTAAGAGCTCTCAATTTCAATCTCTACTTGCTCATCTGTGGCCTGTTGCATCTTGGTAATGTTCTGAGATGTTTGTCTAATCTCCTCATAAATATCAGTTTCTGTCTCTGCTGCCTCATTGTCATATCCTGTTTGATCTTGCTCATATTCATACTCATCATCATAACTTTGCCCATTAATGTCCTCCTCATAGTACTGCCCATGTCTTCCATGTTGCTGTTGTTGCTGTTGTTGTTTCTGCTGCTTTTGAAGCATTTCTGCCTTTCTCATCATCTCCTCATAGACCTCCTCAGCACTCTTCAGAGGTTTGGAAGTTGAAGATGGTGCTGTGGTGGTGGTTGCAGTTGTTTTCTCTATCGGGGAATAGAGTGACATGAAGGTTGGCAGATTATACTCACTTCCTGACTTGTAAAGTTTGGACTCATATCCCTCTGCCTCTGAGTCAAGACTTTGAGGCGAATATTCAGAAGCAGAGGAACGATGAAGCTCTTCCATTTCTGCTGCTTGTCTCAGCTCTTCTGTTGGAGACGCATCCTCAATAGGTGACAGATTGCTAGGTGGGGTCTTCGATCTTTCTCTGCGCCTCTGAGCCCTCAGCTCCTCTTTATCTCTCTTGGTCTTTCTTGCTGTACTTCTAATTCTCTGCTGTTCCACTTCTCTCATCTTTTCCTGTTCTCTCAGAAGTTCCTCTTCCTCTCTGAGTTCATCCTCTTCTGAAGAATCTTCAATGGTAGGAAGGAGAGGGCCATGAGAGCGGTGGCGTGCTTTCCTCTGCTGCTTAGCCTCCTCCAGTCTTTGCCTCCTACTGGGGCTACTGTCACTATCTTCCTCCATTGATGAGATGGACGTAGGAGATTGTCCAGAGCCATATGAGGATGAAGTGGGTGGCAGAGTCGAGGAGTAGTCACCACGAGAACGTTCCTCAGGAGATCCTGTCAGACTCTCCATCTCTAGCTCTGGTTCCCGATCAAGGCTTAAGTCGTTTTCATTGCTCAGCTCGATGTCTCGACTGTAGCTATTGGTGTTATTGAGTTCAATTGTTTTGAAGCGCCTCAGACCTCCTTGCGATGCCATCACATCTTCCTCACCCTCTTCTAGTGAGCCTTTATAGACATCAGTAGAGCTCTTAGTCTCCTCCTCAAAACTACTGGAATGGTGCTGAAGGCGTCTCTTTTCTTTCCCTGAGTCAGAGATTATGTGCTTATGGTGGCTTTTCTTGGGTTTCTGGTAGCCATATCCTTCGTCTTCCTCATCTTCATCTTCCTCCATCTCTTCCTCCTCCTCCTCATTGTCTTCATCAGCACTCATCTCCATTATTTGTCTCCTCATGAACTCCTCATCGGTCATCTCTGTGGGCTCAGCTTCCTTTTCTTTCTTTTTCTTCTCCTTCTTCTCCTCTTTCCCTTCCTTTCGCTTACCCTCCCAGTCTCCCCCATCTTCTTCTTCCTCAAGTATATCTTCCAGCTCCTCATCAGAGTCATATGCATCTGGCGGGATTGACAGAGAACGTGGGCGTTGCTTCCCTCTGTCATCCAAATCTCTGTCTCTGTGCTTCCTCCCCCTTCTGTCTGCCTTCTCTTCAGAGAAGCTCTTCTCTAGTAATGGCCTCATGGAGCTTTCCAGCTTGGTGATTTCAGAGGGACTTGGTGGGGAGCCCCGGCTGCTGATTCCCCTTTCACTCAGCTTCATCTCTTCTTCCTGGATTAGACCTGTGATTTCACTGTGGGAGCTGGAGATACCATCAGATGAGTAGCCAGTGTCACTGAGACTCTGAGGGCTGCGTGACAAGTCGTGGGTGCTGTTGTTTTTTGTATCCTACAGAGAAAAGAAAAAAGAAAAACAAATGGATTAGACTTGGGGGAGCTAAGGTTTTTAGTTTTAATGATAATTTATATCAATTTTACAATGTGTTGAAACTGGTCAATAATACCAATCTGCATAAAAATTAAGCCCACTTAAAATCACTTTCTGATTTTAGATGCAAAATTCATACTTTTTTAAATTACAAATAAATACGAGTTTTAAAAATGGTATTTCTTATTTAGAAATTTGCAGTAATATATAATAGTCCTATTTGTATGATAGCCATAATATGGTATGGTTTCAGTTTATATTAAAAATATCATTATGATGCTTGAACCTGTACGCCAAAACTGCAGTTTTCAACTTTCATTGTCTTGTAAATAAAAGAAAAAATAAAAAAATATAAAAAATAAAAATAAAAATTAATGAAACTGATTTCATATCAACTGGATTTCATTCACGAGATCACTAAATCACCATGAAGACATTTTATGTTTTTCCATTAAACTTAGTTTTAAGCCAGTGGGCTGAAATGGAATGCTTTAGTTTAAATCAGTCTAAAAGAGATTTATTTATTACTACATGCTACTCATGTCTTATAATTTAAGGGACACAATGCCTATTAGAATTATTCAGAATCAGAATACTTTCTTCATCCCAGGTTGGAAATATAAATAGAAAAGAGAACATGTACTGAAAACAAGTAAAAACAAATAAAAAGAGACTCAATGGTAAAATAAATATCAGTCATTACATATTTAGAAACTTTACATTCATATAACACAAATAGGTTTGCGCATACTCATTTTGAATCTAAAGAAAAAACAAACAAACAAAAATATATTACTATCAGGTTCACTAGCATTAGCTAACACGTAGCTAACATGTCTAACACTAAATCCTAAATAAAAACAACTTAAATATAACTTAATTTAAATAGCTAAATATGTAATAAAAATTGAGAATTGAGTCAAAACACTTGAATTTTACTCTACATCTTTGAATCTGATCTGATTTATTCATTTGTCTCAAGACAAATAACATTATTATGCAATAATCTTAATGTGACTTATAATTGTTAGGTATGTTGAGCCATTGATGGAAAGAGGTTAGTCAAACTATGTTTTTCATGTTTTTTCCTTTTGATGATGAGCTCAAAGTAAGATTGTATAGCTGACTTTAATATCTGAACAAATGAAAACTCATTCATCAATGGCTCTTAATAACAGTCATTTATAATCTCAAAGGAACCAACCTGGTAAATGATTGGGGAGATGGAGAAAAGGATGGAAAACTGGTAAAAATCATGAAAAGCTCTTAAGGTGGTTATAATGCATCTTTACTTTGAGCTCTGTATAATTTAATTACTTAGCAGCTCTTCAGATGATAAAGTCCAGCGCTACCTTAAAAATGACCACAAGAGTGCTACATGAACTAAGGGCTTGGAGATTTTACAGATTCATGACATGCCAATTTTTAGAAGAATTGGAACAGCAAGAAAAGGTTCTTCCTGCTGTCTTTGTTCTTCAATCTCTGTCTCTCCCCAAGGTAATCCAATGCCTTGCTGCCACTTGCAGCCTCAGCATACTGTGAAATGGGAATCAATGACATACTTTCCAAATCAATATGGACGTCCAACACTTGAGGAAAATGGAACCGATTTAGCTTAGAATTACCTATTATTACATCTATGCAACAGTTATTTTGCCATGTAAAGTACCCATATCTGCAAACAAAGTGATTATCATGTCAGTGTTGCAAGTAAATGTATATGTATAAGCACCAGTCTGAATAGAAATATATAGGGACATTTTGTACAAGAACTGAAAACATTAAATAAGCTTTGCATGGGCAGCACAAAAGCCATATTAACCGAGCAAGAGATACAGTACAAAAAATATGACACATCATGGGCACTAGTCACTTTTAGTGACAATATCATCTTAATAGAGTGTGGGAAAATGAGACAAGGCAAGTATCTCATCCCTCTGTAAATAAGTGCAGAGTCAAAACTGATGTATTTTAGTTGTCACTACAATAATAATAATAATAATAATAATAATAATAATAATAATAATAATAATAATAATAATAATAATAATGAACATTCCCATTTTAGAAGTGATCAAATATGACTGCAAATAAAATATGTATCATAAATCAGAAGGCTCATTACAAAGCTTTAGCATTTTGACTCCTCTTTAAAAAAAAAAAGAACAAAACAACCATAAGTTGTATTTATGGATCAGAGACCAAATTAAAAAAAAAGATTTCTTTTGAATATTTAAAAACAAGAAACATGTAGCAAAGGATCCAAATTAATAGTGGTAAAATAAGAAGTTCAGATTTACTTATCTGAAGTAAGTAACTGAAACTCAGAAAAAAACATTATATAATGTTTACATTGGAAAAAATAAGTATTGAATGTGTCAACATTTTTCTCAGGAAAAACATTTCTAATGGGGCTATTGACATGAAATTTTCACCAGATGTAGGCAGCAATCCAGGTAATCCGCACATACAACGAAATCAAAACAAATAAGTATTTAAATCAAGTTATGTGTAATAAAGTGGAATTACGGAGGGAATAAGTATTGAATACATAAAGAAAAGAAGCATCACGTGGCTGCATGGAGGCTGGAAGGGCAGACAATTAAAAACTTCTCAAGTCAGTCTGAAGCATACATGTGGTGTAAAACGCAAACACACACACCCACACACACTGAGTTTGTATCCAGAAAGGCTAAAAGTAATCCCAACCCTGACCCTTCTCCCATGACTATGTGAATATGGAGAATCAGCTTATAGAAGTTATTAGTTGTTTAGCTGCATTCATGAACAATAGCAATGCAACAAGCATAAAAGCATGGATGTGAGTGACACAGCTGCACAAGATGCTGTAGGCCATCTACAGTAAACCAACATAGTCTCTAGTTAATGTGAAAAACCTTTAGATAACTATACCTAGCAGTTTTTCTGTGCGAAGGACAAGGTCAAAGGAACTTTGGCCTTTTTTAAACTCTAGCTTTAGTGCCACAAAAATGAGCAGCATGGAGAAATCCTCTGCTAAAGCTCTGCAGGTCTGAACCAGAGCGCGAGTTTGATTTAAAAAAACCAAAAAAAAACCAAAAACATAAATGTGAAGCTGGACCATACCTCAAAAGTCAGTTTTTACTTATATGCGACCCAGATCTGTTTTTTTACATTCTTGATTACATGTAAACTGAGTTCAATTTTATAAATATAGTGTCAAATCAGAGCCAAAAGTAGCCTAATGCCCTGTGGAAGTTGCTATTTCTCAGTTTTGCCTGGGGTAAAATAAATAAATGGTCATAACTCAAATGCAGGTCTGCTTTTATTCACTGCAACCTCAGTCCGAACAGTCAAATCAAAATTCATCACTTCCATGGCCTGAGTGTCTTGCTAAGTCTATCCTGGCATGTCTCTCTAATGGCGATACATCCTGAAATTTTGGAGGAAATCAGTTTCAGTGTAGACAGACATGCCTCAAAACCCTCCTGGCTCTAAGTCTGTATCCACATATTTCTGTACAACTGCACGATGACTTTTGCATTTTCTTTGTGTCTTTTTGCATAGTTCACATTTGAATGTGATATTGGACACATTTAAAAAACTCAAAAATCATTTGTGTTCACTTTTTGGTCATTTTCCTTAGTTTAACACATAAATTGGTGACATGCAAAAATCAGACTTACATCATAGTGCCTGGACTTCTTAATGTCCTTGATCGGTGTGATCTGCTCTCCTTTCTTCTGGGAGGGCTTGGTCTCTTTGGAAGTTTGGTTCTCGGGCTCAGTCTTGAGCTTTTCCTCTGATGGTTTTGGCTGTTTCTCGATCTCAGTGGTTGTTACTGGTGTCGTGGATGGTGCTGTAGTCTTGGTCTCAGTTGGCTGTTTGGCAGCTGCGGGTGCAAACGGGCTGCTAACGACACTTCCCGCCTGTGGCTTCTGGCTCTGTGTTTGGGGCTGGCCTGGCTTGGTCCCTTGCTGGGTGGTAGGTTTGTGGAGGGGACTTTGCTGACTGATTGGTGTCTGGTGTCGAGGCGAGCCCGTGGGTTGGTGCTTGGGAGACGGATGAGGAACAGGAAGTGGAGGCTCATCAAGACCTTCTCCAGACATCAGCCGCTGCGTCTGGCAGTTGAGACATAACCACTCTTTTTTCTGAAACAGCGAGAAGACAAAAAGACAAACATGTAATTTGTTTTGTGTGTAATTGTGATACAACCTTAGCCTTACTGCACCAAAGATCGCTTTATGTGGATTAACTAATATTGTTTCACATTCATAACCTGGTTAATATTCTTAACTTTCAACTCAGCATTCACTTAAATAGCAAACTACAGCAACAGCCTCACACACACATACACTCACGTACTGTGTACACTGAAAATCTTATTTCCAGACAGAGCTGTCAGAGGTGTAGCGGCTAAACTGAGCTGATGCACATTTCTAAAAGGCCAAGTCGCTCTAACAGCTACTCCCTGTTTCATCAGATCAACTCTACTCGATTTCACACACTGTGAGCCTGAGTGGCAAAAAATGAAAGACTTGGTGCACAACAGTGTACTTAATCTACCTCGTAATTTGGTCTTCTTCATTCTGACAAAGCCAAACTAGTAGCATACAAATATATTTCGAAAATTCACAATATCATAAACATTACTCCAGAGACGCAACATTTTATTAGAAACTCATCACCTTTCAAGATAATATGACAAAGAGGTATTTACAAATTTGCTTGCTGCAACAGTTTTTCATTTATCCACCTGGTGAATATTAGTTTGTTATTCCCTTCTTCTTAGTAGTGAAGTACAGTAGTGCAAATGTTGGTATTGTAAGTAAATACAAAAACTGTTTTGTCAATACCAATACAGATGCTGATACTATAAAGGCAGCTTAAATAGGAGAGAGCAGTGTGTCATGATTTATGAGACGAATTATCAACAATTTGTAAATGCTGAACACATTTTAATGACCACTAAATCACTATGATTTTTAATTTCACATTAATTATTTAATAAAACAAAACACCTTTCATCTTATTCTGTGTTTTAAAACTGGAGTTTTTGGAGACCCGAAATGTAAATGTACCTGTCTAAAGCACTTTAGGTCAACTTCTGTTGTTTAAATGCAGTGTTGGGGAGTAACGGAATACATGTACTACCGTTACGTATTTAAAATACAAAATATGAGTAACCGTATTCCATTACAGTTACTGTTTAAAAAGGTGGTATTCTGAATACAGTTACTTTGCTGAAATAAAGGGATTGCACGGCGGTCTTTTCCTGTTTCATATGTCAGGCTATGCTCTCTCTATTTTTGGTAATTCCGTGCCGGTGAAAACCCAAACAAAACACGCATTAAGAGGCTGAAATGCCTGTGTCTCAATCTCACGTCTCATAATGATGTGAAGAAATATTTTTTTTAAATTATTTAATATGAAGGCAATAGGCAGAATGTTACAGAAATAGCCCTAAAGAATGTAGCCTCATGGGCAGTGTAGTCCGTGCTGCAGGGAGAATAGACTGCCATACCCGTTATGTGTCTGTGTGAGTCTATCAACTGCAAAGGATTTTATCTGCCTCTTTAGCTTCTACATAAATAAAATGTACTCATGTAGCACTTTTTATAGACAGAAGAATCACAAAGTGTCAGGGGCTGGGTCTGTGACGTTTTGAGGCTATTTTGTATTTTAGATTTTCTTATGTTAAGTTTGTGATAATAGGTTCTTGTGTTATTAATAGTTAGGATTTAGTTAAGTTTTATTCTGGTTTTTGTTTCATCTTTGTCTCCTTGTTTACGTGTCATGTTTCCTGTCCAGTGTGTCACGTGTTTCATGTCTGTGTTGTGTCCACATTGTCAAGCTCGTGTGTCATGTCTACATCTCTCCATGTTTCCTGTTTTATTGTGAAGAGTCCAGTGTTAGAGTCTAGTTAAGTCTCCTTCTGTTCTTTGTCGGGTCGCCTGTTTATCTTCATGTCATGTCTCGTCAGTCCACAGAGTTTTTGCTACTACTCAGGTTCAGGTTCATGTTCATGTTCAGACTTTTTTCACATTTATGTTTGCATGTTCCTCTTCAGTTCCATGTTCATGCCTTATGTCTTTTTTTTCATAGTTTAGTTTTCCCAGTTTAGTTTTTAGTTTAGATCTTGCCCCTATTCGCCTTGCCTTGTTTTGTCTTCACGTTTTTTCAGTCAAATAAACGACTAGCTTTTTTTTAAACCTTAGTTTGTTTCTCCCGTGTCTGCTATTGTGTCTGTTCCATAAATACACCGCCGTGCTTCATAGTGTAACAGAAGAAACAAACGTATAACATCAGATCAATATGAAACACAATAGAATGCAACATACAACACAAAGAAGTAGCACTAAGTGGTGTTGTAGTGTCGTGCGGCCTATTGCTAACTGCTCCAATTAGCTAGTTGCTAATGGTGAATTCTACCCCATGAGCATTCAGAGGGTTTTTTCTTAGAGTTCAAGATAAAATTAACAGTCATCAGTGGCAAGAAATGATGAGAGTGACTAAAAACAATAAATTATCTACCTGTACAACACATAAATGAGGTGTAACACATTATAAAGTGTTTTGTCCTATGCTAACACTGACTAATAGAGTTAGCAGCACAGCAATACTACAGGAGTGAGGTCTAAGGCATAAAACTGAGAAGAGGGTTAGTTTTAAATTTACAGTTGCATTTCAACATAATATATAATACTTATGCATTATGTATTTTTGATGATCTCTCCAGTATCTAGCTCACCACCCACCAACGCCACCAGCACCTTCTGTTTATTCTGTGCCAGTGTGTCTGTTTCTGTCCATGACAGCTAATGGAGTTTGGGGCTGAAGAGCAGCTGTATTACTCATGTAATGAATAATTGACAGAAGCAGTTGTTCCTCTTCAACACTTATCTATCATCTCTATTCTTATTCACCTCCATCGAGTCCTTTCTCTTTCTCTACACCAAACTCACCAAATCTCTTTCTACTGAAACTCCATTCTCTGGCTCATTCTGCCTTTAATAGCTCTCTCCCGCTCTCAAGCCTCCTGTATTTGCTCCATCCCCTGTCTTTTTCTGAATCCTTTTGGGAGTTTATCTGCGATTAGATGTCACACAAAAGACTCCATCTCCCTTAGATTTCACAGTGACAGTGCTGCTTTGGGCTGGGCAGTGAGCACTATAATTGGCACAGGATTCACAACATTAATAAATATAGTAATATAAGCTGATCCGACAGTTTTGAAAATGCTAGCCTCCAGTTATCATGACCAGCTAATTACAGTAAGAAAAACAATTAAATGGTAGAGGAACTAGAAGCTGAACAGACAACAGGTTACATCCAAGTGTTTGTTTTTCTTTTTTCTTTTTAATCATTTATCTTTTGCCATTTGTCACCAAAACTTCTTTTACAATATAAAATTCACAGAAAAACTCACATTTCAACATTTAATTTGAAATGACTGAATAATGCAGCTTAGGATACGTGAAATCTTAATATTAAAAAAATTTGGATCATACATTTAAAAATGAGGGGGAAAAAAGATCAAAAAAGTATGTGCGCTCAATGAAACCTAAAATTTAAATTCATTTGAATATCCTATTCCCACCAACATGGCTTCTGCATAAAAAAAAAGAAACAGATTATCAGAAGATGGAAAATCTTTTTGCGCATTAGGGACTCATAGCATTACAGAAAGAAAATATTTTGAGACGCTGTCACTGGCATATCTTAAATGCCTTCAGCAATTATAACTGAACAAAGTAGCTGATGAGGAAGTTATCTTCTGATTGGCTGCCTCGATGCTAACTGTAACTGAAAATGAGTTTATATCCCAGTGATTATACAGGAGATGTATCACTGTCAAATCTTTAAGCTCAACATAAATGAAGCTTAATTGGGGTTCAGGTTTAAACTCCTGAAGAATACATTCTGAATACAGTACAGTACACCAAATGAATGTAAGCCGATGTAATGCCCTCTGACATGATGGAAACACAACTCTGTGTGTGTACATCCCCTGAAGCACCACATTGTACTGTAGGTTCTGAAATGGTTGAATCATTTTTCAACCCTAAAGTGAACTCATTCCCTCCTTTTCTCAGAGAGAGTATATTCAAGATGACATTACAGGGAAGTTTGTGTGTGTGTGTTTTCCCAGTGGTGCCCACTTAGCCTATATAGCACAAACAATCTGGCCTTTTCTACTCCTGTCAATAACACTCACTAAAATGCTCCATCAGTGCTAATTCATGCCGCAGAGCACTGCTGTTTTCTTTTCATGTGTCATTCTGCAGCACATTCTGAATCTTCTCTTTCAGAATGTCTGTCCTTTTACAGCATGTTGAGCATAGCTGGATTTGTTTTTGTCCTATACCTTCCAGCTCTCGTCTTTTTTTTTCTTGTCTACCTTTCTGCTCTTTTTCAGTCCATTTCCTGCTATTTTCAGTTACTCCATCTATTTCGCACTTAATAATAGGGAAAGAAATGGATTTGCCTTTTATTCATACCCACCTGTCACAAGCAGCATTTCCCTGCCACTGGATTTTATTCGCAGAAAATCTGTAGCAGTAACTTACTATTGCTTTTACTTTGTCTTATCCAAATAGAGGTCTAGCAATTGCACCTTCATGATGGAGAGTAACAGTACTGTCCAAAACTCTCAGGCTTACACTCATTTCTAAATAGGTGCAGCTATTTATTGAAACATACATTTAAAGTAAGACTTGGTGTAATTCAAACGAGCTTGTAACTCAATATTTGGTATGATCGCCTTCATTCTTCCAACACAGCCTGAATTCTTTTAGGCAACTTCTTTGTCATTTCTTTAAGTAGTCTTCAGTTCTCAGGCTTCTTGAAGGACATTCAAAGCTCTTCTTCGGATGCCTTTTATTCTGTTCGCTGTCAAGATGCTCCCACACCGCTTTAATAACACTGAAATTTGGATCTCCATGAAACCTGTTGATACTGATTTTCAGTCCAGTTCTTGTTTCCCTTCTATAAAAATGTCATCTTGACAGCCATCCTTCCATTCAGTCTGTTGGGTTTGGTGCTAGTTTTTATGCTTGAACAAGTCATAGGTCAGTGTTAAGCGGCTTCACAAACAAAGCACCATTCTTCTGGCTCTCTTCCACAGTGTGTCTTTGTCCTTTCTTCCTCCCCTCACCCCCAGGCGATCACGGCAGATGGCCGCCCCTCCCTGATCCTTGTTCTTCTGAAGGTTTCTTCCTGTTAAAAGGGAGTTTTTCCTTCCTACTGTCTTGCTCAAAGAGAGTAATTCGACTGCAGGAATTTTCTCTGTAATCTTTTACAGGCTTCAACTTATAATCCTTAAAGTGACTGCTATTGTAACTTGGCTCTGTATATATAAAATTGATTTGAAAATTGGAAAAAAAAGGACAGGTACAAGGACTGGACTGAAAATGAGTAAAAGAGCAGCCTATGTCCAAAGAAAAACTTTGAAAGACATTCAAGAAAAGCTGGAGAAATATTATCCAAAGGCACTTTAAAAATGACAAGAATGTCTGTTTCCTTGGAAGAAAAAATTTTTAAAAATGAGATGTGGGTCAAGATTTTTGCACAGGACTGTATTTATCTCTGACTCTGGCCAAAGCTGCATCATCTATCGGCATGATTTTCTGTCGCTCCTTTCTCCACTACATAGTACTGCTACTATATGTCTGTGTGGACTATTACATTTACATGGCTGGTTCAAGGCTAGTCTTGCTATTCATAACCAAACTTTGCATATATTGTAAAATGATGAGTTACGAAAAATTGCCACATCTTTTATTCCACAGCTACAAAATATGACTAAAGGCATTTGATGAATTCTGTTATGAGCTGTGATTTAATATAATACACTGGTTACACTAGCAACACTCTTACTGGTCCCGAAATTCAGTTTGTACAGAAGACATCGATGTCAAATATCTCTATATCTACCGAGTGCGATTAGTTTATTGTTACAAAGACATCCCAACCTTCAGAAGCACTTCTGTCAGTTTCTTAGTCAGTTTCATGATTTTCTTTTTCCTGTTTTACTTCTCCCACATTTGCACCTGAAGTTTCTATTTTTTTCTTTTCACCACACAGTCATTAAACTTGTATCTTCTCCTTCCTCTCTCCTCTCTGCCTGTCACCCTCTGTCTCTGCTTCTCTCCCTCCAACAGAGCAAGGGCTATTTTTACCCAGAATGCCATTGTTCTGCTCGAGCGCACACTTCCTTAGCACAGGCTTCCGCTTTAGGCAGCACTCTACTGCGGCACACATACACTCATATCCTCACAGAAGCACAAATGCACGCATGTAGACACGCAGCTCACATCAATGCAAAATGGAGGAGGCGTCTGTAGCTGAAGGCTTACCAGAAAGAGAGAGGGATGACAAGCAGAAGGAGGAAGAAAAGGAAAAGAAGGGAAGCAGAGAAGCTCATAGGGCTGGAGGGGTGAGGAAAACGGGAGAGTGACACAACGTGTGCACATATACTGTAATTCAGCTCAGCCTTTAGTCATGTGGTTCCCTGCTGAGCCTGATGCAACTGGCTTCAGTTTGTGGCAGAGGAGTACAACAATGTGTTTGGGTGTTTCCGCCCCATCAAATCCCTCATCACCCCCAAAAATAAAGAGATAAAAAGATTAAAGAGATCAAATAAATAAAAAAAATCACAATTACATGAAGATGGTCGAAATGAAAGTCCAATTTTGGAATAAGAACAAGATTAAAAAGAGCTTTTTTGCAAAGTTGGATCACTCCCATCACACCATAGATGCCACTGCTATGACTGGCTTGGTCTCATATTTGTGGACAGTCAGCTGACCAGTGATGCTATATATTCCATACTCATCATGACATAGGAAGAGCATAGTACTTCATCCAAATACATGAGCCACATGATGTATCCACCTCTTCTTCATGAACATCATCTTGAAGTACTCACTGTTCAATAAGGGAGTATGCTGAAGCAACACAGCTTAACCTCAGGTCGGACTCTCCGATGAGCAGCAGAGACAGGTTATGATTGACAGCTGACTGGACCTTTCAGTTGACTTGCAAAGTAGCGTCAGAACCTGCTGAGCTATGGAAGTACTTCCTTGCTCACTTTATCCTTACAAATCAAACACAACATAACTCAGCTATCAACGCTCTATTTTCTTTGAGAATAAAAACATCTTAAATTCTACCCCCCACCTGTTTTTTGGACCTAATTTTTGTACACACCAAGTAAGACTGGGCGATATATTGCGTTTTTAAATATATCGATATATTTTTATACGAGATATGAGACGTGACAATATCGTTTATATCGATATAGTCTATGTTACGTTATAATTATACTTATGGAGCTGCTAGTTTGCCTTTCTTTCGTCCACTTTTGTCTCTACGCTGCGTTACTCTGCCTCGCCTCTCTCCTTCACTGAACACACCTCCCCCTCCCCCATCGCTTCACCTGCAGGCAACGACAAGATGGACATGGCAGCTATCAAAGAGGAGCTGGTCGGTAAAAAGAAAACATTTGGATATTACTATTCAACTGCTGGTGGAGGTAATCTTGTTAAAATGACATTAACACCATAACTGCATTAATACGGCAAATCTCTGTTAATGAGTTACCGCGTATCGCCCCGTGCGTGGGGCTCGACAGCGTCAACGCGTTGACACAACGGCCTAAAATCCTTTCATTTTCTCAAAAATCGACAGTGCGCCTTATGTTTGAATCCTGGTTGTGCTTACTGACCATGACCTGACCACGGCGGGCAGCAATCAGTCAAAAAATGTTTTAGTACGACGTTGATAAGCTACGAAACCGCACCGCTTGATGGTTGTCGGAGCATTTTCAGGATTACGGCCTTAGTCAGGAGCCTCGCGGAGTAATACGTACTGTGCTTCAACGTAATATTACTGGATTGTGTGTGTATAAGGACCACAAATGGCACCTGTTCAGAGACATGGTTACAAAGAGGATTTCAAACTCCAGGCAGCTGCGAAATCTGTCTGTCTTTGTTATTATGCTCAGCGTCTTTTAGTTTACATTTTGACTGCACAATTGTGAGCTTTCAGTTATGCACAAAAACAACATTGTTTTATTTTATTTATGGAGCATTATTATTTAATAAATGCTGATAATTTATTTCGGAGTAACTTTTTCATGTGCATCTACGCTGTATGTTAATAAAAGTGCCTGTGTGAGACCTGGGACACAGCTTTGACTAAGAACTCTCTTTTTGTCCTCACTTTATGGCTTTAAAAAAATATCGAGATACATATCGTATATCGCTATCCAGCTAAAGAACATCGAAATATGAATTTTGGGTCATATCGCCCAGTCCTAACACCAAGTCTTGAACCCCAAAGACACTCTGTAATGATTTTTGGGCAGGTTTCACTGCTTGGTGAACAGGTTGCATCACCTCTCTCATTGAGCCTGAGCAGCCTGACTTTTATATGGCAACAAAAAGCTGATTTCACAGGAGCCCTCCCACATAAACATTTTTCCTCCTGCAATTTTCAGAATAGCTTTCGATTGTCCTCCATCTCCATTCTAATTCCTCCCTCTGGAGCTCCATCTCCTCTTCAGTTTCTACTTCGTCTCTGAATTTCTTGCTGTTTTCTGCACCTCATCCTTCTCTCCTGTCTGCTGTCCAGCATTAATATTTCATGTGAACAACTGCACACACACACACACACACACACACACACACACACACACACACACACACACACACACACACACACACACACACAAGGGGAATATGACTGCGAGCAAATAACTGAGAAATAAACAAATAGCCAGAAAGTGAAAAACTATGTGATAGCAAACATTATGATCACACATGCACTTGTGGAAATGACAAACACTGTGCACATATTAAACTTAAACTTTCCATTACGTCAGTACTTTTTAGAAGGTGCCTCTTTTTTCTTTTTGTGTCCTCTTGTTAAATTTCAGATTTCGTAAGACTCTCACATAAGTTATTTTGGATAATTCTACAAGTCCCAGAGACTCTGGTTTCATTTAGATTTCCTATTGTCAAGCCAACAAAGTGAAGTGAATTAAAGTGAAGCGAGCTCAGAAGAGAAAATAGGATGAAATGAGTATGACGCATTGCATCATAAAATTGTTTGGCTGAGACTAATCTAAAAATAATAATAATAGTAAAGAAAATCCTTGATTAAAGAAAAATGTCAGTGTGTTTATTTTTATTTTTTTACATCCCCTTTTGGTCGCTTCATACAACATGTACACTAAACATTGGAGCCTCCTGTGAAGTGAAACATGTATGACAAATCAGTCAAATGTAGATCTTTTGTTAGTGTTGGATTGGATTAGGAGACGAAGAAGCAATAAAAGGTGGAGAGGAGGGAGAAGGATAAGTAGAACAAAGTATAGAAAAACATAAAATATGAGAAATTAAGCTTGAGGAGGAGGGAAAGAAGGAAATGAATTAACGGTTGGGGATGAAAAGGAGGAGGAGGAGAAGGAAACAAAAATAAATTAGAGAAGGGAAGGGGGTATGGAGGGGGTGGAGGAAAGGCTCACAGGGAGGACAAACAGGTGGAGGATGAATTATAGGTGCTTTTGTGGTTATGTAACCGAAGCAGGTCTCACTTTCACTTCACACACATTTTAAAACATTTTCTCATTTTATCATCACAATGGAGCCTCTTTAATTATGTAACCTTATTCTGAGAGGTGACGGAGCGAGTGCATAAGGCTGTGTATGAGTGTGTTTGTGTCCATGCGCATGCATATTGTGTCGCCGTCTGTCTTTCTCCTCCTACCTGTTTTCTGTCTCTGGCCAGCTATTCTTAACAGAGCCAATAAAACTTGAGACGAGGTTGATGTGCCCACCTCGTTCCTCTGCTGCTGCTACATTTTTCATATGTTGCCAATTTATAGCTGCCATGATGATGATTGTGAAGTTACCTAAAGCTAGGACTGTAACCACTGTAAACAGAATACAGAGCCTTTAGACAAATTGGCAGTTTTCATCAGCATCTGGCTGTTTTCAGATTTGTGAGGATTTTTTTGAGAAATTTCTATTATATAGGTTACCTGAATTAGCCTTTCCACAGAGAAGCAGCTATTATAAAGAGTTCTAGAAGCTAAACATATACTGTATCAGGCTTATAAACTGTAAATTTGTCAGCTTTCTTCCTCTGAGCTAAACTTTATGCCCAAATATGCTCCCTTGAGCATTCATTTTCTATTTTCTACAGGCGAAACCCATATCCAGTATTTTCCAGTATTATACAATGTTTTGTTCCCTTGAAGGAGTCATGTATTATTAAGTGGAGATTTCAGACTGAAATACAGGCAAAACATTGCATTTGTGGAAAATTTGGGATTTTATCATACCACACCAAGATTCTGTCTTACCTGTGCAGGCAAAATCTCTCCAAACCAGACAGCTGAGGCAAGCCTCAGAAGTGAATGAGATCTACTGCTGATATAAAATCATGGCCATTTACACACTTTTGCATTGAGTTTGAGGAGAATTGGTTCATAATGACTGTTGACCATCCTCTGAGTTCTTTCTGGTCATATTGCATCTCCTCATAGTTCGTAGTTCTTTCCTTTTACAGAGCTTTGTGACTTTACAGCAAAGAATATTACCGCCCATAGAAATGAACAGGACCACTCATCCTTGGGCCTGCAGGGTGGCTGTAGCTCAGGTGGCAGAGCAGGTCAGCCACTAACCAGAAGGTCAGTGGTTCGATCCCAGGCTGCCTCCTGGCTGCATGCCAAATATCCTTGGGCAAGATACTAACCCTGTGTTTGCCTACTGGTGGTGGTCAGTGTCCGGCAGCCTCGCCTCTGTCAGTGCGCCCCAGGGCAGCTGTGGCTACAATGTAGCCAGTGTGTGAATGTGTGTGTGCATGGGTGAATGACTGAATGTAGTGTAAAGCGCTTTGGGGTTCTTAGGGACTGAGTAAAGCGCTATACAAATGCAGGCCATTTACCATTTGGGCCACTAGGCCCCCAACCACTGTGCAGCTCCAGTACATTGGATAAAGGTTAAGTACCATTTATCCAATTTACCATTTTCAACACCAGTTTCACCTTGTGGTTGTGAAGTTCCTGTCTAGATTCACTCAGACATGTGATTTGAACTAGTAACCTGACTGTGACTAACAGCTTAGAAGTGGAAGACTTTATGGCTGGCAGATGGACATGATGTGTTTACAGTCTGACCCACAAATCTGTCACAAGAGCTATTTTAAACAGACTCACTGTCTCATTGGGACCGGCTGACACACAGAGATAGGCACACAAATAAACACCAAATGCAAAAGGGAACTCTGTACAGTCTGTGCAGCGTAAGCATGTTTCCCTGCACAAGTTTGTGCACTGTATGCATGTGTGTGTGTGTGTGTGTGTGTGTGTGCGTGCGTGCGTGCGTGATTGTGTTCGTGTGCACATATATAGAGCCTAGAGGCACTAGAGGATTTTGACTCCTGCAGTAATAGGTTGGCAGGTAGCCAGGAGCAGAGCAGCACAGAGCTACATTGGTTCTGGCTATCTCAGCTCTGGGTCAACACAGAAAATCAAGACGGACAACTAGCTCCAATAACAGTTTGTGTTCTGGGAACAAATAAGCCACCATAAAACTTTTTTTAACATATAATAAATATTGTATTTCCCCAAACGAATAAAAGTTCAATTTAAAATTGTCTTCAAAAAATAACATTAGATATATCACTACATTATGAAATAGATTATCACCATTACACCAAACTATCACAGATGTTTTTAGCCTTTTTAGTTTATTTTTTTTAGTTTTAAGGCATTTTTTGGCAGCTATGTTTCACAGGCTGGAAGATACATTTCTTTTAAATTAAAGAAAATAAAAATAGAGTTAAAAGAAAAATGAATTCAGAAGAAAGAAAAATGAATGTTAAACTGGGCGTGAAACACTGCATGCATTAAGGCTAATTTACACCATGGAGCCTTCCATTACAACACTGTCATAGATTTATTGCTGTCTGTGAAGCTGGATTTGAGAAATAAGTGTTTAAAGATAAGGTTATTAGCGCATGTGTAGTTCCATCTGGAGCCAGTACTGAATGTGACATCTCTGAGTTTGCTAACTAGTGACAGAACTGATACCTCTGTGGTATCACCTGTTAGCTGTGATTTTGGGGCTTGTATAGCACTTTAGAAATGAAGACAGTGTGGAGAAGAGCCTGTTTCAGTCTGTTAATTTTAGCAAAAGCTAACCGATCAACGCAAAATCTGATCACTGACATGCACATATTATCTTACAGGTAGACTGCTTGCAAGAAGTCGTTTTTATCTGGAGTAACATTTTTGATATTGCATTGAAGCTAAATTTTGCAACGTGCTTTCTGTGGACCTGAGTTCTCGTGGCTAATCTGTCTGTCCTTGATATTTATTATTGAGTGGCTTGTATATGTTGTGCTATTTCTTAAATCTTAACATATTGTATTGTTAAATAATCTAGTCTGTTTTTGTTACTGTTACTGTACTGGAGCAACTGTAACCTACATAATTTCCCTAGGGATTAATAAAGTATGCTGATTCTGATTAACTCTGATTACATACATGACTACAGAGACCTAGAAGCTGTAAGTCCTATTTTTTCTTGTTTTCATCATTACAACTACAACCCAAATTACCTCTTGGGAAAACAAAGTGAACTATTTCAAAGTTTTTTGCCTTGCTGTTTGTACAGAGATTTGAACCTTGTCATCGGTGTTGGGGGCTGCTGGGTATTATTAGGATGGAATTGATCTAGCCTTGGTTTTAGTGTTAAAAAGACTGCAGACTTTGAAGTACTGAATTGTGTACTTTGAAGTGCAGAAGGCAGTCCTCACTTGGACAGGAGTATTATGGGTAGGGGAGATTGCTGGCTCATCCCGCAGGGCAAAGAAAAAGACACAATCAGACAGTTGCTAGAAAGGGAGGTGGAGGGAAAAAAATCTTGAGGAAAATTTAGCTGAGGGCTTAGAGCGAGGAGAGGAGAAGGAAAGTCTTCCACTGTGAAAGCAGTGAGTGAGGCAGAGGGGGAGGGAGGAGGAGGGTTAGAAATGGAAAGTAAGTGGAGGTGGGGGCGGACATGAGAGGAGATGGAGTGTTGCAGGAAGAAAAAAACACACGCAGACAATAGAGAGAGAGAATGATCGAAAAGAAGTAAATGAGAGTGTGCTCAGAGTAAAGAAAGGGGCAGGAAAATAAGAACCTCGCTCAGCTCTGGTTTCCTCCTGTTTGCTCCGTGACTCACTAGATGGGAAATACAAACGCAGCAGTAACATGGAACTGAATGTCGCTGGTAATAAAACAAAGTGAGATATCTCTTCACTATTTTGTAGTGCAGAGAGGGAATTGTAATTTAATTTGAACGCATATAAAATCACTACACAATAAACACAACATTTACAGCCATGTGTAATTTTCCGCTTAAATATCAAATTTTCATTTGAGACAGCTGATTCAGGACTCAGGGTGTTTTAGCACAAGATCAAAGCCTTATTGTAACTTAACATCATGCTCATACTGCTTGAGGAATAAACCCAGCATTTGTTAACAGCTTATTTAGTAATGTGCATCTATATACTGCACACTTGCATCACACAGACACAGAGATCACACAAATTGAAATTTTCAGGCACCAAAATGGGAACATATAGACTTCCTGTATGGGTTGTTACATGTAGCTCGTTTAAGCACATAGTAGGCCACATTATTTTTGAGATGACTGCCTTTAAAATGCTCCACAATCCAACAACACCACTAACACCATTGAGAAGTTTAATGCAGTTACTCAAAATACCGTACGTGAACCTAGCAGGGGCTGTAATTGCCTGTTGGCAATCAGCTGTCAGTCAAAATGACCCAAGTTGGAACTTTAGGTCTAAACAAAATTAAAATGGTTAAATTATTAGAAATCCCTTTTCTTGTCTTTTAAATAAAGCTGTAAACCATTTCCTGGAAAGTTTGTATCATGGGAGCTAACTGGGAGTTACTCACGTGTAGGTTCAAGAAACTGCAGTTTTACTTCCATAGTGGCTATTTTTTTTCCAGCTTTGCTGTTTAGGAGTAGCTAATGTGGTCTGAATCATAGTAATTCAACGAGAGGAGAAGGACCAGGCTGCAGGGATCTGATAAGCTAATGTCTGTCCCTAAAGGAAATAACTTTATTTATGTATTTATTTTATTTTTCATTTTTAGTCCTAGTAGTCTTCTGCATGAATCAACACAAGCTAGAAGACATCACGTGAAGCATTTTTGGACTTTCCACAGATGTCTCTGGTGGGTGCCACAAAAGGCTTTAGACATCTTTTCTCACATATGCCGTTATAATCCTTGTAAGAGCTGTGAAAAACATGTGAAAAAAAATCACAAACGACCCATTGTCTGAATAGTTTAGTAGTTGAAATTTAGTAAAGTAATTTGTTTACTGTGTACTTTTCTTCAAATAAAAGTTTTGAGCCAGTTTTGCTGCTTTTGAAGAATACTTCAAGCTCATCACTGCCCATCAAATTCTTGCAGGAAGAAAAAGGGAAATCACAGAGGCACAAGGAGGGCAGAGGGAGTAATGCGCAAAAAAAAGGAGAGGAGGAGGGACACAAAGAGTGAAAGAAATGGAAAAAAGAAACCAGAGAGTGAGCAGAGATGCAGGCAAAATGTCAGACTGAAAGATGGAAGCAGCAGGAGGGGATAAGGATATTAGTGAATTAGAAAGAGAGATGAGAGGAGGATGAGGGGTTAGAAGAAGAGAGGGGAAGAGAAGAGAAGAGAAGAGAAGAGAAGAGAAAAGAGAGGCAGACTACAGTGAATTAGTTCTGCCTCATCAAACTGGCAGTTCTGGCTTAGAAATGCTTTGGGGCCAGGATTTCTGTGAGGGTGCGTGTGAGTGTGTTAATGGGCTTGTGTGTGTTTTTTCTCCTCTTTTTTTCGTTTGCATATACAAGTGTGAGCATGTCTATTTATACTGTATGTGTGTGTGTGCATGTGTGTGTTTGGATAAAAGAATGTGTACTCCTTTTCTGTTTGTGTTTGTGTGTAAAGAGCATCACTGACTCCCCCAGAACAGAACTGATGTGATGCTGACATTTAGACAAAAACACAAGCTCCGTCTTTTAAAAGAGCATCTCTGAGAGTGAAGCTCGCGGAGAGCTGACAGGGTCAGACATGACTCCTACTGCTGCTGAGTACAAAACACAAAGAAAAAAACCCCCCATAAACTGTACCTCTCACGTCACAACACCTCATTTCATCTCCAAGTACCCAACAACATCCTGCTCAGAATGAGCTTTTTAGTGAGAGCAGAGCCTCATTACTGGCCTAGATCAGAAACTTGGTCTAATTAGGCTGAACTATGATTCAGGAGCTTAACTCCAAGTGATGGATTGAAATATAAGACCAAATTTTAAAAAAAGGAATCCCTATCAGCAGTGAGTCAGTACTCCATTCACTGAGCCATCACTGCTATAAGAAGTAGGGAAAATAACTTATTGGTGCTCTGATGCAATAGTACCTGACATCTGGGCAATTGAAACTAACGCTCAAAAAGCTTGCCACTTCCAAAATTGCTGAGAGGGCTTTTCAAACGCATTTGCAGTTTCAGACTTATAAGGAATGTGAAGGTTCAAAGAATTTGACTGTCGTGTATTATTTGTTGCCAAAGTTACCCAGTTCACACAGGAACTCTTACGCAAACTAACATAAAACTGATTACAGTCAGAGTTAAAAGAATATACATAAAAGAGCATTGCTTATATTACGTGTATTTTTAACATTTAATTCTCAGCTTTAGCAGTATTAATAGATCATATAAACTCATCATATAAACACTGATTGCTCACTCATTATTAAAATGAGAATAACGACTGAAAGAATGTGTTTACTGAGTTAACAGCATCCCCACATGACCAAACAGTGATACCTCTGTATTTAAAGTCCACCTGGTTCCCAGCAGTCAAACAGCATGAACACACACTCACTCACAAATAGACAAGAACAGTGTGTAAAGGTCAGTGTTGTCCCTGCTTCACTGCTGACTCACCTCCTCCATCCCCAGCGTCTGACTCTTCTGCATGTGTGTGCGTGTTTGTTTTGACCCTGACTTACAGCGTGCTTAGTCAGCCTCTAAAACTGCACGCGGTCTCCTTGCATACTGTGCACCCAAACAATATCTGGGTCAGTCTGCACCCTGTCATTTGTACAATGTGGCATCCTGCTCAATGGGAACTCAACAGGAAAAGCATTATTCACATTGTCAGGACTTATTCTAACTGAGTTAAGGCTATGCAATGTAGGGGACAGTAGTTAAGACCTGGAAAAACACAGAACTTGTTCACTGCCTTCAAAATTTATCAGTCATATAAAAAGGATTTAGCAGGTAACGATGATGCCATTATGATGCTTCAGATTGGGTATTGTTCCATGTAATTGTAACAACCCTGCGGGTCCATTGCTACATACCACATCACTGTCACTTAGTGTCACTGTCACTAAGACAACAAGTGCAACTAAAACTTGGCTTTCAGGGTCTTTGTGTAATGGCTCAGTCACAATCATGGGAATCCTAGTAAAATATCATATGTGTCTGATGATAACACCTCTGTCATGCAGCTTACGCACTGTAGCTGCTGGCTAAAGTTGGGAATTGCTGATTTTATCTCCACCAACATGACCAATAACACAACACACAAAAGCTATCCTATTAGCAGCACATGCTAACACATGCCTAAACGTTAAAACAACACATACATAACAATAACAAATTTACTACCTATATGTACAGTCACACAATTTACCCTCCAATCCTGTAAGATCTCTCTGTAGGAGTGTGCTCACAGTGTGCAGAGTATACTCTTAGAGGCAGGGACTTAAGATGAATCATGCTACAGCTGCTGTTTGTCTATTTATACATCTTTGTTTTTTTTATTTTTTGTTTTTTAAAACCTTCTATATTCAGACTAGCCTAATTTATTTGTTCAGATTTCGATCTCTCTCAAATCTCAACTCTTCCCTTCCAGTGTTTCAGTGTTCAGTAAGTCATGCACATAATGCGGCTTTCCCTTTTTTGAGTAAATACACAAAGAGAAAACTACTGTGCTTTCAGTTGTAGGTCTGTGTGTGAATGTGTACTCACTGCCTGAGTGTTGGAAGCTCTGCTGTAGCTGCAGGGAAACACAAATCACTACATGGTGATTATTTGTCATCTCTGAGCAGTGATGACACATGGTCTGTCTGTCGCTGCAGCTCTGATGGGCATCGATTAGGTGTCAGTGTCAATTCTCTGCCCCCGCCATTTGTTCATTTTACACCGGCAGAAAGGCCTAACTAGAAACTGGTGTCCCACTGTTGCGAGGGCAGCCAAGTGTGGAGAAAGAATGGAAGACAGAAAGGCAAGGAGAAGAATTTGAATACACCTTATAGGGAAATTCTTCCTGGATCACCCAGTCAGTCTAATGTTCTGATATCGCCGTAAGAAGCTTTACAGGGTGAAACAAACAGAAGATGAGACAAATAGACAATAAACAAGTCATCAGATTAGATTATTTACACCCAGCAAAAAACGCTTACACCATTACTGTATTGGTTCCTATGACTGTCCAAAGGTTGTCTCTTATATTTGTGTTTTCCTTTGATCTAAAGAACTGCAGTGAAGTGGCTGCTTGCAGCTTATTAGCCAGTAAGCCAAAGGAAAGTGTTATATTGGAGAGTGCAGGAAGATAACTTTTACTGACAAATGCCAGTTACATATATGACGATTTTCTATTTGCAGTGCTAGATGCAAAATACCACATTGAAATTTGCAGTCTTTCATTCTCTGCTAGCTTTAACTTCAGCAAAGAAATTGGTATACGATGCATTTAACAACCTTATTACAAACACTGGAAGCCAGTTATCTCTGTAAAATGTGCAGTGCATGAGCTAACCTTTTCTTTTTCATTGTTTTAAATGGATTAGAGGTCTACGACTTAGATAAACAACTGAAGAGCTTAATGTCAAATTTTACAGAATTGGATAGCCATCATTAAATATCTAAAACATAGCCAGTCAGGAGTTTTAGCTGAGGCAGCAAGTACACAGAGAAGTCACCCTGAAGTCCCTGCGATCTGTTTTCATCAAAGACATTATAACTCAAGAGGGACAGCACAGCTGTAAAACATGATGAGAAGTCAAAGGTCACAGAAAGTAAACAAAGCTAGGTGGATATCTGTGAAGGAGGGGGGGGGAGAGGGTTTTTCCCCCCAGCCTGCAGGTTTATTTCACATCTAGCTGGTTATCATAGTCCACACATAGGAATAGTGCAGATAAAATAAAAATAGGTAGACAGCAGTTTTTTGCAGACCCCAAACCAAACTTAGAATTTACTAGAATTGACATCATACGGTGACATGCAGCCACACATACATCACATTCCACTACACTGTTATTTCTCTGTATCCCCTGGGAAAGCTTGATGTGAAAGGTACTTTCAGCCCTATGGGAAATTTACTTCCTATCAACACACACTCCAGCAAACACACACACACATGCGCGCACACACACACATGCGCGCGCGCACACACACACACACACACACACACACGTGGAAAAAACTATGTGGATTACTACCTGTGAGAACTGATTGGTCAGTTATGGGGCAGAATCCATTCCCATTGGACCAAGAGAAGCCTGGATTGTAATGTGATTTGCCAAAGTGCTCCAGGGGGTGTTTTCTAATTGGTTTATGCTGGTGTGTACAAGAGTGTGAATTGTTCTGTGTGTGTGTTTACTGGGGAGGCAAAATCAATTTGCCCTCCTGTCCCTTGTGGGTCACAGAGATAGTGAAGCTGTTTCTCTCTCACTGTCGTTTGCTATAAAATTCTCTGTCATGTCATTTAGTTTGTTTTATACTTGGGTTAAATGTATCTATTGGGAATTTTAAAAACATCTTTATGGTTATTTTTAAGTAAGTTTCTATGAAATTGCACACTGCAGAGTTTAAGTATACCGAAGAGTGAAAAGCAAAGCACGACAAGCAGAGGAAGAAGGCTGTAGTGATAGCTGTAGCTATACCAAGTCATAGCTACAGAAAGCAACAGGAAGAAGGAACACAAGAAACTCAAGAAATAGCAAGGCCAGGGAAATATATTCCATCATTTGTCTGCAATGATGCATCTAACGACAAAATCCCAGCTTCCTTTACAAACATCACTGATATTGCATGCACTTACATGCACAAGCAGACCAGAATTACACTGAAAAGTGACATGAATCATGAAATGATCATTTTAAAGATGTATCATCCTCTCACCTTGCTCCTCACACTGTGTGAAAGCTATACATCTGTTAATAATGTCAGCCTTGATATGGAATTTCTGTGGTAATAGTTGTAAATTTAAACAACAGTGCAGAGAAGCGGCCGCAAGATAGCTCAATTCGCTTGTTATAAATTAACATTCTGTCATCATAAAAATTAGTTAGGTAATATGCTTTAAGGCATCTCATTAAATTTGATCTATTAAGGACACGATGCCAGATATTCATCCAGGCAGCAGCACAAAATTGGCTGAGATCAGCACCATGGACAGGGGCAACATCCTAAGCGCAATTCCCACAACTCACCAGCAGGGAGGCACACAGCTGCTGCTCATATAAGTATGTATGTGGGATTTACTGTACTGTGGAATTATGGAACTGCTCATTGCTACGTGCTGCTACTTAGTCTGCCATAGAGGGAATGAAGGTGCACATCAACATTTAAAAATGATACAAACCATAATCCAGAGGGAGAGAGAGGATGGGATGGGAGAGAGAGAAATGTGATGGGTTTTAATAGAAGAGGGAGGAATAAGAAGAGACACAGAGAGAGAAAGATACTGTGGAGAGGGAGAGCGCAGCAGCAGCAGAATACAAACCACTGAGCTGCTGGTTGCAGCTGGATTTTTCTAGTTCCACACACTCGCACACCCTGTCATTTTTCCATCAGCTCAGAGGACATTACACTAACTTACATCAATATCCTGAAGACTGACGCTAACCCTGTAAATGTTTAAATGACTTTGTCAGATTGCACAAAAGAGAAATCTGACATTCTGAAAAATAAATAAATAAATGAAGACGAGACTTCGAATGAGTGAAAATCTCCATTTTAATATTGGCCACAGTGGATTTTACTAACACACACACCCACACACACATGCACTTCAGCTCTGTCCTTTGTACTCTCTAAGCCTCTTTTTCTCCCACTTTTACTTCCCTTTCTGTTGATTTCTCACTCCCCTCTTTATCACGGTACAGTCCGAGTGGAATCTTTTTGCTCTCTTTCCTTCAGCCATCCATCACTTTCTGTCCCTCATTTCCCTCAACCTAACTCTCTCTCGTGGTGTTTGTGAAAACCGATATTGCTTAGATTTGTCACCATAAATGCAACAACCCATTAGCACGTGTGTGTTTGTGCACGCAGGCACGTCAGGGTGTGTATGTGCTTTGCATGTATGCTAACTGACTTCTGTGTCTGCTTGCTCTGTTTTTGTTGGAACCATTATTGGTGAGATTTGTCATAATGAAATAGAGGCGGTGTGTGTGAGCTTGTCTGTTGACTGGGGGCTATGAGCCATCATGAGACACTGCATACACAAACACACAGACACACACACACATACAGGTCTTTAATCATCATGTCTCCTACTGAGCTGAGCAGATGAACAACATGCTTTTAACAGATCAAATCCAACAGCCCACATGTGAATCACAGACTGCGTCTAGTACATGTGCATATGGGAGTGAGTGTTATATGCACTTAAATGTAAATGTCATGGAAGAGTTTAATAGTAGTACTGAGTTCACTCTTTCGTGTTATATCTGAATGCATTAGAGTGGATCTGATACTTAGTAACTAGAAGAAAAGCAGCTGTGTTTATAATGTGACTGTGTTCACTTCCGACTGGTTTGGCACAGACATGAAACAGGTGAGGATCAAATGGATGACCAGACTAACCTTTGCGATGTTTACTGCAGCTTTTAGTCAACTCAGGTTCACACTGCTTTAGAGCAAACCTCTTAACCTCAAACTATTTAATGATTTTAGAAGCTTTGCTTTTCATTCATAAACTGAATATCTCTTCTATCAAATGATTTTCATTCACTCATTGACTCCGCGTTCTTATTTTCAAAGCGTTTTTTTTTTTTACTGCTAATAAACTTCCAGCAAAGATGGTTCAGATTTAAATGTTTCCTATGGCTAAAAAGACTGCTTCTCCTGGTAGTGTCTGCCACAAATGCACATAGTATTGAGTTTTACTGGCAGTAGTATCACATTGGATTAAAAACAAACAAACTGCAAAACAGAAGCAACTGGACTTATTGGCAGATTATACACTTGCTTTTTTCCTTCTTGGCCAGAAATTCAATTATTTGAACATTTCGGAGCACCCATTGGCATACGGCCCATGAAACAGCAGGGAAATGTTGCAAATGCCTTTAGTTGCAGAAAAGGTTGTCTTAAAAAGCAAAGTCCACAACTAGCAAATAAAAGGCAGGATATCAAAAGGCACAAGGTAATAGCTTGTAAACAGTGACATGGGAACAAAGTCTACAAACTGTCAAACCAGCTGATTTTCACTGGTGAATAGGAGATTCAGCTTTTACTAACCAATCACTAAAGACCAACAAATGTCCCAGTGGTGCTGAAACAAGCTACCGCTGGCAGTTTAAAATATATTCAGGGTACTGTACCATGGCTAGTCCCAACCATGGTGCTAGGGTTTTGTTTTGTTTTTTCCAAGAAGCCAAACAGTGGAGTATTTCAAATGTATTTCAAATGTATGCTGTTGCAGGAGATATGCATAGTTTCATTCCCTTTCATTCTTGGCAGAGAAAACCAAAGGGGGTAACAGTTTTAAGTTCTTATAATAAAAACATACCACAAGTCATGGATGTCAGTAAGGCTTCAGTCAATAAGGGCAGATTTTAGAATCACACTGACTCAGGAAACTGGAGTCACCTTGCTCCTGTCCCTCATGTGACATAATGTTGTTCTGCAGAGCTAGAGGAAACTCAAGTCTAGCCAGCATACAGCCCAGCTGAATAAGCCATGCTGCACAAAACTGCATTCATTCAAACCCACCGATTAACTTTTTTTTTCCTGAAATTAAATTTTCCTTTTCCTTTCACTCTGCCCTGGCTGCCCTCCCTGAGCCTGGTTTGGTCAGTTGTTTCTTGCTGTTTAAGGGGAGTTTTTCCTTCCCACCATCACAATGTGCTTGGTCATGGGGGTCATCTGATTTATGGGGCTTTATAATTAATTATGGTAACCTGATAGTTGAAAGATTTATAATTCTCTAATCTATCACATCTAGCAACTTAAACTTAACAGTTTTGTGCTCTCTGTTTGCTTGACACAGTCTAATTTATCAGCCCAAAAGTGTCAACACTTATAACCCCATGAATTCTAATGCCAACAGCGCACAGAGGCAGATGGAGGAAAAGAGGACAGAGAAGGAGAGAAAGTCTGAGTGGGTAGAAGAGAACAGCTGCAAGGGAGGAAGGAGGGAAAACGGAGGAGGTAATGGAGCAGAAATGCATAAAGCTTCAGTCTCAGGGCAGGACTGCCAGCAGAAAAAAACACCCCTATAAACACCAACATAGTGGCACAGTCTGGCTGGGACTCATCCACTGAGCAAAAAACACAGGGGGGATTGAGAAGAAGTAGATTGATCCTGCTGGGCGTCCCCTCTATTTTAGTTCTTTCTCATTCAAAGTTGACTCAGCGTGTAAGTCATTCCCTGTCTTTCTCTCCTTCACTTTCATTTGCTCCTTTTTATCTCCTCCTGTGACTCATTGCTTCTTTCTCACTTTTGTCATTTTCTTTTTTTTCCACATTGTCTTGCTTCGTGCATGTCCGTCACTTTCAGGAAGTCATTTAAGTTAAATAACGTTTGATCCATGTTTCAGCTGTGCATGTCTAAATGTGATCCCAGTACAGGGTCTATCTGAACATGTTTCTTTCTCCATGCATCCTGGATGTAAATCTAGGAGCCTCCGTACCGAACTGCGCCTGCGCATGTACACAGGCTTCAGCAGTCGGCTGTGTGAACAGTCATCTCTTTCTGGGTGCACGTGAGTATGACTGAGTGATGGACTGTTTATATTTGCATCCACACATATCTTTATCTGTGTTTGTGTGTCAGCGTGTGTCACATCTTTATAGCTGTCAGTGTCAGCAACGGGCAGCCACACATACAGGATTTGACAGCTGATTGGCAGATGGGCCACCAACATTTGTCATGGCAACCACAGAGGACACTGTCATGCTGTCAGGTGGAGTTTACACAGACTACTGAAGTTATTAAGGTTTAGAACTAGTTTTTTAGCTCATAGTTGCCTACAACTGACTGGCTTATAAATCATTAATAAAAAATATGACTTTGTTACTCAGCGTCAAATAATCACAAGGATGGGGCTTATTTTATAGTTTAAATTTAAAAAAAAAGACAGGCAAAGAGGTGTTGAGTCAAATGTGTGTCACTATCTTGAAAAATATGGTATCAACTGCAGAAATCCATGAAGTGTACGTTTTTCTTTTTCTTTTCATTGAAAGTGAAACTTAACTTAGCTTTATGCAGCGCTGTAGTTTCTGAAAACACGAGAGCCTGTGCCGCCAAGCATCTGTCTTTCAGCAGTCTCCTTGAGAAAAGCAATGAAACCCTACAAGCGAGTGACCCCATGCTCTATGACAAATTTGTTCTCGGATATATAGCAATATGTAGCCATATGGTGAATTATTTTCCTTCCAGTGACCTATTGAGCACCTCCAGCTTTTTGGATCTTAACCCGTTCAGTGATGAATGGTGTTTGATAATACCTGTTCTCCGTCAGACATAAAACTGTTCTGTACAGTAAACAGTTGATGAAGAAAGGAAAAATAAAGGGAAGGAGGGAAAACTGACTTCTGATTTGAATAGAGCAAAGCAGAAATGGTGGCGGCGTAAAGATTATGTATTTATTAATATTTTTCTCTACTGTTACTTTTTTGGTTTCTAAGTCATTACAACAGAGAAACTTTAACCAGCTGAAACATCAACAATTAGGGTAGGTTCAGCTTATTGGTCTTAGTGGTTGGTTGCACGTTTGCATCATTATTATCACTTTAATGCTCGCGTTAAAATTTAATATAAGCATTAAATAATATAAGGGTTTAATATAAGATTTGACATGTTCAGGATTGTGTCAAATCAATCGGCTGCTGTTCCCTTAAATAACGAAAATCTGTGTTCTTCATCCAGCAGTGACACATAATATTGTGAACCCCCTCTGGTGCAGCACAGACAGGTGTGTGAAGCACATTGGAGCACTGAGATAGAGACATACAGCAAGAGAATGAAAAAGGGTGTGAGTCAATGTTCTCCTTGTCTATCACAACCCCAAAATATACTAGCACCACACACACACACACACACACACACACACACACACACACACACACACACACACACACACACACACACACACTAACTGTAGGAGTATAAAAGGAAGACAAATTGAACAAATAAGGGTGGTCGTACCATAAAGAGAGAGAGTAATACAAAAAAAGACAGATGAGTCATTCACCCTGTTCACTTAATAATCAATGTGAGTCATGACTGTGTGTTTGTGTGTGCGTGCGTCTCTTTGTACTGTGTTCCTGGGTTTTCTTTTAAGATCAGATTGCGTTATTGTATGTGTATGTCTTTTTTTTTAAAGACATGAGTCATTTTCTTTTGCAGACCGTAAAATGTGTGAGAGCAAGATAACATGCAAAAGAAAGGCCGATCAACATGTTTGTCTTTGATATGAACACATCAGAGAGAAACAGAAACAGCTGTAAAAACTGTAAGAGGAGATGTTGCTTTTTACATCTCTCTAAGTATCGGCACAGTATGGTGTTTTCAGTTTACAGTGGCTGCCAAGTTTCCTGCTTTCAGAGCTTATTCGTTTCTTCACTAAAACATGGTAGTTTTGAGGATAAAACAGGATTCAGGCCCCTCTTCTGTGGAACCAGCATCCAGTTTGCATTCAGGAGACAGACACTATCTTTAAGATTAAGATTAGGCTTAAAACTTTCCTTTTTGCTAAAGCATATAGTTAGGGCTGGACTAGGTGACCCTGAATCCTCCCTTAGTTATGATGTGATAGGTATAGGCTGCTGTGGGATTCCCATGATGCACTGACTATTTCTTCTTCAGTCATATTAACAGGCCTCTCTGCACTGAATCATACTTATTATTAATCGGGCGACCGTGGCTCAGGGGGTTGGGAAGCTCATCTGTAACTGGAAGGTTGCTGGTTCGATCCCCCTGCTCTCTCTGTCCTGGTCATTGTGTCCTTGGGCAAGACACTTTACCCTACTGCCTACTGGTGTTGGCCAGAGGGGTCGATGGTGCGATCTGTCAGTCTGCCCCAGGGCAGCTGTGGCTACAACTCTAGCTTGCCTCCACCAGTAAGTGAATGAATAGTGGAATTGTAAAGCGCTTTGGGTGCCTAGAAAAACGCTATATAAATGTAATCCATACTTATTATTACTCTCTGGCTCTCTTGCACAGCATGTCTTTCATCCTGTCTTCCTTCTCTCACTCCAACCAGTAACAGCAGATGAATTGAACTGAACTGAATTCAATTGAACCAAGCAATGCTAAATTCCCTGGTGTAACACACGTGCTGTCATTTGAGTCCCCTTTGTATCTAAGCAAGGACTTTTCTCAGTCCTCTGCTTAGGAAACACATGCCAAGCCCACAATCGTGCTAATAAAGTGCTCAAGAAATGGCAAATGCTGTGTTTTGATCAGTACTACATGAGCTAATCTATTTAATCCCTGTGCATGATCTTCATAGTGGCTTTTCCCTATAACACCCACCCCAAAAAAGAAAATCTTATGTAATATACATATTTAATACTTCTAGCAATCCAGCTAACTCCAGAGGATTAAACCACACACGTGTAAGAGCGCACAGTGTTGAATTCAGCACCATGCGCATGACAAACAAAATGCTGATGAAGCTACCAAGAAGGTTTAGGGTCTAAAGACCTCCCGTCACGCATTCATTTCTGTCTTTCAGTGCCATCAACCTGCAAAGCAACTGCAGACTCATTGTAAAGTCTGTACATTTCTGAACCAAAATCCTGTGTTATGCAAACGGTGTGCAAACCTGAGGATAACAAGCTCCGTGTCACTTTAAGACATTTTCACTCCACTCGGCTGTAATGAATCAAGAAGTCTCAACTCTGCAAATGTCTCAAAGAGAATTCTTCATTAAAGCTTAGCACCAGACCCAGTTACAGTAATGGCATTTTTTTTTACATTGTCTCATTGTGCCCTTAAGCTTCAACTTGGTAAAACAGGGCTCAGCTACTTTTCCATCATTGGCAATTGGCAAAGCTGTTACTGAGGTTATGAATCTTAACAACACTTTGGTGCTTTATTATGCTTCTCTTTCAATGGTTTTTATGTGTGGCAATCCTCATTTTGCCTCATGGGCCTTTTGTTTGTCTAGTCAGTGGTAATGGCACGCCCCGAATCTCATGGTTCTATGGTTTTTCTAGTGTTTTGACTTTGGGATTAGAATTTTCATTATTTAGCTTTGACTTGTATGTGGGTTTCACTGCAGTTAGTGCTCGCAGTGTTTTCTTTGTGTTTTGTTAATTATTATGGTTAGGCTGAGTTTTTGATTCATTATGTTAATTTTGATCTTTAGTTCTCATTGTGATATTTAGGCTCCAGCCTAAATTTTGCTAAGTTTTTGAAATACAGAGTGAAGTTTTTTTTGTTGTTGTCCTTTTTAAAATTAAGCTTCAGTTCCTAGTTTCAGTTTATTATTTATTATGTGTTTTGTTACCTCAGTGTTTCTGTTTCCTGCTGTATGTGTTGTGTTTATGTGTCAGTGCCTTTGTCCTCTTGCATGACAGAATATTAGGGCCGCATTAAGGAAAAAATATTATTGTTCATTTTGAGAAATAAAGTGAAATGTGGAGATTAAAAATGTGTTTTACGTCAATTGCCACAGCTGCTATACCCTCTATAAAATGCCCTGTGTAGATGAGTCAGTGAAACAACTTGATCAGCTGTCTTGTGTCCTGTGATACATCATACATTCTCTTTATTGCGCGAGTGTATAACCATCGGTATCCTTTGTCAGCAATTTCAGTTTCCTCAAATCCGGCCAAGTCTTCCAAGTTTGTGTGGTTTTTCCTTCTGACCAGATGCAGCTTTCTTGCATCATCTTTTCAATGTTGCGATACCCGTCACCACATTGTTTTTGTGCGATAAAAGATAAATAATTTCCTTGTAACTAAAACTGATTCTTAAGGATGATTGACTAACTCATCTACACTAGGAATTTTGTAGAGGGTATAGCGGACAGCCCAGTTGTTTGATTTGAAACGACAACTTTAATCTCGAAATTTTAACTATAGTTTCTTAATGTGGCCCCAATACATTCTGTGTTCCCTTTAATTAATCTGGAATCTGCACTAGCGACTCGATCTGTTCATGCATTTGTCTCATAGTTATTAACTGTTTTACTTTGAAGGCTGGTTTTCTTTCATGCCTTGTCAGTTTTACTTCCTCCTTTGTGATTTCTCCCCATTCCCTCAGTCAGTTCCCAGTTTATTTACGGCCCCATTGTCAGCATGTCAGCATACTAAATATTAATCTAGTTTAATAAAGGCAGAAAAATATAAACCTGATATTCAGTGAAAGTTCCTAAAAGTACATTCAAAATTCAGCTAAAAGGATCCCTAATCATTTAAATAACATATTGTTTTATAATGTACAAAACTGAAGTAATAACTTTTGTTGGAAACTTAATTCAGTGATGGAAAGTTCAAGATGTACTGTTACTGCTAACAGATGTGTACACAGTTCAGGACTTATACTATAGAAAATGGGAGGAGTTGTGTAAAATAAACCTTAAGTATATATATTTTGTTATATATTTTTAAATGTAATAATAGTAGTTGAAGACTGTTTTGTCTGTTTATGCTGGTGTGACCCTGATAGACTTTAGTATACTGAAGCCTGCATTTTGAATGTACAGAAGCCGAGGTTTTATTTCAGTGTATTTTTCACTTTGTGGAATCTGTTTGACAAAAAAAATCTCAATATGGTTCTAGATTTTTTTTTAAAAAAGAAATCAGCTTTCGGTCACTCTTTCCACCCCAGTGAGGGAATACCCATCCTCTCTTCAACTGTCCCTGTACCTCTGGGTTTTACTGGAGAATCGCATTGTGCCTCTGTGCTGGGAGTCTCTTTTGGTGTATGTGAGGGGTTCACTTGATCAGCTGTGTAGCCCAGGGGAATGAACCGCTCTCCTCACTGACCCATTTAAAAGCAACATGGCCGACGGAGAAGTGAAAGTAGGACAGGAAAAACTTTCAAGTATGCTGCATGCAGGCAAACATACGGACACCGCACACTTATCTCCTCAACTCTTTCTGATCTGCCGCTTGTGCCAAAGATGAGCAAATTGATTTTTCTCACTGTGCCTTTGTGCCTTAAGTGCAAACATAGTTTCATATAAGAGCACTGCTGTCAAGAGATCAAGTTCCCTTTTGTTGTAAAGAAAAATAACTTTCTACATCCCTCTCTGTGGTTCCCTGAGGGACTCGCCGCTTGACAGCTCCCAGGAGGGCTGGTGTGCCTCCACTTTGACAAAAGCCTACACCCAGGCAGCGCCATCTGTGTAAAACTCCATCGTGCAGGAATACACTGACATGAGTTAAGAAAATACTTTCATAGAATTTCTGTCCTTTATAAGCACGTGCATACTGGGCAATACGTTTGTTAAGATAAAGAGAAAATCCTCTAGATTAGAGTGATATAAATTCTCTCTCAGGCCACACAAAACATGTTTTAACTGCTATAGTCCCAGTGGGGGAAATAAAAAAAGACATTAAAATTACTGCTCCTGATGAAGGACTACTTTTTCAGATACCTATCAGGAACAATTTATAGAGAATGTCTTCACACACTCCTGAAAAATTCAGCAACACACCTTTTGGAACAGTGTGTTTCCTTGCAAAAATCCCCAGCCACTCCTGTGTGCTTATAAGGAGGGAGCAAACTCACTGCCCTCCTCAGACTCTTCTCCTTACACAACAGTCTTTCTGAAGTTCTCTGTTGCACCTTTGCCACTCATAAATCTACATATCTTGCTATAACACTTAGAAGAAAAACAAGCTACTCTCTTGTGACAATTGATCTCCACAGCAGGTAGATGTGTGTGTTTGATTTGTCCCTCCTAACACAGCCCCAAAGGGGATTTGTATCTCTGCCTGGAATCCAACTAGCAACCTTTTACTTGGCAACCACATGCGTTGAACACAGCTGTATGCATCTGTATCACTGAATATTAGCTGAACTTTTTCATCCCCTTTGGTGCTTCTTAAAAATTTAGTACTGTGCAATAAGTTCAGTCCCACATATTGGTAAAGATTAATGTGTTTAATCTGTATATTTACTCTAATTTAAAGAAATCTAATAGCAGAGAGACCTCAAGCTATTTTTATAATTTTAATGTTACCCTTTGTTACAATTTTTAAAAAAAGCACATTTTCTTTATGATGCCTAAATTATACAGCAATTCCTTAAAGACCAGGTCAGTGTTGAAGGTGAAATAGCAAAATTCAAACATATTATTTGATAAATGAGTCTGAGATTTTGAGTGTTGGCATCCTGGTTACACAGGTGCACAGCAGTGCTTATGTTTTAAGGTCTCCTGTGTTTATGGGGCAAAACTGTATATGTTGCTTTTTGAGTTTTTGTACATTGCTGTACGCTTTACAGCAAGGCCTTTGTTTCCAGCAGGGAGCTGTATATTCACCCAAATGGTTACAGCCAGAGAGACTAAGAGAGATGAATGTGTGAGAAAGGGGGAATGTGAAAGATGTAAAAACGCATAGATGGAGCTGTAATTCACCCACAAACAAGAGCTGCTGGAAGCAAAAAGTTCGTACTGAGGAAAAGTAAAACAAATAGAAGGAAGGGGAGAAGAGTGGATGGAAGGATGAAAAAGGGATGCACAAGGGTAGGAAAAGAAAAGTGCATAGTTTGGATGGTTGAGCATTTGAGGAAGAGATGGAGTAAGTAGAGGAGATGGTAAAGGCAACATAAAACTGCACAGGAACTGGCCGGAGAGGAATGGTGGAGAGAAGTAGCAATTAATTCAAGAGAGAGCAAACAAATGAAGAGGGTGAAAAAGGAGATGTGCGTGTGATGTGTGTGTTTGAAATGGAGTGAGGTGCATACATACAAAAAGACCCAAGTGATATCAGAGTGCGAGTGCTCGACTTGCAGTCTGTGAAGTCATTTCCACACTTGCTGTATTTTAGGAATGAAAACCACTGTTGGAAACCAAGCACGGGTTTATCAGCCTTCAGTCTCATTGCGCTAACAGAAGGATCTTAAAATGGCACTTGCCCCTCCTACCTCCTACCTCACTGAAGCTTGTGAGGCAAACCAAGCACTTGGCTTCAATTTACGTCATCTGCAGGTATTTAAAGAACCAACTGTGACAAGCCAAGTTAGCACGCAATGCCACAGACGTGCCTCTAGACGCAAACTGATACACAAAGCTAAGCTTTAAGCTTGAGATCTGAATTGAATGCATACTGTAGGTAAACAAAATGCATTTTGGATAGCATTAAAAAGTACATGCTCACGGTTTGAGAGTCAGGTCAAGTTCAGTTGAAACAGTTTGTGATTTTAACAGGATTTGACAGATTCAGGACAGAACTACGTAAGCAGAGAAGTTTTAAGTCATTAAACTAACATGAAGTAGTCGACCGAAAACTTTAATATATATTCAAATGTTAAAGGCATCTCAAATTCCTCATCATCATCATCGTCAGCATATTCATTATGAATCAGGTTTATCCTCATATCATCTATTTTATTAAGGCATTAAAACAATGTGGTAAAATTTGCTTTTTAATCCCAGTTTTATGTTAGAAATGACGACAAAAAGGGAGACTTTGGTTGAGTTTGTTACAAATACCTGTAACTACTCAATACTACTGCATTTGTGATTATTTGTGTTACAGTTTGCATCAGCCTTCGTTTTCTTTTATTCAGAACAGCATTTTTGAATGGGGGCTTTTTTCTAATAGTGTTCAGCAGTCGTACAATAACCAGAATAATAACCAACCAAGAGAACAGCTAAGACACAAAACAATTCCTTGACAAAAATATTCAGTGACTATAATCCACTGCGCTGCATTTAATTGCGTACAGTCAGTTCTTACAGAGCTCCACGTAGTCCTGGGGAAATCTATGTACACCTCATGATTCAGTAGCTTGTAGAACCACCTTTGGCAGTAACAGCTTAAAGTTTTATCTGTCACTTTTTCATTGTCTCACATTATTGCAGAGGAATTCTTCCTGCTCTTCATTGAGGTTTGCAGGTTTTGTTTATGGACAGCTCTCTTAAGATCCAGCATCGGGAAAAGGTCTGGACTTTATTGGGCCCTTGCAGCATCTTGTTTCTTTTCTTTTTCAGTCATTCTGTTGTAGATTTGCTGCTGTGCTTGGAATCATTGTCCTGTTGTATGACCTAATTTTGACCAGGCTTCAGCTGTTGGACAGATGGCCTCATATTTGACTCTACAATCACTTTGGTATACAGATGAGTTCATGGTGGACTCAATGGCTATACGGTGCCCTGGTCCTGTGGCTGCAAAACAAGCCCAAATCATCACCCATCCAGCACAGAGCTTGGTATGAGGGGTTTGTGTTGATATGCTGATAAATCAAGTACATTTTATTATAATCACCTGGCTGCTACTTACCCTCTTATTTCCTATGGAAGCAGTAAGGGTGTAGTTTCTTTATTTTGCACATGATTTTATATTTGAAAGAGTTTAGAGAAGCAGGTGGCTTGTGTCCTGATTTAAGTGACTAATTTAGTCTTTAATTTCCCGAGAAATTAAAAGAAGTCAACAACACAAGCAAAAGTAAAAGTTACTCGCCTTGCAATTCTCTAATTTCATGTTGTATGACTTCTTTAAGATGATGAGTGGACTAAATAAGTTGCAAGCTCTGACTAAGGTAGCAGTAGATCTAGCAGGAAAATGAGGGGGAGAATAAAAGTGAACTGAATCATCACTTTTTAGATTCACCTGGTAATTATGTGGTATGTTGTGAAAACATTTTCCAAAGATTTGCCGAGAACAATGCTGCAGAGGCTCTCATGAGGCAATCAAGCAGTTTTAAGGTAAATCTAATAAATCTTTTATTTTGTATCTGTAGCCATGAAAAATAACCAAAATAAAATGCAGTCTCGGTGCGTTGGTGGTTCTTTGTGTCCGGGGATGGGCGTCCGGGTACACACCGGCTCACTCCTTGGCGGCCGCCTATCGGGGCCTGGAGCCTGGGGCTCGCTCGGGCCACTTCGGAGGTGGGGTGCCCTCGGCCTCTCGGCCTGGGGCTCGGTCACTCAGGCGCAGCTGGCTGCCGGCGGAGCTCACGGGCGCGTCACTGCAACTCCCCGTGGCTTCTGCTCGGTGGCTGCTGAGTGAGCCCTCATCTGGGACTCTCCTCAGCTCTTACTGGGACAGTGGCGCGGCTGCCCCCCTGTTGGTCTTCCTTGGTCTCTTGTGTTCTGGGGGCCTCTGGATGTCTGGAGTTTTGATCTCCTCCATACCTGCTTCATACCCTGGGGGACGGGGCTGTGGCTCCCCACACTCCCTAGCAGATCGTTACATGGAGAAACCTTTGGAATACAAGCATGCTGATCCACACAGGTATGCACACAGGTGTACACACGGGTATTCACAGACGTGGACTACAGCTTTCTTGGCTGCTGCCTCAAAGCACATTGTGCGCTGTCTATCTTGCGTGCTGCACAATATTGTTTATTATTTAGTATCTACTGATATCTACTGCTAGCTAGTTTATTGTGATGGTGCTGGGGTTTGTTTTTTTTTTATTATGTTGCTCTTTGTTGTTTGCTTTCTCTTCTGTTTTTTTTCTCCATACAGGTGACCCAGGTGTTTTTTGTTTTTGTTTTTCTTTCTTCCCCCCCTTCTCACCGTCTCTTCTCCCCTTTGGTTTTCTTTCTCTCCCTCTCTTTCTTTCATTCTTTCTCCCTGTCCTATCCCCCAGTCATGTCTGTCCCGTTTGTAGCAACTGAAAATAAAATAAATTCATAATTATAATAAAGGTCAATCAAATGGACCAATATGGCAAGGCCATGATGATCCACTTGGTAAAATAAATCTGCTTGGCATCTTTCTTGGTCTTAAGACAACAATTCTGATGGCTAAAGATCCAAACGGGACACAAAAAAAGAAAGAAAAAAAAAAGAAAAAAAAAAGGAAAACAGTTTGAGCAAGTGAACGCTGAATTTACACATAAAGCAGAACAATGATCAGGAAGTTGCCAGTTTGAGTCCCACCTGGGAAAATCTGGGTGGGCGAAAGAGGATGAAAAAAGAAGTCAGGGAGGATGAGATGAAAGGAACAGATGGAGAGGAGGAGGCTGGACAGAGGCTGGGAAAGGAAGAAGAGGGAAGAAGGAAGAAAGCACAGGATGGTGAGCCTTGTATTATTAATTGAAGGGAGATGTCTTGAAGTGCAGGAGCGAATCGTCTGTCCATTTGTAGCTCAGTCATTCCTGCTGCTGCTCTTATCCTGTATTCTGACTTCATTCTAAATAAAGAAACATGACTCACTCTATCTTTATTTCCTTCCACTGATTCTTCTATTCCAAGCCGTAAAGTACATGTCTGCATCCTTTAGTGCATGGGAGAGCCTCTGACTGACATGAATTGTCAGAGACCAATTTTGACACTTTTCTAGCTGAATTCTTGGATGAAATGCAAAAATAACAACTGTGGTGTAATCAGGTATCCTTGAAAGAGTCAGATTTAAACAACAGCTACTAAACATAACTGGCATGACATCTTTCCTCTTTTCAACCATGTGAGTAAAATTATACAAAACAAATGAACAGTAGAATTATCTCAAACATCAATCATTTAAAAAAAAAAATAATAATAATAATATTTTTTGGTAGTTTTTTGGTAGTTCCAGGAAATTCTACCCGAGACACCTCAGAGGTCTCTCAACCTTAACACGTCACCACATGATCTTCAGCTATGTATTATAAACATATTCAATATTTTTCCAAACTGTTGTTTTATACCAGAAATTATTTAACAAATTGTTGCATTTTATCTGCTAAGAAAACAACTTACTTGATTCATATTTGTATGGAGTGTATCAAAAAGAATCATTGTATTTCAAAAGCTTATATGTTTAAAGTAACTGACATAGATGCTCGTGGTAAATGTTAAAACATGTGGCTGAATATAATATAACATATACACAAAACTTCACAAGTGCTCAATGTGTCTTCTGGATGCACGGCACACTTTCATCCATATGAAAGTCAAACCCGTCCCATACTTTTGCGAGTATGTCTGGAGTTACAACATCCACTGCTGTGAACGTGAACGTTATCATTGATTGGCTGCCAAATTAAAGCACTTTTAAATCCGATGATTCCTTTTTGATGATACATCCTGTATATTTGTATTTGTTTGACTCTGACTCTAAGCTCTGCACAGGATTTGCTATGTGCCCAGACCTTGTGTATGTATGCATATGGCAAATAAAATATGTTTTTTTTATCTTATTTTTATACAGTTTTTGCAGCTGTTGGTGTCAAAGTGCATGTGTGCCCTGTCTCTGCTGTCCAAAAAGAACACTGAGAACAGAGGTGTTTCGCTACAGCAGCAGAGGACATGTTAGTGTTTTCCTACACATTGTATCCAAGACTAGCACTTTTAACTGTGGGCGCTGTTTCTGGTCCAGACATTTACAGCCTTGCACGGTGTGGCCTTTGGGGTGAAGGCTAAAACTGTTCATGGATTGTAATCACCCTCTCACTCCCGTACTTATTATCACTGATGTTTTATCTCCTGACTAGATTTCCAACAGCAAAGGTTTCTGTTGATCCTTAAGATATTTACTCAAGATACTACTTACAGGTGAAGTACAATTTAAATAATACACTAACTCACAGACATGACAGACACACATGTGTGGGCAAGTGTGTGTCTTGCGCTACGGGTGTGGGCGTGGGTTGTCTGGCGCAGTGCTTCTTCCTGTCTGGGCTATTTTCATATGCTGATCAATAATTCAGCTTAACAGACCATAAAAGTTGGTGTGACACATCCAAACACACATGCACGACAACACGCAAACACACACGCCAAATGGATTACATACCTTATGCTCTCCCATACACATTACTGCTTTTTTAACTATGTTTGTCACTTGTAATTAAACACACACGCATGTCTGTGTGAATGCACAAAACACACACACACAAACAAACACAGGTTGACGGACTGACCACAGAGCCACAGTGGATTATGTAGATGACGAGGATCACAAGAATCAATTTAGCGCTATTGTGTGTTGTTGTGTCTGCGAGTTTCCTTTTCCGAGCGTGCAAATCTAAATTGGACGTGGCCATCATCTTGCAGCAGAACACATTACTTTATGGCATTTATTTGTTTGGAGTTGACTAAATGTCAAACAATTAATGGGACATTATGCAGCTTCTGTCTTTTGTTAAATTTTTGTCGTGCTGTTCCCTCGCTCCATTACCTCACCCCTCCCTGGGTGTCTACTCTCTGCTCATCATTTTACAGATTGTTATTCTCCATTTATTTTAACCAGTGGACCAGAGAGGAAGGGGTGGGGGTGGCAATAAGTGGAGATAACAGGGAGCAGCTTGAGGAAAGAAAAAAGGTAGGGAGACTAAGAAGAAGAAGAAGAAGAAGAAAGATGAGCATAATGAAACACTGTTATGTAAAATAAAAATAATCCTACTCCGGTAACCTTAATGACCCGGGCAACCGTACAGACAGCAACCTTAACAATGGCCCGGTTTAGCTCTGTGGGGGACTCCTCACACATGGGCATGCACATAACTACAGATGAGCAACTAAGAAATGATCCACGTTAACCTTTTGGTCATTGAGGTGCGTGCATTAAGCACAGTGATTTGTCCAGCTGTGAGAACCTGAGAAAGACACCATCGACACATTATGGATTACACGGCAGCAGCAGTCTATGAGTCCTCAATAGAAACTAAGTGTGTGATCCTAATGAGAATAGCAAGAGAATAATCAGCTTTTCAACTTCATACTTTAAGCTGTCAGTGTCTAGTTGCATGTTGTGCAAGCGACCTATTTTCCACACAATAGTAAAGTAACAAGCACACGTCAGTTGCTTTTCATGTTTAATTCTAATTTTTTTCAGTCTGGCTGCTATTCACGTCATCATTGACGGTCACTTGCTATTTGGAAGCTCGTGGTAACTCTGCTCAGCAACAAGAATCAAGATCAGTGTTGGGTGCTGTAATTATATGACAAGTTTGTGAAGATGTTTGGGGTGGCTGTTGCTCAGTGGGTAGTCACCTTATTGGAAGGTTGGTAGTTCAATCCCTGGTTGCATGCCAAATATTGTTACACCAAGTTGCTCTCTGTTGGAGTGTGAATGTTAAATAGAAAGTACTAATGTGCTTGTATGAATGGGTGAATAGGACATGTTGCATAAAGTGCTTTGAATACTCAAGTAGAGTAGAAAAGCACTATACAGACCGCTTACCGATAGAAAAAATCTGACAGTAAAGTACAAACTGCCTCTCTGGGCACATCTATGAGCTCTGATTTCTCCACGCACCTGTAAATGCAACATGTTCTATGAAGATAGTAGCAGGAGACCCAGACCGGTGCTCAAAGTAAGTGTATGCTGACCAAGAAAAAGCAACAAAAGTCATTACAACTCATCCTGCTCTCTACATCATGTTTTTGCTTGTATACTCATGTTTTTATTTTATTTTTTGAGTGTTTGCTTCCTGCACTTGTGTGCTTTCACCTACTGTGACCGTCTATTGTGTCCTGTTTAGTATCATCTTGTCTTGTTATCTCTCGGTTCCTAGCAAGTTTTCCTAGTGTATTTAGTCTGCCTGCATTTACGTCTGTGAATTTGTCTCATACACTCCTGGAGTCATCCTCATGTTCACTCTCTCACTGCATCTAAGTAAACACTGTAATGTGATTTTTTTGTCTGAGTTGTGCGTTTGAGTCTTATTTTGCCTTCATCGGTTGTTAGAGAAGTTCATATTTCAAGAGGTAAAAACAACAGAGATGAGGCTTCAAGTTTTATTTATGCCCAATCAAATTCTGTAGTGCTCCTCGGGCCGGCTTGGTTCTCATAAGCTTAAAAATTAAAAAAGAGACATTGTATATGTTCTTCTCATTAAGACAAGGATGTGTGGCTTATGTGTTGTTTAAAACAGGTTTAATAACTGCTAAATACATGACAATGCATCCAAAACATAATGATTAACAGTGGTCCATGCATATTTTCATGAACAGTAATGCGGACATAATTCAAAGAAAAAAAGATCTTTTTTTAGAATTAACCAAATTTTTATCTGTTAATATGCATTAATAGGTGCATTGTGTGAGGCATCTGGTTCAAATCTATGCCAAATGAAAACATGTTTGTCCATCCACTGTGGCGACCACTTGAGAATAAGAAAGTACCATCTTCTTTCTTGTTGGCTTTTGTGTGGAAGTAATCAGTCTGACTTTATCATGAGACTCAAGCTTAAGCATCTAAGCTTACAACGTACATCGCCATAGTATCTGCAAGATTAAGCACTCTGATGATGACAGTGTACACACAAACAAACACACAATACACTGTGTCTGTCACCGCAGACAGACACGCACAGGCAGACGAAGTGTGTGATTTTGAATACTTTCTCTGCACTCACAATCAGTGTTGGTCAAGTTACTTGAAAAAAGTAATCAGTAACTAATTACTGATTACTTCCCCCCAAAAGTAATCCTGTTACTTTACTGCTTATTTATTTTCAAATGTAATTACTTACTTAGTTACTTAGTTACTTTTTAAAAACAACCTGAATAGGTAATAAAGCGATAGATCTTTCAGCCCAATTCTACTTTTTCTGCATAATCCATCATACAAAATGTAATCAAATGGAAAAGTCCCTTTTTAAAACTTGTTTTATTAGTTTTAATCTTTTAACTTTATGCATCAAGCAAAAATTTTATTATATGCAACATTCTCTGACTGGAAGAAATTTGTTTAACATTTAAACCTATTTTCTGCACATTCCAGCACATAAAATATTTTTTCTGTGTTTACGCTCAGTCTTTCAAATAAATGCAAGTGAAACACAGCAGAAAATAAATAAAATCAAAGACTAGTGGTCCTGTTGCTCTATTTTCACCTGTAAAGCAGGAGTGGGGTAGGCGGAGGCTTGCTCTGGTGCAGGTGTGCCGCAGCGGTCAGTGGAAGAATCTGCGAGTTTGTCTGTGAATTTCCCATTACGTGGTAGCGCACTCGATGCTTGCTCGGAAGTTAAGGGTTTTTTTCACTGTAAAAAGAAGTTTTCTTCCCACGCAGTGAACAGCGGACGCTAATGTTTTTGTCACTTTTTACGGAATCAAACTTAAAGTAAGGTCAGTACTTCCACGCTTTAAACGCTGCACGCTCATACTCTCTCCTGCACTCGATATATTATCCTTTGTTGATCTGCACACAGCTGTTGCCATGAACGCTTACGTCATTGTCATGAGACACTCTCGCAAAAAAATCACGGTTTTAGTAATGCAGCGTGCTTACGGGAAAGTAACAGTAATCTAATTACCTGTTTTGCAATAGTAATCCCTTACATTACTCGTTACTTGAAAAAAGTAATCAGATTACATGGGCAGTAACGCGTTACTGCGTGCACAACACATGTGCACAAACACAACGCAGCAGATTAAATGTCACAATCCCTAATCAGTTCTCTTCAGATGTGCAGATGCCCACAAACACAAATGTGACCTCATACACACACATTCAGACACACGGTCAGGTGGATGGGGTGTTGTTATCCTAGTAATTGTTCCGACGGCAGTCGTGACAGCCGAAAAAGTCTGAATGACAGACTGGACAGTGAAATAACCTCATTCACTCATTCACTAACACCTGGTCTATAAGCAGTGTGTGCGTTTGTGTGTGCATGTGTGGGTGTGTGAGTAGGTATCACCACGAGGAGAATGTTTGCACCACTAGAGACAAAGCTACTGATTAGTATTTTTCATGATGAAGCAAGTGATTTGGAACGGAGAATCTTGGAAAAGGGGGCTGGAAGGAAGGAAGTTTGCAGAAATGCAAGGAAAAGAAGGAGGAAAGAAAAAGCCGTGTAACTTCTTACTTTTCTTTTTCAGTAGACACTGCCTCCACCTTACATTTTTCATCTCTTTTGCTATTTATATATGTAAAAAAACCCTATTTGAATAATTAATAAGTCAAACGAGCGCGACCTCCACGTTTCTCTATCCTACAGTGTTCCTGTCTTTCTTGAACTCATCTGAAGTGTGACGTCAGTAGCTTTCATTTTTTTTAGTAAAGGCAAAAAGTTTTATTTTGTTAGTGGCTTGTTCAAAAAATGACTCAAGCAGACACATTTATTGTTTGACAAAAGGACATTTTACATTCATCTCCAGATTATGGACTTTGATCTGAAGAGGTTGTAACATTGTTTAGGTTTTTATGATCTCATTCCACATTGTGATCCAATAAACTATATTGCCAAATGTATTCAAATCAAATCAAATCACTTTTATTGTCACATCACATGTGCAGGTACATTGGTACAGCACATGTGAGTGAAATTCTTGTGTGCGAGCTTCACAAGCAACAGAGTTGTGCAAAATACAATAATGTAAACAAGCAAAATACAAGAATGGTTACATCTGAAACTAATAAATATATGTACAATATATAATAGTATATGCATTTCTGGATGTGTATACTAAATATTTTCTACGTGTGTGTGTGTGTGTGTGTGTGTGTGTGTGTGTGTGTGTGTGTGTGTGTGTGTGTACACATATTTCCAAATTAAATAGAGTAAACAATAAATAAAATATATAAAAATATATATTCTGTCATATATATTCTGTCACAATGCAAATTATTGAATTCAGTTGTTCCAATTGCTTCCATGGCCACAGGTGTATAAAATTAAGCACCTAGTCATGGAGACTGCTTCAACAAACATTTGTGAAAGAATGGGTCGCTTTGCGGCGCTCAGTGAATTCCAGTGTGGTGACGTGATAGGATGCCACCTGTGCAACAAGTCCAGTTGTGAAGGTTTCCTCACTACTAAATATTTCACAGTCAGCTTCTAGTGGTATTATAAGAAAGTGGAAGTGATTGGGAACGACAGCAGCTCAGGCACGAAGTGGTAGACCATGTAAAATCACAGAGTGGCATCAGTGGATGCTGAGGTGCATAGTGCACAAAGGTCACCAAATTTCTGCAGAATCAATCACTACAGACCTCCAAACGTCATGTAGCATTCATGTAGCTCAAGAACAGTGTGTAGAGATCTTCATGGAATGGGTTTCAGTGGCAGAGCAGGTCCATCCAAGGCTTATATCACCAAACGCAATACAGATTTGGTGGATTGGGGATTATGGTGTAGTACTGTTTTTCAAGAACTGGGCTCGGCCCCTTACTTCCAGTGAAAGGAACTCTTACTGCTTCAGCATACCAAGATGTTTTGGACAGTGTCATCCTCCCAAGTTTCTGTGAACACTTTGGGGATGGCCCCTTCCTGTTCCAATATGACTGCACACTGCTGCACAAAGCGAGGTTCATAAAGACATGGTGAGCGAGTTTGGTGTGGAAGAACTTGACTGGTCTGCACAGGATCCTGACCTCAACCCAACGTAACACCTTTGGGATGAACTAGAGTGGAGACTGTGAGCCAAGCCCTCTCGTCCAACATCAGTGTCTGACCTCACAAATGTGCTTCTGAATGGTCAAAAGTTCCCATAGATACTCCTAAACCTTGGAAAACCTTTCCAGAAGAGTTGAAGCTGTTATAGCACGGATTTATCGCTTTAAACTGTGGTAACACTTTTATGACCTGTGATGTAATAAAATTATGTTACAGCCCAAAATTTCCATTTGCTGTTCCAATATAATCTAGAAGTTTTACACATATAGGACTTGTTTGTCAGAGACATGTATCCAGTAAATCACAAAGAGTTAAGATAAACTGTAAAAACCTGCAAAGTCAGCCCGGAGTGAGCTGATGGGAATCGTTATCAGGTATAGAAATGACTGTACATGCAGTTCATCTGTGATATCATCACTTCTTTGCTGGCTTCTCTCCTCATCCCTCTTTGCTTCACTTGCTTGATTTATTACCTTCTTCTTTGTCCTACTGTTCTAATTACTGGTTTTTGCATGTGTGTGTGCGTGCGTGTGCACTAGTGCCTGTCTTCCCTCTGGACTAAAAGCTGTACATGATTCAGGTCTACATGTCTGGTTTCCTCTCAGCTGCTGTCAAGCTCTCTTTCTAACTGTTTGCACCATTGCTCTGTTCTTTGTCCCACTTTATTCATTTTCCTTTTTATTCCTCCTTTGTTTCTATGAATGTCTCTTCATCCATCTCAGTTCCACCTTGAGTTCCTTTTTAACATTTTCTAAGAATTTCTCTCCATTAATAATGTACCTTTTTGTCCATTTCTATTTCTACTTTTTTTCTGTATGCTTATAATGACTAATGTTCATGATGATGCCCATCTTTTCTCCTCATAATTTGCCTTTTTTTAGAGAGCTCAGAAGTTAGTAGAATATGCTGTCACCATCATCTTTGACTCTAATTGGCTTAAAGAAATGATTTTATATGGTTGTTATATCACTTTTCTACTCCTTCTCTCTGTGTCCACCTTCTCTTTTCTCATTTTATGCACTTTTTAGGACCTGCAGGCCTTAACCCACATTGCAAAGAAACACACATCTACTTGCTATCTACAGGTAGTAAGTCCAAGTAAGTCCACTTATGAATAAGCGTGGTATCTTCAATGATATGGCCCATTCCTTCTTGTTATTGTGTTAGTGTGTATTTATCACCGTCCTGCATACTATAGTAAAGGCACTTATATATAGCCCTGTGTATTATATCTAGGTCTATTATGAGGCAAGCACTTCACAGTACTGTTAAGTACTAAAGACCTTGGAGGCATTAAACTGCCTCAAAGTAAATATGCCATGAGTCTCTGTAAATCTGCCAGACTCACTGACTTCCATGCATCCTTGCTTATTTTCTTTCATGCATTTCCTTCATCAGTCCCTTCCTTCCTTTCAGTCTGACTTCCTTCTCTGCTTTATTACTTACCTTCTCAACTCTTACACTCCCCCCTTCTCCTTCCATTTCTTACATTATTCTTCTGCGACATTTGTTCCTTATCTTTTCCTTCTTCCTCTATTTCTAACTTCCTGAAATACTTGCCATCTTTTCTTTTCTCTTGCTTTCTCTCCTCTTTTCAACTCTAAGCCTGCACTGGATCGATAAAAGGGAAGGTGAGAGGGCGGTTGGCCTTTACGCTTGTTTCTTTATACCATGAGCAGAGGTACTTTGGGAGACACAAAGACAGCGAAACAGAAAAGGATGTCTATGTTTTGTGATTATGGGTCTCCTAGGAACAGTCTTTTCTCTCCTCTTGTGTTTTGTCTTCAACGCGTAGCTCACTGGATTGCTACATATTATTTTATTTCATCATTCATTCATTTTAATTCATCGACATGTGCACGGCAGTCCATCTAAGGTGACATGAAGAAAAGAAAGAGAGATCAAGGGGTGCTGATGTCACAGTGGATTATGATACATAAAAACTCCAGAATATTGTTATGAATCTCACTACTGTACATGTAGATGTTTCTGTGTTACAATTAGTATGATTACTAATCTTTATTGAGAAAAGTGGGTTAAATACAGGCTACTGTAGCCCAGCGGGACAGCGGAGAGAGGCAAAGAAGTGGTACTTAATTTAGATAACGAGATAACACATTAACTAAAAAATGAACTTCTGAATAATTTTCGAAATTTTTGTTTAATGTAAATTTATGAACTGAAACAAAACCACGTTCAATTAGATCAAATACAAAGGTGAAAGGAGCACATACTGTCAGTACAAGCTGTGCACACACAGTTTATGGTTTTCTTTGGTCAGTATACCCGAGTTAGATTTTATTTATTTGTAAGCAGCAAGTTTTAACATGATCGAATTTTCTTTATCGTGTTGCCAGGCCACACTCCTGACCTCATGTTCTACCTTTGGCCATTTTAAACTGTGCCCAGGACAGAAACAGCTGCATTGTGCTGCTAACACAACTTCAGCTCTTTGCAAACATCTGCACAGACAGCATGCTAATGCTAACCTAGCCAAGAACCCAGAGTGATGTTAAAGCTGCGCAAATGCCGACCCCAGCCCTGAACTTAACAGGTAACAAACTGATAAGAAGTCAGGCTGTAGCCTCTGTTTCTACCTCTTTATGTTTCTACAGTAGAATCACTGTGACGATTCTACTGTAAAGTCTCTTTGTGCTGGTTTTCATATTTGCTCTATGCTGTCAGCTTTGTGTTTATCTGTAAATACTGAGAGAAAGATCACACATGTTTCCTCATTAGAGATTTGTGTTGGTGTGTGGGGCTGTAGACTCTGGTTTATATTGTTAAATGGTAATTATGAGACAGTGTGCTTCAGGTCATTTTACAAAGAAAACGTTCTCCTGGGAGTAATTAAGTAATCTATTACATTACTTTTAAGAAAATGTTCTTTGCAATATATGTAATACATTACTTTTTCTGAGTTACAACCCCAACACTGATCACAACAAAAAGGGGAAATACCTCCAGCATGCACAAACATTTGACCACAGAGCATGCAGTTCATTTGCATGAATGCATTGTTGTTGATATGTTGCTTAGTGATGGTCAGAAAATAGACGACTATGTATAAAAATCAGTATCATTGCTAAGTAGTTAAACCCATTGCATTTGCACTTTAGTCCCATCTCCAATTACTTATGGATGTAACTGTATGTGTAAACATTCAGAACATCCAAAAAATAAAAATGGAAATGGGGAAGTTAGGGATTAAAACGAGATATGGAAAACTCTAGTAGAAGTAACGAAAAACTCATAAATAAAAACAATTAATGAATTCAGGAGGGACATCTAAATTTATACAAATGTAGCAGGTGTAGTAAGATGGAAATGAAGAAACGGGAATAAAACAAAACAACATCTTTGTTATATCATAAAAAGAAAACGAAAATGTAAAATGAAAACCTGAGTGAAAAAACAGATCATGATAAAGGATAAGGCTTAAGAAAAATATATATTTTTTAGAGAAACTGAAACACGAGCTGCACATCTAACGGCATCCACACAGTGAAGAGGATTAGGTTCAACAGTGGAATGAAGAACATTATCTGCTTGTTGAATGTTATTGATTGTTTGGTGAAAAGTAAATTTGACGGCGTTTGTACTAGTAGAGTTTTTGTTCTTGTATGTCTGCAATAACATGTGTTCAGTGTGATGTCTGTAGGTGTTCCGTTCCTCTTACCTCCACCAGATGTGGTGTTGGGTTGAAGCCGCACAAGTTACACACTTGGCTGTGACACTGCGTGCAGGTATTGTAGTTAGGTGGGTCGGAGCTACTGATGTTCAGCTCTGTTTTACAAAGAGGACAGTTCACTTTGGGTTTCACAGGCTCTGGAGCAACCACAGGTGCTGCTGCCACAGGCTCCTGCTTCTGCTGCACTTTCTGCTGATGAGTAGGTGTTTTCTGCTGTTGCTGTCCTTGTGGTTGTGTTTTTTGTCCTTGCTGTCCTTTCTGTTGATGAGCAGGTGACTGCTTCTGCATTTCTTGTTGTTGGGGCACGGTCTGCTGCTGTTGCTTCTGGGTTGGCATATGGGGTCCACCCATAGGACCACCCATTTGGCTTGGTGCATGAAGACCTCCCATTTGGCTCGGTGCATGAGGACCCCCCATTTGGCTTGGAGCATAAGGACCTCCCATTTGACTTTGAACATTAGGACCACCCATTTGGCTTGGAGCATGAGGACCCCCCATAGTGAATGGTTTAGTACTGGTGGTCCCTTGTTGTTGCTGCCTGTTGTCAGGTGTTGCATTACTGAACACCACCTTGCCTCGTGCAGGGCTTGGCTGGGTGGAGGCGGTAGGTAGCGGGTCAACATTGATCAAGGTACTAGCCTGATTAAGCAGTGATGCCCCAAAGCCAAACAGTTTGGTCAGGCCATCCTGGGCAGGAGGGGCCTGACTCTGAGGTCTGTGGGCTGGGGAGGATCCAGCACTTCTGGTCTGGTCGTGGCGTGCCATAGATTGGTGCATTGGGGAACCACGACCCAAATCTGGTTGGGAAGGTGCCTTGGTCAAACCAGGGAGGGGTACTGCACCAGGGTGAGGAATCCGAGGACCCCCTGGTTGGCTAAAGCCTCCTGTGGGACCTCTAATAGTTCCTGGAGCTCCAGGACCGGTCTGGGAGTATGGATCAGATCTCATGCCCTGCTGAGAAGGCCCTGTATGAGACTGGGAGCCACCAGGGCCTGGATGTCTCTGTAAGCCAGGGGATGTATAAGACTGAGTCTGGGACCCTAGCTGTGATGAAGCATATGACTGCTGCTGAGACTGTGGATACTGCTGCGACTGGGAGTAGGGCTGAGTCTGGCTGTAGGGCTGAGACTGAGGTTGCTGTTGCTGCTGCTGCTGCTGCTGCTGCCGCTGGGTGGGCTGACTCTGTGCCAAAGATTTTGGCTGCGCTGCTGCTGTCGGCTGTGTTGGCTGAGGCGCAGGCTGCTGAGGCTGGACAATCGGCTTGGCTTGGTGGGACGGAGAGTGAATCTGCTGTTGGCTCTTAGAACGAGGCGTGGTCATATCAATGCCGAGAGCTCTCTGCATCTGACAGTTCAGACACAGCCATTCCTGGACCTGCAGGCAAAAAAAAAAAAAATACAAAAAAACTAATGAGTATGCTTAAAATCCACTTTTTCAATTTGAAAAACCATTTTACTTTGTCTCTGTAACAATAATGCATACATAGTTTTTGGCAACAGTTTGGTCGAAGTCTTTCATTGGCACTATAGAGTTAGTTCTGAGTGAAATATTCGCATGGTGACTGTATTGTGAATACGTCAGTCAACTAAATGGAAATAGGTTCAATGTAATTTCCTTGACCACATCTTTGGCATTACCACTGAAACGTAAATCAGGTATCTGTCAGTTTGAACAATTCTTTGTGTAACACTGGAAGGGTCAGTAAGGCTCAAGAACGTTAATGATGTAGTGTTACCATTGAGCTATCACTATAATTAATTCATATTTTCTTTCAAAGGTGATTACTATTGATTCCTCTGAATATTATTGATGACTCAGACATGACACACTAGTGTTTCCTAGTTTCCTAGTTCCTAGTTTCCACCCAAACCACATAATCTGTGTTCATTCACCCGACTTGCACATGAAATATGATTCATTAGTCTTTCCATAGATGTCTTATGTAAAGACAATATAGCAGTTATCAATTAGAACCAGAGGGAGAGAAATCAACCACAAACTGACTGCAATGCTTAATGACAGCACGGTAGAAACTGCAACCGAAGTGAAAAGAATTGCATCCCTCACATGTGCCAAAAAACATAATCCACACAGACACACAGGTATGCGCACATGCTACCATACAGACACAGCATGAGCACAAAGGAGATACAAACAGATGTACAAAGAGATACAGTCAAATGAAACAAATATGCAACACTCCTCACCATCTAAAAATAAAAATAAAGCATCACCCTGCTCCTCCTCCTCCTCTTCTTCTGTCCTCCTCCTTCCTTTTCTTCCTCCTCCAGATGAGAGCTGATACTCCCTTGTGTCCGGACCTTGCTTGCTTCTCTAATTTCTCCCGACTGCGAAAACAACCCAGCTCCTCTCTCAGCTGTGCCAGTCTCCTCTTGTCCTGTCTTTCCAACTGTAGCTTTGCATTCACCACTGCTACCTTGCTGCCATAAATAGTGCTATTTTAGCTCCCCTGCAGTCAGAGCAAAGCTAGTAAATCTCTGCACGTTTCATGCATTTCTCCCATCCCCTTTTCTTCCCACAATGCAATGCGCAGATGTACTGTGTTACCCCACCCGCTGTTCAATAACACCCCCCTACCCACCCATCCCTTTTCTAATTTTTTTGCAAAGGGGTACAGTGGAAGTTGGCTCCTTGAATTTAAAGGGTAGGATGTGCAAACATTGGGACAGGAGAGAGAAAAAAGCCTGCATCACTCACATACCCTAACTAAGCAATTTCTCCCACTGTGCTGCTTTGCTGTCTGGCATTTTCTAGCTTGACAGCATTACTGATCCCATGTTCCGTTACAGCTACATCGCTACACCCCGACATCGTCTGTTCCTCCTTAACATATTCTCTCTTTAGCTTTCCTACCTAGCATCTGCTTCTTCTGTCTCTGTTTTTCTTCTTTAATTCTCTCTTCTTTCCTCCTCTTGTTTTCATCTTTATCCCATTTTTCTGTTCTCTTTCTGATCAGTTTGAAAATGTAGGTCTCATTCCTCAAATAGCTAAAGTGGAAAGAAATTTAAAAGTCTAATTTTGCTGTGCACGGTCCTCCTATGTTGTGTTGTCATAATTACATCTGATGAAGATGCAGAGGGGGAGAAAGAAGAAGAGAAGTGGATAAGGAGGAAGAGAAGGGGGGACTGATTTTAATCCTGTCTCCCTGTCTACCCCTCTGCTTTAAACACTACATCACAAGAGACATTGGAAGGAACGAGGGATGCAGTGAAGAATGGAGGGATGGAAAGAACAGGGAGGAGATGGAAAAAGCAAACAGTGGAGAGAAAGAAGTCAGCAGTTTTTTTAATCCCAGCAGCTCTTCAGCTCTCATCATGTCAAGCTTAATCAACAGCACAGCAAAGCAGAATCTGAGCTTCCACGATGTGGTTAAAACCAGTGAATCCTTTGCACGTGCACCTGTGCCGTAACAGATGAGGAACAATGTCTTTGCTAATTGTGCAGGAGTTACAGGTTTTGTTCAACAATTTACACAAAAGTGATGATAACTCTGCCCTTTTTTTAAACACAGAAGAGAAAAACCAAGTGGAAACTACAATGGATACTAAGTCTGGGGTGTACAAAACAAACCTCACTGGGTACATTGGTTTTTGTACATGCAAAATTACAAAGGGTGTGATCAGCATGCTCTGAACCAATCACATCTAATCATTCAGACAGAACTCTACCAGTGACAGAGAATCACAACAAAAAAGCTCGGCTTACAAAAGGAGCTCACAACTTTGTCGCCTGCAAGTTGGTTGGCATGATATTGGCCCCATTCTAATTCAGACTCTACCTCTTCCTCCCTGGACACTAACACTGCATTTGTGCCGCTCCAAACCAACTATCCTTAAGTGAGAGAAAATCAAGGGCATCGTAATGATGCTGCTGTATTTCAAGTCTCCATTTCATTAAGAGACCTTGGAGCTACGCTGGTTTCAGGTTCTGTTTAGTCATTTCCTGTTTTATTATGAATATTTATTTCATTTAATTCTACTTCTTATGTTTGTTTTTTAACCTCTAGTTTTGTCCTCCATCTGTCAACAGTAATCAAATTTGACTCTTATGTAGCTCTTCGCAGGTGTCACATCATCTTGTTACTCCTTGTACTCGACCTAACTAGGCTTTTCCTTGTGCATGAGTGCATGAGCACTTGTGCATGAGCTCTAGTTTCACATAGTAAAGCATGAACAGTTGTAGACGTAGATCTATCAGAGGTTTTTAGTAAGGTAACCTCTTGAAGTGCAACAGGAGGAAATGTCTTACAATCCAAAGATGTGCACTCGATATTATCCATTTTATATAGCGCCAAACCACAACAACACTGGTGTCAAGGTGCTTCATATAGTAAATGCTACAATGCTAAAATCCAATCAACAGCAGGAATTCAACCTTGTAATTACTGTATTTCTTAATTAATACACTAACTATAAGGTTACTGTAGGCGTGAAGGCCCGCAGACTTGAAAAACAGACTCATGTCTGTGTTCACAAATTTCTACCAGTCAGCTTGCATGTGGTGTGCTGCTTAGCTCAGACCATTTCCCAGACCCACAGAAGTTATCAAAAGAATAAATAGCTGAAAATGTTTTTTTTTTTTTGAAAGGAGGAAAATGAGCCCTGACAATCTCCAACAATGCTGACTCTGCACACTCACACAGGAGGAAAAATGGGAGGGGGGCGGGGGGCTTCTCTGCATTGTAGCTTCTTATGCATACATCACAGAAACATGAATCAAGATTTAAATGGAAGAGCATACTTATTACATGATATAAATTGCAAGAGAGCTTTCCTGTTCTCAAGCATTTTCAATAGCACAGCACATTTGACCTTCATATGATAGAAGAATTGCTTTCAGTCTAATCTTTGTTAGCTCTTGGTGCAAATATGTCTGCAAGAACTGTTTCTCCTGAGGCTGAAGCGCCAATAAAACTTAAAGAATAGTATAAAGAACAGCTTTATTACTGGAACAACACGTTTCGGCCTGTGCCCTTCGTTATATTACAAATACACACATTTATATACAGAACATTTTGCCTAATAACAGAATATGTTGTTTACCAGTGCAAAAAATGAATCATAATATGTTTATTAAGAAGAATAACATAACCTAGTGACCTGTTGTTAAGGTCTGGTGAATTAAAAACATAAAAGTACTGTAAATGCCACAGACTTATTTACAAGACTGTGAATGATGTTTTCCGAGAAAAACAAGCACACTGCAGACTATAACTGTAACCTCTTATCTCCACTTTGAGAAGCACAGCTCTCCTCAAGGATTCTGATTTCCTCAATCACATTTCACTTTCTCTTTCTGTTGCTACCACTCTTATTTCTCTGTAGACACTTCACACCTCCACCCACACACATGGAGGTCTCAGCTCCTCTTGCAACAGTCATTAGCCTGAAGGTCAGGTCTGTCTATTTAAGAGGCTGATCTCTGTCAGTATTGTGTCTCTACGACACAATATGATCGCAGTGAAAACAATTGGATTCATCTTTAACAGGGCCAGAGGTGTCAAACAGCTGAACAGATGCTGTAATGCAGATAGGGAGACTCATTTGATGTTGCCCAAATGAATACAGATGTTGCAGGTGGTAAGAAATAGATAAACTGTGTTTACTCAAATAACCAAACTATAGCAGACAGTTAAATATGAGCAAGAAAACCATTTTGGCAATTAAGAGAATGAATTGGTGAATATGTAACCCCCCCATACTTTCTGGTGAACCATCAATCAATATCTTTAATCATTTACAAGTCAGCACGGTGAACGCAGAGGCATCTGTTAGTCCTAAAGGAATAAAAAGAATAGGAGCCAGGGCTAAAAAATTAATTTAGATTAAAGATCTAAATAAGAAGATTCACAGCTGGGGAGGGAGCATAGAGGGTTAAACAATGAAGTCATTAGAATGGCATGGCAGTGCAAAATCCATCAAAATGTGGCTGGGACAGATGCACGAAGAACATACAATGAAGCTCTACTTTTGAGTACAGGAGTCAAGTGGAAGTTCACTGTGACTCTAATTTGTAACTAACTAGCCTGGAGACACAGACAGAGAAGACAAGAGGAGGTGGGAGGGTCAAGATCTAATCAGTGAGCTAAAACAGCATAGAGGAGGAAGTCTGTGAGGTCTTCATGGCTCTGCCTTTCTCACTATCGCACATCTCTGTTTGTTTTTCTCCCACTATCTCCTAATTAATGAAAACAGTTAATAGGAACTAGACAGATGAGGCTGAATAAATTCATTAATACATTTAATGTTGTTATCCTGTTGATTTGCAAGGTTCAAACTGCCTGAATTACACAGAGTACTTCACATGTAGAACACAGCAATAGTAATATAAATAATATATATGTATACACACATGCATACATATACTAACCTTTAAAAATGAGCCTATGTTCTGTACTCAGTCGAGAGTACCTCAGTGAAAGCATGAAACTGGCAACTGAATATGAACTTAGTCACACTGAAAAACGCGCACACATAGGGGACACACTCTCATGCACACTGACCAGCTGTCAGCATAAAATATTCATGCTACCTATCTCCAAACACTACTGACCAGGTGTTACCGCCGTTTCACAGAGAAAACTCCACGTGTGATTCACCACATCATCTGCCGCAACACTGCCAAACATTTCTCGACATTTCTCTTTTCAGCACAGTAAAAGTACCTCATCGATCTGTATTTGTTATGAAAATGTATTTTAATCCAAGAGATAGTTTAGGTGAACACCCATGCAGTACTCCGTGACTGTCTTGAACCACACTCAATCCTGAGTACATAACCTGGAAGCTGTCCAGTGCCAGCAGTCACAGGCCTATGCTAGTGGCAGCAGCTTAAGTGTTTGGATGACAAGTGCCTTGTTCAAGGGCATCTTACCAGAATTAATGCAGACTCACAAGAGCAGAAGCCCCACCACCTTGTAATAGGTCCTACAGTGTTCTTTCATTTGACCACCTTGGAGATGCTAAAGGAATCGAGGATTACGTGCATGCATTTTAGCACTTTAAGAGAAACTTGCACGTGTATGGTATACTCTGTGACATATACAGGGCTGGACTGTGAAGCAGGGCTGAAATAAACACCAGTGTCTCAGTGCTCCTATAACAATCTTTGGCAAAACGACAGTATTTGAGAAACCTAGAGGACAGAATCCACTGGTAGTCTCAGTCGATTTTATTTCATCATGGTACTTGTCATAATGTTGCCTTAGATAAGCTCACATTGAGGATTTACTCACCCACATGATGGTTTTTCAGACTGATGGTTTTTTAAGTACAGTGGCATGACACTTTTTCTCAAACATCCCACAAAATTTGCTCAATTTGCTTTGATGCCACGGTTCTCGTCCGCAGCACTGAGGTATGAGTCGTCACATGAATTAAACCTGACTTCTAAGTTGAAGCTGTTGTCTTTCTGGGAGTATCTGTGAAACTGTACCATCCCCAGTAAACAGCGGGGGATGAAAGAGCACAGCAGGAGCAGAAGTAAACTGTTATAGCTGCGCTTTAGAATTATAGTAGCTAAAATATTTCATTGTGCAAAGAAACAGTGCAAGGGTCTATTTAGGATTAAACGTATGGCATGGTTATGTTTTGCCTAAATGAATCTGAGATGAGCTGTAATTGTCTAGAGTGGTGACAAATGTCACATTTGAGGTAAAGTAAATGAAGGCTATGTCCACTGTTTGAAGCTGTTTGGTTTTTTGTGGTTGTTGAGCTTGAGCTTATGTATATATTGTGCACCTCTATCTATATTCACACACAAAGTCCATTAAAATACAGCCTAACATGCATGTGCAGGATTCATTTGCACCTCTACTGAGGGTTACATACAACGCTTTTAATAGATCTGTCAATCTGCACAGTGTGGAGCTTTACAGGCTGAAGAATAGGAGGGAAGTAGACAGAGACGGAGTGAAAATACTCTCAATGTAAGCTTATCATAGTAGAAGTGTTTGTGGAAATCCAGGGAAACACTTAAGAGCAATTTTACCTAATATTGTGAGTTTGAAAATCTAAAAAATACATTTTCAAATGTTTCCATTTATATTTTAATCTATGTTTAATACTTTCATTCATATTTGAATCAACTTTACATTCTGGTGCAAAACTGTGGTAGCCCTTTAAATTATAGTTTGGTAACAATGTGGTAAGAATGGGCTAATAAGGAGGAAACAAGAAGGGGAATAACAAGTTATTACCACTTAGTTACTAAGTAATTGTCTTGTATCAAGCGTGTTAATTGCTGTATAACATTGTGTTGACATGTTCATCTTTGGGTAATAATAGGCAACAAACAGTACTGTATTTCTCATACTATAAGGGACACTGGATTATAAGGCACATTAAGTTTTTCTATTACGCTGCAAGCAGGGTTACAAAATGCAAAACTACCATGTTTCTACTTTATTTCACAGTAATATTTCCTATAATTCAAAACCAAAATTCAAAAACATGTTTGTGTTTGCTAATTGGAATTTTTGTTATCATGAATTGGCTATTTTATAATACATAATGTTATATTAGTTAAGCTCCTGTGTCAGTTTCTCATTGCTTCAGGTAAATAGCTTAAAAGCTACAGAGAAAATGTGTCAGTGTTCATCTTATGAAAAAAACAATTTTCCTTTCAATAGTAAGAATTTAATAAAAGAATTTATATTAAATAAATAAACTGACAGATTAGATACTAGAATTTTAACTATACTGATTTATGTACCTTAATGAAAACTAATACCTTATGTAACTAATACAGTGGATTTTGAAATCTCTGTGTATCATCAAATTTTACCATTCAGTTTATATGTAGGTGTGGTGCAAACCAAGCAGCATGTGGTGCTGTATATTACAGCACCACATGCTGTAATATACAGCATGTGGTGCAGTTTCTTATACAGTAGATAAATACACGGAATTTACTGAGAACCTTCTAAGATACATTTGCTCTCAACATATGGAGATTAAGAGAAATGCCTGAAAATAAGAACACTCAACACATTAATGTAGCTACTTCATCTAAAAGAATGACTACATGGTATGGGAATATATTAAATGAAACACAGAGGCATGCTGCCACTGTATGTTCCATGTTTATCTCCAGTTAATCATAGAGTGGAGGCTCTTTTGCACAATGACTTCAGTGAGCGAACACTTTGTCTGGCTGCTCACGGTCATGGCAACAGGCTAATGTTTTGATCAATATTCCACGCAGATAGCGGACAATCCTGCAAGTATTCCTGTGGTGAATCACACAGATTCCACAGCTAATTATGGAAACACACCAGTACAACACAATGACACATTTCACTGATACATTACAATTCCTACCCCTTGTCAATAACCTTCACCAACACAACCACCTGCCTGGTTTATACTTAACTCTTAAAAGCCCTCCGAAAATTTTACACAGACTTATTAGATGTCAGAAACAACAGAATAACAAGGTGAACTCTCACATCACATGTTAAAACACACAAGGCTTAGCGAATAATTACTATTTTTTTTACTGCTAATAAGTTTAAACTAAAACAAAATGTAAAAAATAAATGCTAAAAACATTGCACCTTTTCCCTCACCAAGTAATAGTAATATAGGAATTAATGTTTGAATTTGCTTTTTAGAATTTAGCTGCTTTACTTTCAAAGACCCAAAACTTTCACTGTCATGGCCTATATTGCACTTAATTAGAGTGGAAACATTGATATCCATGATTTAGTACACCTGCACACCTGAGGTTATTTTTAAAGTGAGATGATCACCATGCTTTAAAAATCTCATCCTTGTATCAACAATTGTTTTTTTTTTTAAAAACTACACTTTTGTCATCTTGTAGTAACATTATATATCAATGACAAAGATTTATTCTAGCATTAAGCACACATCACAGCACTGACTAAAAGATTGATGGCATCAACATTAAAATAAGCTAAGGAGTTTAAGGAGCGGGTCACGTGTTTTTCTGACAGAAATGGGACACTTTGACAGATTAGATACTAGAATTTTAACTATACTGATTTATGTACCTTAATGAAAACTAATACCTTGTGTACCTAATACAGTGGATTTTGAAATCTCTGTGTATCATCAAATTTTACCATTCAGTTTATATGTAGGTGTGGTGCAAACCAAGCTCTTGTTATCATGAATCAATCATCATGCTCTACCCTAAAATGTAGTTAAAACATTTATTTATTGCATAGCCCCCTCAACAAAGCTCAGAGCTGTTGGGCTATGGCAGGGGTGGGCAACTCCAGGCATCGAGGGCCGGTGTCCCTGCAGGTTTTAGATGTGTCCTTGAACCGACACAGTTGATTTAAATGGCTAAATTAGCTCCTCAACATGTCCTGAAGTTCTCCAGAGGCCTGGTAACGAACTAAGCATGTGATTCAGGTGTGTTGACCCACGGTGAGATCTAAAACCTGCCAGGCCCTCGAGGCCTGGAATTGCCCACCCCTGGGCTATGGGCATGCATTCCCTTGGGGTATTTTGTGGTCTCACCCTAATAGCCTCAGTTGCTGTGGACATGCATTATCATTTCAGGCCTCCGTTTGCCCCCAGATGCTGACTATATAGAACCTGGAGTATTTGGAGGCCAGGTCAGCACAGTTTTTGTGGGTCACGTTAATATTTGTTGAACCAAATCTTCTCCCAGCTTCTGTCCCAACTTTGTCCACTTGCTTCTCTGGGGTACATGGGGAGTACATATTTCATTACAGACTAATAATAATCCTAGGTCAACAACGCACTACGTATAATTCGTTCATTTTGTCAAACTGTCATTTCTTAAGTTAATAATCATAATAATAATAAATACAATAAATGTAATCTGTAATAGTTTGTTAGCTATAAAACCTAGTGTCAGTAGATTGTGTCCTCCTGTTTGTTGAGGTCATTGTAATCGTAAAGTCTTTATAGACTTTGGACACGGTGACACAAACCTTAAATTGTACCATTTGAATACAGAGAGAAAGACTACCCCTTCATTCAAGATCTAATAACACCACAGCTGACAGTTCATTCCCTGCTTTGTCCAGATGAATGTCCTATACACACACACACACACACACACACACACACACACACACACACACACACACACACACACACACACACACACACACACACACACACACACACACACACACACACCAGCACAATTACCATCAGAAAGCTTCTGGCCAAGAGAAAGTCATAAAACACGTTTCACTTCTTAGGTTGCACACCAACACACACACACACACACACACATCTCGAGGACGATTCATCCACAGCCTCTCCTCACTGAATAACTCCAACTGGTCGATAGTATTGACCACTACCACACTACAATATAATGCATGTTTCTTAATTAAAATCTGGCTCAGCACTTCGGGCCCAATCTAATATGGTCACAACCTCAATGTGAACGTTGTGTGAGGTTGAGTGTGTGACGGTTTGGGTTATGATGTTAGTCACAAGGGACAAGGTTACTACAGTATAAGGGGCTAGAGAGCATCAGTACTGTGTACTGTGTGGGTCGGTGTGTGTATAAATGCACAACTTGTGATTAAAACCTGCAGTTGAAACTCTGCTGTTAAATCAATAATAGATTTGAGTCAGACTGAAGAACAATACCGCGGGTTCTTCAATGGACAGCTGGGTGGGAAAAAAAGAACTCATAAAGCATTTGGAAATGTTTGGAAAATAAAAATGCAAATGGTCAGACTGAGCAGAGGAAGAAGCTGAATAAGAGCAGGAGGATTAGAATGAAAAGACAATGACAGGAAAAGGAAAGAAAAACAACGCGTGCATGAAAGAAAAATCAGGCGAGATAGGAGCGCAAGAGATAAAAACACAGAATAGAGGAACAGGGTGGATGATGGGATTTCCAATGCATTTTTAATCAAATGATAAAGAAAGTGGTGTTTCTTGTTTGTTTGCTAGAAATGAATTACACAAACATGAATGATAACACAATCTGTTTACCTCTCTGTCACACCCATGTCCTCTGATGTTCTGCACACAAAAAACTGTATTTGAAACTAAATTTACATCATGTTGCACCAAAAAATGAGTTTGGCATAAAAGCTTTTTACATAGCTTTAGCAATGCTTTATCTATAGCAACATTACAGAATAATAAAGACGACATCGCTTGAATATTATAAATGCTATATAGTGTTGAAAGTGCTGATTTTTCATACTTTTCCTAGAAGGGAAGAATGACTAGCCAATAAAGTTTCTTTAATTGATTTAACGTGTTAATGTTTCTGCTTTGATTAAATTTCTTTGATGATTTAAAAAGCCTCATGAGACAAATTATTGAGGACATCGCGCCAAAGGGTGTCTGCAGTCTTCAAGACACAGAGACCGATAAGACATCTCTCCAACCAGGAAGCTAGTCAGACAGCCAGATGGTGCAGACCTGTTTGCAGAGGTATGACAGTGTGAACGAGTTGTATCACCTTCCCCTCAAACAGTCTTATCATGCAGTGACAGCACCCAGCCGTCCTTTTAAAAACCACCTACGGCCAGTCTTTCCCTCTCCATCAGCCGCTGCTTTCTCTCCTTCTCTCTCATCCTTTTATCGACATCCTGCCTTCTGGTGTGTGGAGGTGTGATAGAAGTGGACATCAGTAGCGTCTGTATATTTTTGAGTTTGTTTTGGACTCTGAGGATAATTAAAAGTGTGCAGACATACACAAACGTGTGTGTAAAAGATCACTAGTATAGAATGGACCACCAAGTGCTGTATAGTGTGTCCTGCTTTTACATAGCCGACTGGCTAATCTGACAAGTATGTCCTGGCAAATCAAACAACATATAGAAACAAAATAAATAAAAAAATACTCCACAAGACGATCACAAAGTTACAGTATAACACATAAGGTCAATGTTGGTCTCTTTAACCCCCATCTTCATTGTCCTATGACCTTAACAAGTTAGCAAATTTAACATAAACAGCAACATTTCCTTAAGACTGGAAAAAGGCTGATTTGCAGTTTTCATTCACTTCAGCAGCAACAATTTGAATTACTAATGCAGAGCAATTTCAGTCAACTGCAACTTCAACAGAAAATAACAGTGAAAAATGTATTTTGCTCCAGAAAGAAAAAGTAGATAGACTATGATTTTAGGAAAACCATCACAACTGCAATGAGTAAAATTTAAAATATAAATTTGTTTTTAAAAAAGGAAAATTTGTAATACATCAAAATTTCTCAAATGAGATGATAAAAAAAATGCCACATTTCTCATCTTTTTTCATTTAAAGCACGTCGTTACAAATTCCTTGCAGCTGTACTCAGACCTGTGTGTGTGTGTTATTGTTAAGCTGAGTGTTTATGGCAAGCAGACTAAAGTTTGCATGTTTTTGATGCTTGCATGTTTGCTTTCCTAAGCGTGCACATGTGTGCACTAACGCATTTTTGTACACCAAGTGTGTAAGTGTGTCCAGGTGTGTGATGCTAGCCCAGGGCCCCTCTCTCTCTCTTTCAGTTCTCGACTGGCTGGAGCCTCTCTGCTGCTCTGCTCTCATGGTTAATGCATGTGGAGAGAGAACTCTTGTCCCTCTAGCTTCTCCTCTTCTCTTTACTTCCCCAGAATAGAACTGATCCTCACCATACATGAAGGAAGATAACTCCCATTCCTTTCCCATTCCACACACAGCAAAGAAGAAATTACAAAAGCACAGAGTCAGAGAGAAGGAGCGAGCGATAAGCTGACAGAGAAAAGGCTGGGGAGATAGGGAGGAAAGGGAGACATATGAAAAGGTAAGGTGGGAAGAAAGAGTAAAATAAGTCTCAAGAGCAGAGACATGAATGCTTTTAGATTCCCTCATCCCTTCTTCTATCCATGTGGAACTGTGCATAATGGCAAAACAGGATATCAAATAACTGCAATGAGCAACACTGAAACTGCACGTACCGAGTCTCAGGAAGCAACCAGTTAACAATGGAGAGAACACTGCAGGGGACACATGGTTCGACTCTGTTGGTGCTAAGTGTTACAATAAACAGTGGTGGCAAGCCAGGGAAGGATCATGCCCCTACATGAATGGCTTCTACTTTTCAATCAGAGCCACAGCAAGAGAGCGAACTGAGGGGTGACAGTCTAAAGATCTTTTCAGCATATTCTGTCATTTAATTTTTAGAGCATGCTGTCATTGTTTGCTCATTGTTTAAAAGCAATTTAATAATCATCCTCCCATCCATCTGTGGTCTGGAACATATCCCAGCTGTCACAGGACGAGAGGCAGGGTACACCCTGGACAGGTTGCCAGTCTATTGCAGTGCTGCGACTATCATTTATTCTTAAAAATAGCCTCGGAGAAAGCCATGATCCCTCTCTATGTGTTAGCTCTGCACAGACTGGCGACCTATCTGGGGCGTATCCTACCTACTGCCTGATGATAGTTGGGATAGGCTCCAGCCAGCACAATATCTCTGTAATAAAGAATGATACTGAACTAACAGCCATCTTTATGATCCAGGTTTCGTTTCCTGTTTTTCTTTCTCCGGTAGTTTCCACTGCCAAGCAGGCTTGGCTTCAACCAGTGCCAAGTTAAAGTGGCACAACAGACACAGACACACAAACATAGGGAAGCTATCACTGTGAGACTTCCGCTGGGCTATAATAGGAGATAAATCTGAACTGTCCTAAGAGTGACACACACACACACACACACAAACACACACACACAAACCATTTCCTGTAACTACTATCTGCTATTTAGAGGGAAATTTATTCAGCTACATCAAAGAGGGCTGCAGGTAGATTGGTGTTTACTGTAATGATTTCCCCTCACTGGAACCAAACACCCACAAACATAAAAACATGCCATTTGGCACTACATACACTAAGCAATGGGGCTGCACAATTAATCAGATTTTAATCTTGATCACGTTTTTGGCTTCTCACAATTAAATGAACATGATAGAGCGATAATGAAAATGTTAATTGTGCCAACACAATTCAAAGTAAAAGCAAATCCAGCACTCCCTAAATGACTCCCTCCAGATGGGCCAATCATGTTGCACCATGCAGTTTTAGGTTTCTTGGACAAGTCTGGATGAGTAAAACTTTAAAAGACAGATACACAAGAAAATTTTAATTGTCTGGCAGAGAAGAAGAACCTGTCCTTTGAAATGAATCACCATCCATTGTTTGGAAACACCTCTGCTTTAGTGCAACTGACATTAACCAAGAAACCATATGCAAAGAGTGCTGTAGGTCTGCACCAAAAAGCAACTTGACTAACTTATTCAAATGTTTGAAAACACAGCGTAAACTGCAGTATAATTAATGCATGAAGGTCAAGAAAAACAATGCGGCGGTTGTAAACAGGAATTATCCAACATCAACTCAAAGAGCCACAACTCATGAGCGTATTCTTCCAGCTCACAAAGATGCATTGAAATCACCAATCAGTCGCCTTCAGTTTGGCCAAAATCCAATAAACACGTTGAATACGTAAGAACTCAGGGAAATGGTCAACATACTTGACAAAAGATATGTTAATGCAGGGCAAATAGAGAGGGATCTCACAGCTGTCGAGTCTCTTCAAGTTTCATTCACATCCATCGAGCAGGCACAATGAATGGAATCAAAGACTTTGCCTTTTGCTTCTAGGAGATGCACTCAGATCAGGTGAGGAAACACCTTATTTGTCAGCAAAGATGTTTTATATAACAGGAATGCAGCACAGTGTGAATGTGAAAGAAGTTCCCTGTTGATTTAATTTTTTGTTAACTTTGGTCACATTTATTATTTATTTATTTGGGTTTTTTTCTAAGTGTAGCACTGAATTGAGGCGAATGAGGATTGCGGATTTTATTTTGAAAAGTTAGTTTACATGAAAGTGCAATAAAAGCATGTCTCACTCAGATCTCAATATTGTTGCAAATAATTATAATATACATTTTGTCCATAATCATGCAGTCGTACTAAACATGTCACTCAAAATAAATAGTTGATATTAGTGGTGCAACGGATCACGGTTGATCCGTAATCCGAACCGATCCCACTCTACAGTTCGGGACGCACGTGATCCGAAGATTCGAAGTATGTGTATGGTGCGCGTGGTCAGTCTGTCAAGCGATAGTTATGGCCAGCGCTAGCAGTCCAGGTGGAGGAGCAGAGGAGTTTGCAGCATTTAAGCAGCCCTTTGTTCCCCAATCCGACCGGGCTAAAGCTATTACAAAAGCTACTGGGGTGTTTAGCTGCAGACGGGAGGCCGTATTCCCTTGTGCAAAACAAGGGGTTTATGATGAATGTGCTTGAGCCACGCTATGATATCCCGTTGCGCGTCCACTTCAGTGACAAGATCGTACCCAGGCATGTATGAGCAGGAAAAGTTTAAAGTTATGGCTGAACTGTCCCAGGCATCTTCTGTTGCCCAACTACAAATGGGTGGACCTCGAGGTCAACGGAAAGCTACGTGACCGTGACCGCGACCGCTCATTATAAAACAGCAGAGTGGTAGATAAAAACCCCTGTACTGCCCTATACTGCACCTTAATTTGTTTTTATATAATTCTGTGGAATGAGTCTTGGGTTGAATGTTTTTAATAGGCAAAAAATACTTAAATAAGTTAATAAGTAAATGTTAAAATTTTTTCTTTTTTTCTTTTTTGCTGATCCGAAAATTGATCCAATCCATGACTTAAAACCGTGATCCGATCCGAACTGTGAGATTTTTTTGATCCGTTGCACCACTAGTTGATATGCAGTCCTACTTTCTATCACCCAGACATAAAAAAGCGAATACATCCAGTGCTGTGTGGGTTTTGGCTGAAATCTGACAGTAGACGACCAAATCTATGAATGCACTGATCCAGATACAGCTGCAGGAGTTGGCTTTGCTATTGAGTTTCTAATTGTTCCATTATGGGGGGTTGCAATTGGCCTTGCAGTGGACAGAAATCTGGTAAGCTTTTGAGTCAGTGTCAACACCTGCCCAAAGCTTTTCTGGTTAAAAAAAAAAACACACAGGAAATTAGCAATACGCTGAAAAGCTTCAACATTAGTTGCCATAACATCATCTGAAGTTATTAAAAGCGCTGACATCAGAAGCTGAAATAGCGACTTTCTATCTTCAGACAGAGGTGCTGAGATCCCAGTGCATTTACAGCTTCATGTGTTGATTGAGAGTTTTATCACAAGTGAACCAAAAATAAAGGGGTTGTTGTCATGCTACCTCTTAGTCTATTCCTCAGATTGTTTTCACACTTAGGTTATTTATGTGATAATGTTCATTAGTCAGTGTATTGTAAAAAAAAAATAGTTGTTTGTTTAGTATTTTCACTGCTTGAAGTTCAAACTGAAGAAATACCTGAATGAAGATACTGTATTGATTTACATTCTTAACATTAATTAAACTCTGTTATTTATGCACGGAGGACTATTATTATTTAAGTGAAAATACAACATTAAAAAAATATGTAAATTATACAAAATACACATTTACTTTAAATAAGATTAAGAAAAACAGAGCTGTGTCTGCTGATGTTTTGTTTTAATTTTTGCATTAGGACCCTGGCTTGGCACAAAAGATTCAGTGGCTAAACAAACAAGTGCCATCTTTGACTGTACTACATAAACAAAGATCATTCAGATATCAAGTACATTAAAAATAAGCTGCTGAAAATGCTTTTTTTCCTATGTGTATAAATCGTGTTTGTCTGGATTTGTGTTATTGTACTTAGTTGTATGTTTATGTTTCAGCATGCGTTCCCTGGTGTGCCTGTTCATGCTGTTGCCATCACACTCATTCCCAGCAGGTTCCTTCGCCTCAGTGTCTCAACATGTTCAAGGAGCTTCACACGTGGGAACACAAAGCACTGCCTGCTATCAAAGCATACACATCCTCAAACATGCATCATGGATACAATGACCTTTGCTGTGGGTAACCTGGTTTCCATGGTTGCCTGCCAAAGTGTGAAAAAAACCCCTGAGACCTCAGAGTACAGCTGAGGAAGATTAAAGATACACGGAAAAATTACAAAAAGAAGTGCAGGTTTTTATTCAAAGCAGGACAGTGTGCTTCTGTTTGACTAATTGGAAAGAGCAGCACAGTAACCAGTGCCGGGTTAGAGGTGGTATCCCCTCTGGGGACACTCACAGTCAGAAAGAGCCTGATAAAGATAAAACATGTCCTACAAAATATGTGAAGAATATGTGAACTCAGATCATCCTCTCAAGGAGGCCATTGTGATTCTGTCATACTGAAACATATTAAATAAACTTAATAGCAGGACATGAAATCATGTATTTATAACTGGTACTTTAATAGTCTAATTGTGAACTTTATAGATGAGCCCTCTGGTAGATACAGAGTAATGTCTTTTATGTTTAGGAAAAGATTTCTGGCAATTCTTATGATTATATAAGAGCAGGCCGAACATTTCTATTGGTCTAAATGCACTGAGTTGATGCCATGTGATTGGATGATTAGATGTTTGAGTTAACGACCAACAGATCAGGTGTAACCAATGAAGTGGCCAGTGAGTGCATTTTTAATTTAAAATAGTGCAGAGGTAACTTCTCAAATGTGGAAACTAAATGGAAAATAAAATTAATGAATAATTTTCGAATAATAGAAATTATTAGCAGTATAAACAAAGTGAGGCGTGGCACTCTGTGAGGGACTGTGTTACAAATAGTCAAAAAGAGTTCAAGAAAGAGAAAGAAAAGGGAAAAATCATATTAAATTTTATAAATATTATGCACATAATCATGCGTATGGTGTTACAGTGGTGGAAGCTTCTATTAAAGATTGCCAAAGTCAAAGTTTCAAATTTTGGAGGTAGACCAAAAAAGCTTTTTTAGTTGAGAAGAAGAGTCTTTTGTACTCTGTATGTAAAAGTCTTTACAAGATATTTCATTCCTTTAGCATCTTTAGAAACCAAAACCATTTCCACTTCAATTGACATTTTAGCATATTTCCCTCACATACACCGTTTAACAGGGACAGCAGTAGAAATTATGTCCCAAAATAGCATCATGCTGCAGTGTTTTTGCTGTCCACTCTCCTACTTCCAGGGGTTAAAGTGGACAACAACACCTTCAATTACTAGATAATTACATTTGACAGGTAGATTAATATGAATACTGTTGAGTGAGGACACGTAGCCTGGAGTTGCTTCCAGCTCATGGTTATGCCAGTTATTTCTGAGTAATTTTTTTTCACCAACACTGCCTGCCACTCTGGGTTCCCCCACCTGCCAAGTCTGTTTGTAATGTAACCTCTACTTACTTCCAAAAAATGCTTGAGAGCTCGTATATGTATATTTGGATATGACAGTTATCATTGCCAATCAAAATGGGAAACTGAAAGGCAGTGCCCACAAGCACTTGGTTCTATTTGTAAAGGAAAAGAAAGTGTTGGAAGTTTTTTATATTTCTTTGTAGATCATGGCCAACGTGCTCCAGGCTAAAGAGACCAGAACCCATCTGGTTTGTGTCAGTTCACCATTCAAAAGCCAACATTCATAATGGCATTGATGCCACGTGGCACGGGCAACTTGTCACATCTTTGAAAGCATTAATGAAGCAATATTTGTTGACATGCACACAACATTTTTCGTCTTATGTTTGTTTGTTTGGTGCTGTCCTGCAAAAATGTTGTGCATGCATTGGTATGACATGAAAGAGTCTTATCAGACATTTTTTTAAAAATCTGGTATATTGTGACATGAAAAATATACTAACGGAGACCGAACTGTTGAGGAGCTTGAATTCTTTCCAAGTAAGCAATAGAGGAAAACACTTCAAGACAACAACTGATCTCTCACATGGGTGGTGTTTAAAGAGGTGACGCAAGCATGCCCTATCCCAAGTTTTTGAAACGTGGTACTGGGATCAAATTCAAAATTAGTTTTTCAAAAAACACTTTAACACATATTTTGTGTTGTGCTTGTGCTGTCTTTAAATGACCACATTCGATTTTAATTTAGATTTAAATGTCACAGAGCAACTTCTTGGGGAAGTTGGAGGGATATATTGCATACACATTTCTCTACTCAAGTAAATTTGTTTGTAGGCATGCTGTGTACTCTATGTACTTCCATGTGTGTGTGTGTGTGTGTGTATGCGCGTGCACATTTCCACTGAGCTGTCAGTGTTACTGGAGGCATTCAAATTGGATTTTTGCTGCTTGGCGGAGGTTTATGCAGACACTGGGGCTTTTGATTCAGTGCTCACTCACGGACAGCCATGCATGACAGACTGTTTCCTTAAGAGAGAAAGGAGGAGAGCGGCAAACAGAGGAGGGATACCAAAGATGTGTGGCGTGAGACAGTGAGAGGCCAGACAGTGAGCTAGAGGAGTAGATAAAATGTGGAAGGCATATTAGAAAGCAAGAAATCGGGGCCGAAGCCACCAAGAATGCAGGAGGAGGACAATGCCAAGTGATGGACAGAAAGAAAAAAATCTGCTACGTGATTAGTCAGAAAAGAGCGTAAATTATATTTTCAACACTTACTGAAAAATGCTTTACCCACATTTCAGGTGCTTGGAAAGGTGACTTTAAAAGAGGTGATTACTTTCAGTGCTTAAAATGAAACTTAATTGCATGTCTGAATTCATAAAATCATTTTTAAAAATCCTTCCTGGCAGTGATAATTATTTGTGACTTCTTTTTCACTCTACCATATGATTGCACTTAAGCCAGTGTCTGCAGCTCATTTAAGACTGCTGCTATTGAAAGGAAGCTTTCAGACAGCTTAAACTGGGGAAAGGAGCTTGCCGATAATGATTTCCTTAAACAACAAGCTCCTTTACAACAGCAATAAACTGGACGAGCTATAACGGAGCTATTGTGTGGATTTTTTTAATAGCAATTTAGTTAGCAACTTGTAATATGATCAACAGCATCGTGTGGAAAACACTCTCAAAATAAACTCAATATAAAGCTTTCATTTCTGTTGCAGCACACTTGTAAATATTTTGGAAAACATTGACACGGAACGATTTATGGCTGTTTGTGTTATGGTTACTGTAAAGGTAACGCTGTTGAATAAATCCACAGGTTAAAGACCTGCCAAATCAGACTTTAACTCTTTAACACAACATCTCTTTTTCTTTGGTATCTAATATTAATACAACGAACATATAGACATATAAAGATGCATACTTACATAGGGAAAGTAGTCTTCAAACATTGAAAGAAAAGACCCAACCGTGTAGTGATCAGCTGGCACCAGCCATCATATTTACATTAATTCAATGTTGTCTAAATTATTGCCATTATCAGCCTTCTGTGCTGATGAGAATATATCCTCTCATTTAGGTCATTCAGGTCGTGTCCATCATTACGGGGAAAACAACCTCTTTTTTCCCCCTTTTTTGGTGGTTATGAATAACTCCTTCCATTCCTCTGGGGGGAAAGTGCCATTAGTGTGATAAATGCATTCTGTTATTACCGAAAAATGTGAGAGGTAATTACCAAAGTGTCATTCCTGTAACCTGTGTCATTAGCTTTCCTTTTTTTTGCATGTTAGTAATGTCATCATCAGGATGGTTACCAGGATTAGAATAGCCACCAGTGTAGATATGCACATTACTGAGATGGGTGCAAGTACTCATCACACTGTGGGTTTGAGTTTGTCATGCGGCCTGGCTGGCATTTTATCTATTTATACTCTACTATTGAATAAGATTTAGACATTACATTTTGGTTTACTTGCAGAAAATTACTCAAACTCTAAAACATTATTAGAAAGCCTTGTTCCAAAGAAATAAAAGAAGAAATTCTCTAGGTCTAAAACTTTTCCTAATGCACCTACTGTAGTGACGTGAACTTAAGAAAGATATTATTACCTTTACAGCACGGTTTACCAACCAACTACCATCTTAAGAGCTTCCAATTACCTCTCACAGCCTTTGAATCTGTCAGTGAAAAACATTGCCACTGATCTTATTATATGACGCCAGGAATTTCCAAGATATGCGGTCACAATTTTGCCTCTATTTATGCAGTTTTTCCCATTTATCAAAAATTAAACTTTAAAGTGCTCCTATGTGAAGTGGGTGACTCAGGCTTTAAATTACTAATAATTACTATCAGATTAGATACGCATTTACAGCAGTATCAATACCAGTGGCACTGTGCCTCTTTAACCTGACACATAATGTTACTCAGTTCTACTACTACTAATTACCCAAAAGCAGCATTAGCTCTATGTTATAAATAGCACAGTTATTAAATACAAACACAGTTATTTGGACAGCATGGTGGAATGGTGGTTAGCACTGTTGCCTCACAGCAAGAAGGTCCTAAGTTCCTGAATTCCACCATCAGGGCAGGGTCTTTCTGTATGGAGTTTGCATGTTCTTCCCGTGTTTGCGTGGGTTCTCTCCGGGTAATCCAGCTTCCTCCCACAGTCCAAAGACATGAGGTTAGTGGGGACAGGTCAACTGGAAACTCTAAAGTGCCCGTAGATGTGAATGGTTGTCTGTGTTAGCCCTGTGACTGCGACCTGTCCAGGGTGTACCCTGCTTCTCACAGTCCCAGATTGGAGCAGGCTGCCTTACCAACTCTATTTGGTCAGCAATGAACTTAGGGTGCCAAGTCACCATAGGTGCAGGACTACCTGAGGCAACCTGAAAATCTTATATATATATATATATATATATATATATATATATATATATATATATATATATAAAAATAATGCCTTAGAATTTTTGTCATTTTTTCCCCTGTCGAATCAAAAATGGTATCGAGTATTTTTCGGGTATTATGTTTAAAATTCTAGTATCATCTCAACCCTGCTGTCAGTTAGTTAGCTCACAGTGAAATGGGCTTAAATGTTACCATAATAACAGTGATGATTTCTCACTCCCCCAAGCAAGTTTGAAAATATATAAATTTACATCTGCAGCAGTGCAAACAGAGATATTTACTTCTTGAGACAAATGGCAGCAGCAGCTTGCATGACTGCTTTATTAAAGCAAGGTAGAATTAGTGTTTTATATGCCTCATACTAGAGATGGACCGATCCGATATTACGTATCGGTATCGGTCCGATACTGACCTAAATTACTGGATCGGATATCGGAGAAAAATAAAAAATGTAATCCGATCCATTAAATATCACGAAAGCACCTCGCAAAACTTGCAACACGCCGTAACTCACCTCAGAACGTTAGCACGTCGGAGCAGTATGCATCACGTGATAGAGCGGCTGTGGCATGCGGGACCTGTCGGTGGTCTGGATAGCATGTGGAGCTTCACTAGCAACCTGGCATTTCATCTCCGACAAAGTTATCCCCGAGAGAAGTAAAGCAAGTGTGTAAGTCCATCTCTGAATGTTTGTAAAGCATTCCTGCGTTAAGCTTAACAAGCGACTGCCTCTCGCTCTCCTGCTGCTACTTCAATTGTGAAACTGCTTAAATGATCAGCTGATCGGCTTTTCTGTCGCGAGTCTCTCTTGTTTGTTTTTGGCCCACTTTGCACCAGAAAGAGCAAACCAGCGGCTGAACAACAGCAGAACGTTTAAGCTTGATAAGCTGTTGTTAGAATTTATTTAATATTTCTTTCTACACCAGGATCTTTTTCTACGTAGCTGACGCTGGTAACTGTGCAGGGGCGGATCTAGCAAAGTTTAGCCAGGGGGGCCGATTGTGCCCCCTTTTCCCTGTTCATGCCCTAAGACATACTTTTCTTTCTTATTCTCATTTAAAATGTCGAGCTTTTAATAAATAATTATCTGACACCCAAAGTTTTAATTTGATGTAAAATGAATAGAAGTCAATTACTGTATATAGTGACTATTAAGTCTAATATATACCCTAGTAAGCTATAGTACTTTTTACTTTGGGAAGGTACCATCTGTGCAGTCTGCAATTTTGTTGAAGAAAGATGTTGAATCTATTTAATATTTCTTGAAAAATAATTGATTTCTGTGCATTTTTTTTCACACTGCATCAAATTAAGGTTGATTACGTCGATTAAGCATCATGAGGTGGCGCGTGAGGGGTGGTTCCTTATTTTTTATTTATTTATTTTTGTTGTTGCTGGGAGTTGGAACCCTATTAGTTAGGTTGCTTAATATTTACGCTAAGTACTCTTTAAAATACCAGAATAGGGAGGATGGTGTAGGTCTAAGTTTATTAGATTGATCAGTATTGCTGAACTATGAAATATTTTTTTTGTATACAGGTATAACAGAATAGCTTTAGTGTAGTTGTTGTTTTAAACTTGAGTATGAACTTGCAGACTTGCAAAATGCAGCAAGATATTTTAAAAAACAGTTTTGTTGATTAAAAAACACTATATCGGATTCATATCGGTATCGGCAGATATCCAAATTTATGATATCGGTATCGGTATCGGACATAAAAAAGTGGTATCGTGCCATCTCTACCTCATACTGTACGAGGAATGTTTTGTTATTGCATACAGGATGGTACCCATGTAATGGAGTGCCGTAATTAATCATATCTAGTCTTATTTCCCCTGATTACCCCTGAAACTGACTCATAACACTGCTGTGGTGCCAGGGCTCGAACTTGAGACTGGAATAATTTGGTCGAGGAAATGTTTTCTTTCAGGCCTTTCAATGACTTTTAATACGTGGTAAATGTTCAAAATGGTCTGTTTTAACCAAAAACATGATACAAAAATTCAACTGAAGTACTCTGTTTGTCAAAGTTTTATCAAAACTGCAGAAAGTTGGTGACCTCTGTGCACCATGCGCCTCAACATCTGCTCTGCTCTGCTCTTCTCTTTGTTGCTTTGGTTCCCAATATATTTCATTGAGGAAATTTCACAGCTGGACTTGTTGCACAGGTGATATCCTATCACGGTACTGCACTGGAATTCACTGAGCTCCTGAGAGCGAACCATTCTTTCACAAATGTTCGTAGAAGCAGTCTGCATGCCTAGGTGCTTGATTTTATACACCTGTGACCATGCAAGTGATAGAGTCAACTGAATTCAATGATTTGGATGTGCAAGTCAATACTTTTGGCATTTTTATTATATGTTATGGATTACCAAATACAATGGAGGCACAAGCACACACATAGAAAAACGTGTGAAGGGCAGGTGCTTTGATTTGAGAGGACAGGAGAGAGAAGCACAGTCTACAGATTTCACCAAAAGAAGCGAATTAATCCAAAACACACACACACACACACACACACACACACACACACACACACACACACACACACACACACACACACACACACACACACACACACACACACACACACACACACACACATTTCTATTAGCAGCCCTACATGCACGCTGAGTCTAAAATTAGCACTCAATCTGTTGAACAACAAACAGGCTACAGGGAGGAAGACATGCTGCCAAAAGGTTTAGCCGAAAGAAAAGACAGGGACAGGTGCAGGTAGACAAGACTTAGTCAGTATTAACAACAGTGCTTATAAGACATAAAACTTTAACACATGTTTTAGTTATACTCATTATGTAATACTGATAAATAAGAAGAAGAATTATAATATTTGCACATTTAAACAAAATAGACTGGTGTGAACTCTTGTTATGGATCAAATTCGGATGCTTTTTTTACTGATATGTTAATGTTCATGCAGAAAAGGTTTAAAAATGCATGATAGTTTGTTTCACCTTTTTCTGTTGTTATTTTGCTTTTTTTGGCATTAGCTGCAAATCTCTGTTTACTGCTATCTTGGCAAAGTATTTTAGCCCTAAAGGTAACTTCCTGTAATGAAACAGCAGCATGAATACTGTAAATGTACAACAATTTCATAGTATCACAAATGAATTAATGACAGTTTTTGCTGTCAAAGCATTTTTTGTTTGTATTTTTCAATGAAAGATGTAACAAGTGAACACAATTTAAGAAAGATGTAAAACACATTACTGTAATACTCCACCTAATTAAAAAAAATGAAAAAGATTTTCTATTCCTTCTTCTCAAGGCACTCAGATAAAGGCCTCAATGCTTTTAATTCTATTTTGAATAATGGAATTCTCTGAGTCTTGTCATATATCACATAGAATAATAAAATGGAGTCAGCGCATCAGTTTGCATGACTACATCTGGCACAGTGTATTTTCCAGCAGATGAATGTCATTTGGAATAAAATAATGCAATTTAGCTGAGAACGATACAAAAGATAAGGATCATTAAAAGTGAAAATATTTTATAAGATTTCAGGAAATTGGTCATTTCACTTTTCCCACAGATTTTTCAATAAAATAAAGAAAAAAACAAAGAAAAAAAGAGAAAGAAATCTGTCAATAACATCTACAAAGTGGTAAAGTAAAAAATTAACAGCTTTGGGCTCCATGAATGAGAAACACAAAGAATTACCTGATTTTTGTTTCTGAAAAAAATGAGATCCATATATGAGGACATTTGTTTTAAATTTTAAATTTCGATAGAACAGTGGCAGTATATTGTCCTCGTAAGTGGATATCAGGCCCTTGTAGAGCAAAATTTAGTATTTTGGTCTATATAACCCAAAATGTAATGTCCACATATGTGGACACCAGGTCCTAGGAGATTAATGATGCTGTGTATTGAAGTTCTAGGATATTGCCCTATTAGCAAATTTTCAGTTGTTGTTTGTGTGTGTCTTCCCTCAGTTTACTATACCTAGCAAGATTTTCTGTGTTAGGCAAGTGACAAAGCTATCATGTAGTTAGGCAGACTGAAAAAGCTTTATAATTGTACTGACTAACAAAGGTATAGTTGGCAACTTGTTTTCATGTTAAAAAGTATAATATTTGTCGTCTTCTGAAAAAAAAGTTTACACTTTGCAGGTTTTGCCTCAAGTACTTTATTGGAACTAGCCTGCCATACCACCTCAGAAGGTGTAATCAAAGAGCTACACTTTATAATAATAATAATAATGAATTGGATTTATATAGCGCTTTTCAAGGTACCCAAAGCGCTTTACAATGCCACTATTCATTCACACACTGGTGGAGGCAAGCTACGGTTGTAGCCACAGCTGCCCTGGGGCAGACTGACAGAAGCAAGGCTGCCATATCGCGCCATCGGCCCCTCTGGCCAACACCAGCAGGCAGTATGGTAAAGTATCTTGCCCAAGGACACAACAACCAGGAGAATCGAACTGGCGACCTTCCGGTTACAGATGTGCTTCCCAACCCCCTGAGCCATGTAAAGTTAATAATAATATAATATTTAGTATAACTAAGTTAAACTGTATGATGCAGTGTGCGGAAGAAGATAGACTAATTGCATGAATTCTAATGTTCAGTTTTTAAAGTAAAGCTATGGAAATATTACCCGTGTTACCTAAGTAACCTATTTCTTTCCAAGGTTTCAAACGGCTGTTTAACAAGAGACTATATAACGTACATCAACCAATGGAATTCTTTCTTATTCCAGAGCAGGTTTCCGATTTTTGTTTACTTAAACTGCAATAGATCAAGAATTACAGACAAAGTTCTACGATATTTGGTCTATACAACCCAAAATATGATGTCCACATATTAAGACCATCTGCAGTGGTTGGTTTACAGACAAACCAACAGGGCTGAGCTGCTGAAGGAAGGCTGTCAATTTTTTGTGTTTGTTTTTATCCCTTTTCTTTTAAGACTTCTGCTTACTGCAACATTAAAAGCCAAATTTGACTGTTTTTTCAGTCTAATCGTCAGAACATCTGGAAAGGTAACAACCCGCAACACATTAGCAAATAATCTTTATGGATTCAGATGTGAACCAACACAGCAAGGCTTTTTAGCATATTTCCCCAGGTGTACTTTTTTTCAAGGAATGACTAACTCACATAAATGAGCTGCAAATACATGTTGTGTGGGTGTTTCACTATCCCCCATCTATATTCATAAGAGCTGCAACACTCGGGGTTTATCCTTTTAATGTGCTAAACTGACAACTCCAGTACACACCGCACAGCACACACAAAACATCAAATGAGCAGGAGTTCATCTGGTTCATTCCTAGATGCTATTTATCCATTTTAAAACAAAAAATGCCACCTGTAATTTTGCTGCAGGCATATCGGAAACACAGATGGTGATGACTGTAATATATTGGGTGTGCTGGGAGTGCTGTTAATTTCCAGCTTGTTCTGAGTACTCCTCCTGCCACCAGAGGGCAGACATGTGTTGTAATTGTGGAGTGATTTGAAATTTAAAAAGCCATTATTTCTTGAGCTCCCATTTGTTTTTTCTGGCAGTTACGATACCATACATGGTGACAGATGTCTGTCAAGAACAGATTTAGCAAGTGCAGTTCAACAGCCATATTCGTCTTTCACGTGCCGCAGTCACAGCTATCTGCTAAGCAGAGAGCAGGTTGGCTAAGTATGTGGATTGATGAGGAAGGCAGAGAAATCTACAAGAGTCTGAACTGGGCGGACAGGAAGAAAGAGGACCTCACTAAGATACTGAATAGGTTTGCCAGCTACATAAAACCAAGGAAAACTAAGCTAATTGCTTGTCATTGCTTCAACAGGCAAGGCCAAGTGAAAGTTTTGACCGCTTTGAATAGGATTAGGGTTGCTTTTAGCGGACTGTGAGTATACTGACTCAGATGACAGGGTAGTCAACGCCAAAATTGTGGGACTTAGTGGAAAAAGAGTGTAACAAAGACTACTTGATAGAGGTGAGGATCTGACACTTCCTATATGAATTGTCTCAGAGACAAATGCCAGTGCAAAAGGAGTTGTACATCCTGTATCAGACAGCCTGCAGCACTGAAAGAGAAAATTGTGCAGAAACTACATGAGATGGAAAGAAATCGCCACATTGCTAAAGTTGAACAATCCATGAAATGGGTCAGCTCCATGGTAGCAGTCACCTGAGGAGGCAAAGTAAGGATTTGTTTTGATCCTAGTATTCTGAGTAAAGTCCTCAAAAGAGAGCATTACCCCATGCACGCTATTGAGGAGGTTGTATCTGTCGTGCCAGGTGCACAAATATTCTCAGTCCTGGATGCAAACTCTGGATTTCTGTAGCTAGAACTGGATGAAGAGTCTTCATTCCTCACAACCTTCAACACTCCTGTTGACAGGTACCGATGGCTCAGACTGCTGTTTCATTCGCAAGACTCAAGTGCCATATGTTGGACTCATTGCAGATGGTCTTAAGCCAGACCCAGCTAAAGTTGAGGCATTATTTGCATGGCTTCACCCTCTGATAAAAAAGGTCTAAGGTGTTTTCTGGGGTTTGTCACATATTTCACCAAGGTTAAGGGAGTGAGGAAGATGCATCCCTGTGACATTTACTGAAAAGCAACATGGAGTTTGCTTGGCAGCCAAATCATCAGAAAGACTCTGATAAGTTGAGGAGATGATTTAACCATTTAAATAAGCTGTGTTGGGTCAAGATAACACATCACACATCAAAACCTGCAGGATTCTGGCCCTTGAGGCCTGGAGTTCCCCACAACTGGTCTAGGTTTCTAACAGATGCAGAAACGAGCTATGCACAAATAGAAAAGGAAATGCTGTATATCGTCCACGTTTGCACCAAGTTTCATCATTACATCTTTGGTAAACAGGTCACAGTTTTCAATGACCAAAAACCAATTCAAGACATTTTCAATGAAGGAAAGTGAGCAGCAAGCATACACAGAGAAAGAACTGCAAGTTTTGCCTGAGGAAAGCGGGGAGGATCATCAAAGACTCCAGTCACCCGAGACTGTTCAGACTACTTCTGTCAGGCAGGAGGTACTGCAGTATCCAGTCCCGAACCAGCAGACTGAGGGACAGCTTTTTCCATCAGGCCACCAGACTGCTGAAAACTGACTACACTTCATAGACACTTCTAGTGTTGGGAAGGTTACTTTTAAAATGTATTCCACTACAGATTACAGAATACATGCCCCAAACTCAATGAGAGTAACGTATTCTGAATACTTTGGATTACTTAATATATTATCATGCCTTTTACATCTACATGAATGTACTATTGCTGTGTGATTTATTACTATTACTGAGGGTTACTCGCCATACCAATACCAACTAGATTTTTAAATCTTAATATAAAATGAGTAACTGGGCTCGTCAGGCACTCTTTTTAGCTGCAGTGGTTATTATTATATTTACATGCTTCCATCTCCCGTTTCTGCTTGTACTTTTTGACTGTCCTTTTTCTCTCTCCCTCGTGCTCACAGACACATAACGGGTATGGCAGTCCATTCTCCCTGCAGCATGGACTACACTGCCCATGAAGCTACATTCTTTAGGGTGATGCCCGTAACACTCTGCCTATTGCCTTTATGTTAAATAATTTTTTGAATAATAATTTTTAAAAGTATTACTTCACGACATTATGTGGGCCGCAAGTAGGGGTGACATGGGCCGCGAGATTGAAAAACACGCATTAGAGCCTCTTATTGCGTGTTTTGTTTGTGATTCCACCAGTGTGGAATTACCAAAAATAGAGAGGGCATAGCCTAACATATGAAACAAAAGGGATGAACTGAGCTACTAGTTGTTTCGCCGTCATTGTGGATGTTGGGTATCGAAGAATCCATAGGTCCCTCATCCTATTCATCCCTTTTGTTTCATATGTTAGGCTATGCCCTCTCTATTTTTGGTAATTCCACACTGGTGGAATCACAAACAAGTGGAAAAAGTGTGTAACAAAGACTACTTGATAGAGGTGAGGATCTGACACTTCCTATATGAATTGTCTCAGAGACAAATGCCAGTGCAAAAGGAGTTGTACATCCTGTATCAGACAGCCTGCAGCACTGAAAGAGAAAATTGTGCAGAAACTACATGAGATGGAAAGAAATCGCCACATTGCTAAAGTTGAACAATCCATGAAATGGGTCAGCTCCATGGTAGCAGTCACCTGAGGAGGCAAAGTAAGGATTTGTTTTGATCCTAGTATTCTGAGTAAAGTCCTCAAAAGAGAGCATTACCCCATGCACGCTATTGAGGAGGTTGTATCTGTCGTGCCAGGTGCACAAATATTCTCAGTCCTGGATGCAAACTCTGGATTTCTGTAGCTAGAACTGGATGAAGAGTCTTCATTCCTCACAACCTTCAACACTCCTGTTGACAGGTACCGATGGCTCAGACTGCTGTTTCATTCGCAAGACTCAAGTGCCATATGTTGGACTCATTGCAGATGGTCTTAAGCCAGACCCAGCTAAAGTTGAGGCATTATTTGCATGGCTTCACCCTCTGATAAAAAAGGTCTAAGGTGTTTTCTGGGGTTTGTCACATATTTCACCAAGGTTAAGGGAGTGAGGAAGATGCATCCCTGTGACATTTACTGAAAAGCAACATGGAGTTTGCTTGGCAGCCAAATCATCAGAAAGACTCTGATAAGTTGAGGAGATGATTTAACCATTTAAATAAGCTGTGTTGGGTCAAGATAACACATCACACATCAAAACCTGCAGGATTCTGGCCCTTGAGGCCTGGAGTTCCCCACAACTGGTCTAGGTTTCTAACAGATGCAGAAACGAGCTATGCACAAATAGAAAAGGAAATGCTGTATATCGTCCACGTTTGCACCAAGTTTCATCATTACATCTTTGGTAAACAGGTCACAGTTTTCAATGACCAAAAACCAATTCAAGACATTTTCAATGAAGGAAAGTGAGCAGCAAGCATACACAGAGAAAGAACTGCAAGTTTTGCCTGAGGAAAGCGGGGAGGATCATCAAAGACTCCAGTCACCCGAGACTGTTCAGACTACTTCTGTCAGGCAGGAGGTACTGCAGTATCCAGTCCCGAACCAGCAGACTGAGGGACAGCTTTTTCCATCAGGCCACCAGACTGCTGAAAACTGACTACACTTCATAGACACTTCTAGTGTTGGGAAGGTTACTTTTAAAATGTATTCCACTACAGATTACAGAATACATGCCCCAAACTCAATGAGAGTAACGTATTCTGAATACTTTGGATTACTTAATATATTATCATGCCTTTTACATCTACATGAATGTACTATTGCTGTGTGATTTATTACTATTACTGAGGGTTACTCGCCATACCAATACCAACTAGATTTTTAAATCTTAATATAAAATGAGTAACTGGGCTCGTCAGGCACTCTTTTTAGCTGCAGTGGTTATTATTATATTTACATGCTTCCATCTCCCGTTTCTGCTTGTACTTTTTGACTGTCCTTTTTCTCTCTCCCTCGTGCTCACAGACACATAACGGGTATGGCAGTCCATTCTCCCTGCAGCATGGACTACACTGCCCATGAAGCTACATTCTTTAGGGTGATGCCCGTAACACTCTGCCTATTGCCTTTATGTTAAATAATTTTTTGAATAATAATTTTTAAAAGTATTACTTCACGACATTATGTGGGCCGCAAGTAGGGGTGACATGGGCCGCGAGATTGAAAAACACGCATTAGAGCCTCTTATTGCGTGTTTTGTTTGTGATTCCACCAGTGTGGAATTACCAAAAATAGAGAGGGCATAGCCTAACATATGAAACAAAAGGGATGAACTGAGCTACTAGTTGTTTCGCCGTCATTGTGGATGTTGGGTATCGAAGAATCCATAGGTCCCTCATCCTATTCATCCCTTTTGTTTCATATGTTAGGCTATGCCCTCTCTATTTTTGGTAATTCCACACTGGTGGAATCACAAACAAGTGGAAAAAGTGTGTAACAAAGACTACTTGATAGAGGTGAGGATCTGACACTTCCTATATGAATTGTCTCAGAGACAAATGCCAGTGCAAAAGGAGTTGTACATCCTGTATCAGACAGCCTGCAGCACTGAAAGAGAAAATTGTGCAGAAACTACATGAGATGGAAAGAAATCGCCACATTGCTAAAGTTGAACAATCCATGAAATGGGTCAGCTCCATGGTAGCAGTCACCTGAGGAGGCAAAGTAAGGATTTGTTTTGATCCTAGTATTCTGAGTAAAGTCCTCAAAAGAGAGCATTACCCCATGCACGCTATTGAGGAGGTTGTATCTGTCGTGCCAGGTGCACAAATATTCTCAGTCCTGGATGCAAACTCTGGATTTCTGTAGCTAGAACTGGATGAAGAGTCTTCATTCCTCACAACCTTCAACACTCCTGTTGACAGGTACCGATGGCTCAGACTGCTGTTTCATTCGCAAGACTCAAGTGCCATATGTTGGACTCATTGCAGATGGTCTTAAGCCAGACCCAGCTAAAGTTGAGGCATTATTTGCATGGCTTCACCCTCTGATAAAAAAGGTCTAAGGTGTTTTCTGGGGTTTGTCACATATTTCACCAAGGTTAAGGGAGTGAGGAAGATGCATCCCTGTGACATTTACTGAAAAGCAACATGGAGTTTGCTTGGCAGCCAAATCATCAGAAAGACTCTGATAAGTTGAGGAGATGATTTAACCATTTAAATAAGCTGTGTTGGGTCAAGATAACACATCACACATCAAAACCTGCAGGATTCTGGCCCTTGAGGCCTGGAGTTCCCCACAACTGGTCTAGGTTTCTAACAGATGCAGAAACGAGCTATGCACAAATAGAAAAGGAAATGCTGTATATCGTCCACGTTTGCACCAAGTTTCATCATTACATCTTTGGTAAACAGGTCACAGTTTTCAATGACCAAAAACCAATTCAAGACATTTTCAATGAAGGAAAGTGAGCAGCAAGCATACACAGAGAAAGAACTGCAAGTTTTGCCTGAGGAAAGCGGGGAGGATCATCAAAGACTCCAGTCACCCGAGACTGTTCAGACTACTTCTGTCAGGCAGGAGGTACTGCAGTATCCAGTCCCGAACCAGCAGACTGAGGGACAGCTTTTTCCATCAGGCCACCAGACTGCTGAAAACTGACTACACTTCATAGACACTTCTAGTGTTGGGAAGGTTACTTTTAAAATGTATTCCACTACAGATTACAGAATACATGCCCCAAACTCAATGAGAGTAACGTATTCTGAATACTTTGGATTACTTAATATATTATCATGCCTTTTACATCTACATGAATGTACTATTGCTGTGTGATTTATTACTATTACTGAGGGTTACTCGCCATACCAATACCAACTAGATTTTTAAATCTTAATATAAAATGAGTAACTGGGCTCGTCAGGCACTCTTTTTAGCTGCAGTGGTTATTATTATATTTACATGCTTCCATCTCCCGTTTCTGCTTGTACTTTTTGACTGTCCTTTTTCTCTCTCCCTCGTGCTCACAGACACATAACGGGTATGGCAGTCCATTCTCCCTGCAGCATGGACTACACTGCCCATGAAGCTACATTCTTTAGGGTGATGCCCGTAACACTCTGCCTATTGCCTTTATGTTAAATAATTTTTTGAATAATAATTTTTAAAAGTATTACTTCACGACATTATGTGGGCCGCAAGTAGGGGTGACATGGGCCGCGAGATTGAAAAACACGCATTAGAGCCTCTTATTGCGTGTTTTGTTTGTGATTCCACCAGTGTGGAATTACCAAAAATAGAGAGGGCATAGCCTAACATATGAAACAAAAGGGATGAATAGGATGAGGGACCTATGGATTCTTCGATACCCAACATCCACAATGACGGCGAAACAACTAGTAGCTCAGTGTTCCAACATTCGAAAGAAGGGACTGCTCTCACAGCTAGAGATTGACGAGGTACAACATAAATGCTACGGCAAGGGGCAGCCAGGACTCCAGGTCAGGGGGGAGAATTTGCACCCGAAATTGGGTACAAAGCCCCAAGTACGATAGGAGAAGGATCGTTGAGTGCGAGAGGAACTGACCTGAAAGATAGGATCATGGCCAAGCTTGAAACCTGGATCCCCCGTAGCCGGTTACCAAGATTACGTGAAGTACCCTCAGAAGGTCTGCTCGATGATGTTAATGCAGCACTATGAATGATACCTACAGCCATGATTACCGACACTAACAAGCTGATCTACAATACGGCAGCAGTGATCAGTGAGATGCTTGGCTACAAGTTGAACAGCCACAAGGAGCAGTACCCTCCATGGAGAAGGAGGCTAGAGGGCAAGATCAAAGTAGCACGGAAGGAGGTTAGCCAACTAACGGAGTTGCAGAAAGGTGCGACAAAGAAGGTGCATAAGAAATACAGCAAGCTGTCCATACCTGAGGCCTTGGAAACTGCCAAGCAAAGACTCACAGCCTTGGCCAGCTGCTTGAGGAGGTACACCAGAGAGATAGAAGGCAGGAGAATAAACCAGCTGTTCTCCACAGAACCAGCAAAGGTGTACTCTCAGTGGCAAGGGAACAATAAGAGAACAGCACCACCAAGGCTGGAGATGGAGCAATATTGGAAGAGCATATGGGAGAAGGACGCAACCCATAACGGCAATGCTCAGTGGCTAGTGGATCTGAGGGCAGACCATAGCAACCTCCCCAAACAGGGTCCAGTAACCATCACGGTGGCGGACATCCAAGCAAGGGTCTCTAGTATGAAGAGTTGGACAGCACCAGGCCCCGACATGGTTCACGCCTACTGGCTGAAGAAGCTGACTGCACTCCACGAACGTCTGGCAGCACAAATGAACCAGCTGCTAGTTGACGAGAGACACCCGGAATGGCTAACCGAAGGTCGGACGGTCCTGATCCCCAAGTACCCCAAGAAGGGACCGGTCCCATCCAACTACCGACCAATAACCTGCCTCAGTACTACATGGAAGCTCCTGTCAGGCATCATATCGGCTAAGATAAACAGGCACATGGGTCAATACATGAGCGGGGCACAGAAAGGGATTGGCAAGAATACCAGAGGCGCAAAACACCAGCTACTGGTAGACAGAACAGTCAGCCGAGACTGCAAGACCAGGCTGACCAACCTGTGCGCTACCTGGATTGATTACAAGAAGGCCTATGACTCAGTGCCCCACAGCTGGATACTGGAATGCCTAGAATTGTACAAGACCAACAGGACCCTAAGAGCCTTCATCAGGAACTCAATGGGGATGTGGCGTACAACACTACAGGCCAACTCCAAGCCCATAGCACAAGTCACCATCAAGTGCGGGATCTACCAAGGAGATGCTCTGTCCCCACTGCTGTTCTGCATAGGCCTGAACCCCCTCAGTGAGATCATTAACAAGACTGGCTACGGATACCGACTATGGAACGGAGCAGTTGTCAGCCACCTCCTGTACATGGATGACATCAAGCTGTATGCCAAGAGTGAACGAGACATTGATTCACTGATCCACACTACCAGGATATACAGCAATGACATTGGGATGTTATTGGAGAAGTGTAGTCGGATGATAACAAAGAGAGGGAAGGTAGTCAGAACTGAGGGGATCGAGCTACCAGAAGGCAACATTGATGAGACAATGAACATCCAAGAATACATTGGGAAGATGGCCCCAACTGACCGAGTGCTCAGTGAATACCTCAGGCAGCAGAAACCCAAGAAAGAGGAGGGAGACGAGGAAACATCATGGAAGGACAGGCCCCTGCACGATATGTACCACCGGCAGATAGAGGAGGTGGCTGATATCCAGAAATCCTACCAGTGGCTGGTCAAAGCTGGACTGAAAGACAGCACAGAGGCACTAATCATGGCAGCACAAGAACAAGTTCTGAGTACAAGATCCATAGTGGCTGGGGTCTATCACACCAGGCAAGACCCCAGGTGCAGGCTGTGTAAAGATGCCCCTGAGACAATCCAGCACAAAACAGCAGGGTGCAAGATGCTAGCAGGCAGGGCATACATGGAACGCCATAACCAAGTGGCCGGCATAGTATACAGAAACATCTGTGCCGAATATGGCCTGAAAGTTCCGAAGTCAAAATGGGATACGCCCCCAAGGGTGGTGGAGAATGACCGAGCTGGTGGTGAAAAAAATGGTGGTGGCTAACCAACCGGACATAGTGGTGGTAGACAAACAGAAGAAGACGGCCGTAGTGATCGATGTAGCAGTTCCGAATGACAGCAACATCAGAAAGAAGGAACACGAGAAACTGGAGAAATACCAAGGGCTCAGAGTAGAGCTCGAGAGGATGTGGAGGGTGAAGGTAACGGTGGTCCCCGTGGTAATCGGAGCACTAGGTGCGGTGACTCCCAAGCTAGGCGAGTGGCTCCAGCAGATCCCGGGAACAACATTGGAGATCTCTGTCCAGAAGAGCGCAGTCCCGGGATCAGCTAAGATACTGCGCAGGACCCTCAAGCTCCCAGGCCTCTGGTAGAGGACCCGAGCTTGAAGGATAAACCGCCCGCAGGGGCGTGCTGGGTGTTTTTTTGATTTTTTTATATATACACATATATATCTGGTATGCATATTTAGTAATCTGCATACATTCTTTTTATTGTACATGTATTCATACCATTCCTTGCATATTTATCATTCCATCCATCCATCCATCCATCTTCATCCGCTTTATCTTAGGCTGCTGCCCCGCAGCTTAATAAGCAAAGAGGCCCAGACCTCCCTCTCCCCAGCCACCTCCTCCAGCTTATCCGGGGGAACACCAAGGCGTTCCTAGGCCAGCCGAGAGATATAATCTCTCCAGCGTGTCCTGGGTCTGCCCTGGGGCCTCCTCCCGGTGGGACATGCCTGGAACACCTCACCCAGGAGGCACCCAGGGGGCATCCTTGTCAGATGCCCGAACCACCTCAGCTGGCTTCTTTCAATGTGGAGCAGCAGCTGCTCTACTCTGAGCCCCTCCCGGATGGCCGAACTTCTCACCCTATCTCTAAGGGAGAGGCCAGCCACCCTTCGGAGGAAGCTCATTTCTGCCGCTTGTATCCGCGATCTCGTTCTTTCGGTCACTACCCACAGCTCGTGGCCATAGGTGAGGGTAGGGACGTAGATCGACCGGTAAATTGAGAGCTTCGCTTTTACACTCAGCTTCCTCTTCACCACGACGGACCGGTGCAGCATCCGCATTACTGCAGCTGCAGCCCCAATCCGTCTGTCGATCTCCGGCTCCCTTCTCCCATCACTCGCGAACAAGACCCCGAGATACTTGAACTCCTCCACTTGGGGCAGGAACTCATCCCCGACCCGGAGTGGGCACTCCACCCTTTTCCGGCTGAGAACCATGGCCTCAGATTTGGAGGTGCTGATTCTCATTCCCGCTGCTTCACACTCGGCTGCGAACCGTTCCAGTGCGAGCTGGAGGCCCTCACCCGATGAAGCCAACAGAACCACATCATCCGCAAAAATCAGAGATGAGATTCTGAGGCCACCAAAGCGAAAGCCCTCTGCCACTTGGCTGCGCCTAGAAGCAATGGGCCAGACACCCCATACTCCCGCAACACCTCCCACAGGACACCCCGAGGGACACGGTCGAATGCCTTCTCCAAGTCCACAAAACACATGTAGACTGGTTGGGCAAACTCCCATGCACCCTCAAGTATCCTCGAGAGGATAAAGAGCTGGTCCAGTGTTCCGCGACCAGGACGAAAAACGCATTGTTCCTCCTGTATCCGAGGTTCGACTAGCGGACGAACTCTCCTTTCCAGCACCCTGGCATAGACTTTCCCAGGGAGGCTGAGGAGTGTGATCCCCCTGTAGTTGGAACACACCCTCCGGCCCCCTTTCTTAAAGATGGGGACCAACACCCCGGTCTGTTAGTCCACAGGTACTGCCCCCGATCTCCACGCAACATTGCTGAGGCGTGTCAACCAGGACAGCCCTACAACGTCCAGAGCCTTCAGGAACTCGGGACGGACCTCATCAACACCAGGGGCTCTGCCACCAAGGAATAGTTTAACTGCCTCAGTGACCTCGCCCCCGGAAATTGGCGGGTCATTCCCCTATTTATCATTCCATATATATATATATATATATATATATATATATATATATATATATATATATATATATATATATATATATATATATATATATATCTTATATTTTGTACACCACTATTGCTTGTGAAGCTTGCACACAAGAACTTCCCTCACATGTGCTGTACCAGTGTACCAGTAATGCGATGTGACAATAAAAGTGATTTGATTTGATGAGTATTCTTAGTTTTGTATTTTCTTTTTTGTTTATTTTTAAGGGTTTGTGGTTAAAGTCTTATAGTTTTGATTGTCTTTTTTCTGTGTATTCTTTGTCTGTTTCCCCAGTCATGTCTCTGTTTATTCTCCCTTTGTGTTTGTCAAGTCTGTATGTCTCAGCCTTAATGGTAGCATCCTGTTTTATTTTGATAGTTTCTTGTCCCGCTTGTATTCAGTTTTGCTTCCCCTGTCTGACTAAGTTCACTTGTGCCTTCTTTTGCCCAGCTGTTTTGCATCTTCCTAGTTACCTCGTGTGCGTATTAAAGTCCTCAGTTTCCCTCTGGTCTTCATCATGTCATTGTTGTACTCCTCGATGTTGTGTACTCACCTTGTGTTTTCGTTAAACTTGCTGGTGCTAGCTAATAAAGCTGCACTTTGAGTTTACTTTAGTCTGAGGGTTCCTGCATTTTGGGTATGCTCTCCACCTACCACACAGCACGCCTTGACAATATTTTCTGTTACTGAAGCGTGCAGAGGACTTAAGCCGTGAATTGATTACACACTGGATTATGAATTCAAATTATTTTCTTGTAAATCAGTAAACAGTCAGTTTAATTTTCACCATTCAAATTTTTTCTGTTGGAGTTTTTTTGGTAACTCATTGAAGTGTTATTGAGTATTCATAATCAGCCACTTTGCACGTACAGTGAGTGAAAGCATTGGGTAAACTGAATCCGACCAAATTAAATCAAGCTATCAGAACTGAATGGACTCCTATTGATAAGAGAGTTAGAACAACTAAAAGAAACTTTGATTAACATGAAAGGTTAATCGAATTAAGAAATTAAGACATATATGTATGTAGACTTACTGGTCATTTAATCTAGCTAATTTTAACTGATGCCCAATGCCGGTAAACTATCGTGTCCTAAATGTCATGCAGCTACAGTATCTGCAACTAGATGGTGAATCACTGTTGAGAAACCCCATAAATCTGTGAATCTTGGCCTATCCTTTTGTTACCACTATTAGTACAAGGTCACGGATACAAGCAGCGGAAATGAGTTTTCTCTGAAAGGTGGATGGGCTGTTCCTTAGCGATAGGGTGATGAGATTATTCATTTGGGAGGGGTTCAGCGTAGAGCCGCTACTCTTCCACATCGAAAGGATACGGCTAACTCCATCATCTCCTGGGTAAAGTCTTCAGACCAGGCATGTGTTAGCAGCCAGAGGCCACAACATAGACCCGGGTATGCTGGAGCGATTACATCTGTCAGCTGTCCTGGGAAACACTCGACATTTCCCCGGATAAGCTGGGGGAAGTGGCAAGAGGAAAGTTTGGGTTTCCCTGCTGCCACCACGACCTGACTGACAGATAAGCGGAAGAAAATAGCTCGATGTTTTCTTGATTTGTTATGGTAAAATGGCCTGTATTTGTATAGCGCTTTACTAGTCCCTAAGGACCCCAAAGCGCTTTACACAACCAGTCATCCACCCATTCACACACACATTCACACACTAATGTGTTATGTTAGATTTTACCTTGTTCAAGTGGTTGTCATGAATTTTCAACAATCTGCATCATTAATAATGCACAGCAAGTCGCGATTTATTCATCTTCCAGATGTTCTCATATTTTAGAAATACATGAACATATATTACATTTATATTTTTTCATATCATATATATAAGTATTTTTCTTCTTCGCTGTCTGGATCATAACATGTAATGTTGATAATGCACAATGCAAGGTGACGCACAGTTAATCAACATGATTCGTTATCGAAGAATGTCATAAATGGCTTAAAACGCCTTTCTTATCAGTTTTTGACATTTTCCATTAAACGGTTTTGACATTTAACTAAATATTTTAGTGTTTCTTAGTTTTAGACTAGTCAATTAGTCTACTTTTTTCCCCTCATTTAGTTGAGTAAGAATTTAGTCGCTTTCCTAGTGTGCAGATGGGTAGGTAATTATTACACTAATGCAAAAGTGCTATACCATTTGCAAAAGAAATACAGCCCGCTGACATGACAATATAATCCACAGTTTGTATATTCAGTGCATGATTCCAAATGACTCATCATTGTGCACAAATGCCAATTAATGGCATGAAAGCCAAGTTTCATAAATGCCACCTTCTTGAATTAGATACATCGATCATAATCTCTCTCTCATCCTGCTCTTTGGCTGGATAATTGATGTCTCTCTCCTGGTTTGGTGTTCTCAGTGTGAGATCAGATATGCAACTTGGAGTTCTCTATAAGACGACTCGCTCAGTTAAAGTACTTTTCTGCATTTTTTTGAATAAAACAATTTGGTTAAGCCTCAACATACAGGTGTAAAGAATTAAAACTTTGAGCGAGAAAATGTCTTGTGCCTTTTTGTGCCATTTATTTTTCCTGTCTTCTCCTTTTCCTATTAAAATATAATTAATCATAAAATATAAAAAACACGCCTTTATTAATTGTATTCTAGCTTTCATGTGGTATTTTCTGTTCGTAAATACCCATAATAAAACATAGCTGATTCCTAATATAGCTAAAATAATCTCTTTCCTTGCCTGGCTGCATCTGTTTAATGTTAAATTATGCAAATCAAATCAGAACATAGCACAGCAGATATGGAGCATAGCCCTGCTTGTCGGATTACTAGGGTACATGGTACACTGATTAGAAGTGATATTAGTGGATAATGTTTAGATTAGGTATTAATCTATATCTGCAGACATAACATGGCTGGATCCCTTCACACACAGAAGTAAAGGAAGAGTTGTTTTTTTTTGTATGAGTCTAGATATCTCAGTGGAAGCAGAAAACCTTCAGTGTGTATTTTTTTTTCCTAAAAGGGTGGGAAAGAAATGTGTGGATTTCAATATAATAAACCCGAAAAATATTTAAGGAGTGACAGACAGTCGTCAGTGTTCGCTTTGTGCATTATTGGATGTTATGGAGCATATTTGTTTAATTATGGCATTTAAATGTTTTATTTTTTTTATGCTTATGCTTACTAATCTCATGCTGTTGTTAGTAAATAAGTCATATTAATATTGTAATTTGCTTTGCATTAATAAGGTTTGCAGGACAGAACTGTGGGACCATTGACTTGCAGGGACATTGAAAACAGTGAGAATGTTAACAGGAGAAGAGAGCTGATCCATAATTCATACAAACCCAAACAACAGCAGGACCAGAGAATTAATCGGTACAAGATGGAGGGTTTGTGACTCAAATGCAGCAAACAGATGCAACATGTTTTCCCTCCATCTCTACCATTCTACAGATATATAGAAGATAATAAAGGGCTTCTTCACCTAAGTATATTGAGTTTTATGCTGTTGAGTTATATTTTCTCTACAGCAAATCTCTGTTGGTTCCTTCAACTGATTAACATCACAATTTATTGCACAGGTTTAATGCATGAAGGGTGTGTGTGTGTGTGTGTGTGTGTGTGTGTGCGTGTGCGTGTGCGTGTGTGCGCGCACGTGTGTGTGCGTTTTCCATAAAGGGCTGTTTGAGGTTAAAGTTAGGGTGAGTGCCAACATCAGTGAGTGTCCACAGACAGTATGCGTGTGACAGTCTGTCTATGTAGTGTTGTTGTATGTGTGAAGCTATGTGAGTGTATACATGTGTATTTTGTGTTTTTTTAATATATAACAAGTCTGTGGCTTATCAATCTCTGCCTTTCCCCACTTCATTAGCTTCATTAGCACAATCCACTGTTATCAACATGTACTACTCACTCTCTCTTTCCACCAATTGACCTTAGAACTGAAGAAGCTTCTCGGATGAGAGGTGAAACGTCTTCAAGCAACTTAAAGAAGTCCAGACGCTTTTCTTTGCAAGCTCCTTTGACCACTCTCTCTTTCCTTCACATACACACACTGGACCGCAAGTAGAGGATCTGCAAATCTGATCTAAGTTTCGTACAAAAAATGATCACATACGAGCCTGACAGAAGTTGCTATCCTACAAATAGAGTAGGAGAGCTCAAAAAACACACAACAGCGGTAAAACCTTGACAGGCTATGCTGATAATTACTTAACATTAACACTGTATCCTTCACAGGAAGCTGACACCCTGCATATAAGCTCTAAAATCATCTTTGTTCTGACTATGTATTATGCAACCACCAGCTCCAGGCTAACACATTTTAAAGGATGTGTTTTGTGACGTAAAAGTATGACGACACAGCAAGTGTTAGTGATAATGAACAGGATTCCACATTTACTAAGCTGTATTAGTTTCCTTTTTTTAAAAAACAGAAAGAAGACTTTTACTTGCCAGCACAATCTGTGAGTGTTCTAACCCTGAATATAATTAGCCATTTACTATGCTAATTTGTTAGCATGGAGCAATGGGGGTGAATGATGTACTAGGTACATACTTCTGGTTTCAGTGTGCCAAAGCAAATGAAAAATGAGTCACAACAACACAAACACAGTTGTTTAATTCAGCGGAGTGTTTGTTGTGGTGTCTGTGAATGAGAAGCGCCTGTATCTGACAACAGTGGGAATCAATGAGTGTCGGCATGGCTAATATATCAGAGAGAGCCTTATGCTTTTGAATCTAGTGAGGTTGTGCTCTCTGTCTAAAGTCTTTCTGCTCAGAGATGTTGATATTTGATATTAGTCATCAGATGCTGACAAGAGGCTGATAGTTTGACCCCATCACCAAAGGCGAGCATCGACCTCTCAATCAAAACGAGACTCTTAACCTTTTTCCTCCTCCTCATCCCTACATACACCTCTGAACATCGCACTAATCCATCCTTTCAACTTGTCTTTTGACTGCAAAATACAAGAATCCTTGGCCTTCTGTCTTCACATCACACCTAAGTTGAGTCTCATTTGTGACCCATGTGTCATGTCTTAGCACACTAATGGAGATTCTGGCACCAAGGAAGTGCTGTCACTTGATGAATCTACATATGCACAGTCTATCACAAATAAAGTTCTTCATGCAGCCTTTGTACTGCTTACTCAAACTGCTCACTGTTTTTATATAAATGACATGTATTTCTGAGAAAATATAACTTTATTCTTTCACACTTCCGGGCCCAACACTGCCCTCACCTTAAGCCATTTCTCCCATTTCTTTGATCACTGCATTTACTCCCTTCTTTCGGTCACTCACATCAGTTCAATCTGATCCAATTCAAATGTGTTTTATTGGTCAAAAAAGAAGTGCCTCTTCAAGCAAAAACTTCTCTCACTCCCTCTCCATATCTGTACTTCTTTTCATTCACTGACTCAACAGGCCAGAAAAAACATCTGAAACCATCTCTCTGTTCGATCCATTCTTCAACATTCAGAGTTTAACTGCGTGGCCCCCTTTTTTTCTGTTATTTCTAAACATTTAAAACTGAAGGATTGCCTTCTGTCCACCAATAGTATTAATTTGATAATTACCTAAACAATTAGTAATGAGCCTGATCATATTATTTATTCTATTGATGCATATATAGTGATATCTTAAAGCAAACAAATGGTCATGCAAGCACCTCTTGACTGTTAAATCTGACCTACCTCAGTGAGGTGGGGGTTGGGGTTGAATCCACACTGGTTGCAGACAGTGGCCTTGCACTGGGTGCAGGTGTTGTAGTTGGGTACAGCCGGTGGGTTAGACAGCTCTGTGGTGGTGCACACTGGGCACAGCTTGCTGCTCGGCATGGGTGCTATCTGTGGCACTGAGTATGGTGAGGTGGGTGTCACACCACGGTCAGGAGACAAAGAAGGAGACCGACCTGTCCTGGAGCCGCCGGAACCACTGAAGTCAACTTGGAGGTTTCGGCGAGAGGCATGTTGACCAGGACTTTGACCTCCATGACCCCCCATGCTAGACCCAGCTGGACCGTGACCCATCCCTTGACCAGACCCTGGGCCCTGCCCCATTCCAGAGGCCTGGCTGGACTGCATATGTCTAGGAGAGGTAGGAGCTTCGTGAGTGGCCAGGCGGTAAGGCTCACCAGCTCTTGGCCCTATTCCTCCACTGCCCATTCCTCCTCCCATTCCCCCCATTCCTCCTGCTATTCCCCCCATTCCTCCTCCCATTCCCCCCATCCCTCCTCCACCTAATCCTCCCATTCCTCCCATCCCTCCTCCCATTCCCCCCATCCCGCCTCCACCTATTCCTCCCATAACTCCTCCCATTCCCCCCATCCCGCCTCCTCCCATTCCTCCCATCCCACCTCCTCCCATTCCACCCATTCCTCCTCCTCCCATTCCTCCCATCCCACCTCCTCCCATTCCACCCATCCCTCCTCCTCCCATTCCTCCTCCTCCATGGCCTCCTTGTTGCATGCCAGGCTTGGGACTACCCATTGAACCCATTGGACCCCTAGAAGAGACAAAGCAAAGGAAAAAAAGTCAAAATCAGACGTTTCTGTTAAAATCTCTAAAACAGAAATTCATTCAACCTTCCCAAAAAGTGACAGCACACTGGCACTGCAGGTTAACTGATATTTAAGGAATTTGGATCAGGATATTGTTTCTTACACTCACCATAACCAAAATTATACTAAGGCACAAGTGTCATAAACAAATAAACAGTGGGCTTCTCTGGAAGGCAGTGTTCCAGCAGTAAACATTGTTGCAAATGTTTTCATAAGTAGCTTACATTGTCTACATTAATCTAGGTTCTTAAGCAGAATTACATTTATTTGTGGGTAACAGTCGAGATTACATTAAAATATGCCCAGTTAACACATCTACTGTATGGCAGTCCTTCCAGGATGCTTGTATTATCTGTATATAGGATAATAAGTTCATGGCTGATTATTGCTGGGACTAAATCACTCTGTACTGAAACACCAAAACATTGCCATTTATTTGTTTCTATTTCTTGCATATAGGTCAGACAAAGACAAAACTTTTTGTCTACAAAGGCAACACTGTATGTATTGTTGTAATAAGTAAGAAAAAATAATGATTATTGCTTTGGTCTGAGTTTACTTTGATTTTCTCTTGTCTAAACAGGGTTAAAAGTAAACATGCAGGCTTAAATATAAAGATGCATTCACTTAAAGCTTTTAATTAGTCAGGCTAAAGACTCTATTTTTAACTTGGAAAGGCCAAGGCCAATTAACTTCTCATTAGTGATCACAGTTGACTACAGCTGGTATTTTCTCTTTGCAGGCATAAAAAGGAATTGTTTAACAGCACTTGGTAAACTGACTGCCACTCAGAACAATTGAAAAGTCAAATAAACTCAGTGAAGATCTAAGAATGAGAGTTGTAGATTTACTCAAGTTTCAAATGTCTCTTGGAGCCATTTCTAAACAACTGCAGCTTCCAGGATCATCAGTTCAAACAATTGTCCATAACTACATGTTATTTGGATGTCATCGCTTTGCCAAAATCTGGAAGGACACCCAAACTCTCACCCTCAGATGAGAGGAAATTGGTTAGGATGTTCAGGAACAACCTGGGAACAACTACTCCTCAAGCCTGCCGTGATTTAGAAACTGCTGTAACACCAGCGCGACTGTCCACAGTGAGTTTTACATCATCATGGACTCAAATCAAATCAAATCACTTTTATTGTCACATCACATGTGCAGGTACATTTGTACAGCACATGTGAGTGAAATTCTTGTGTGCGAGCTTCACAAGCAACAGAGTTGTGCAAAATACAATAATGTAAACAAGCAAAATACAAGAATGGCTACATCTGAAACTAATAAATATATGTACAATATATAATAGTATATGCATTTCTGGATGTGTATACTGAATATTTTTCTACGTGTGTGTGTGTGTGTGTGTGTGTGCGCACATATTTTATGTGTACACATATTTTACAATATAAATAGTGTAAACAATAAATAAAAAAAAAATATATATATATATACATATTAGGGCTGGGCGATATATCGAGTTTTTTAAAAATATCGATATATTTTCATACGAGATATAAGATGTGACAATATCGTTTATATCGATATAGTCTATGTTACGTTATAATTATACTCGTGGAGCCGCAGGTTTGCCTCTCTTTCGTCCACTTTTGTCTCTACGCAACGTTACTCGGTCTCGCCTCTCCTTCACTGAACACAACTCCGCCTCCCCCATAGCTTCACCTGCAGGCAATGACAAGATGAAAGCGGAAAATCTCTGTTAGCGAGTTACCGTGCGTGGGGCTGGACGGCGTCAACGTGTTAGCGAGCTAACCGCGCTAACGAGCTAACCGCGCTAACGACATGCAGCCCGGAGGGGCTGCACGGCCTAAAATCCTTTCATTTTCTCAAAACTCGACAGTGCGCCTTATGTATGAATTCTGGTTGTGCTTACTGACCGCGAACCGATTTTATGTGGTACACAGCGCTCGGCAATCTGTCAAAAAATGTTTTAATATGACTTTGCTAAGCTACGGAGCTGCACCGCTTGATGGATTGTCTTGGAGGATTACGGCTACCGGGGAGGAGCCTCGCGGAGTGATAGTACTGTGCTTCAACGTAATATTACCGTACTGTGTGTGTATAAGGACCACAAATGGCACCTGTTCAGAGACGTGGTGCAGCTGTGAAATCTGTCTCTTTGTTATTATGCTCAGCGTCTATTAGTTTACATTTTGACTGCACAATTGTGAGCTTTTTGTTATGCACAAAAACAACATTGTTTTCTTTTATTTATGGACCATGATTATTTAATAAATGCTGATAATTTATTTTTGAGTAATTTCTTCATGTACATCTACGCCCACATCTGGGACACAGTGTGACTAGAACTCTCTTTTTGTTCTTAACTTATGGCTTAAAAAAAAAAATATCGAGATATATATCTTATATCGGCATCCAGCTAAAAAATATCGAGATATGAATTTTGGGTCATATCGCCCAGCCCTAATACATATATGTATAAAAAAAACAAACACCCAGCACGCCCCTGCGGGCAGTTTATCCTTCAAGCTCGGGTCCTCTACCAGAGGCCTGGGAGCTTGAGGGTCCTGCGCAGTATCTTAGCTGTTCCCAGGACTGCGCTCTTCTGGACAGAGATCTCCGATGTTATTCCCGGGATCTGCTGGAGCCACTCGCCTAGCTTGGGAGTCACCGCACCTAGTGCTCCGATTACCACGGGGACCACCGTTACCTTCACCCTCCACATCCTCTCGAGCTCTTCTCTGAGCCCTTGGTATTTCTCCAGCTTCTCGTGTTCCTTCTTCCTGATATTGCTGTCATTCGGAACCGCTACATCGATCACTACAGCCGTCTTCTTCTGTTTGTCTACCACCACTATGTCCGGTTGGTTAGCCACCACCATTTTGTCCGTCTGTATCTGGAAGTCCCACAGGATCTTAGCTCGGTCATTCTCCACCACCCTTGGGGGCATCTCCCATTTTGACCTCGGGACTTCCAGGTTATACTCGGCACAGATGTTCCTGTACACTATGCCGGCCACTTGGTTATGGCGTTCCATGTATGCCTTGCCTGCTAGCATCTTGCACCCTGCTGTTATGTGCTGGATTGTCTCTGGGGCATCTTTACACAGCCTGCACCTGGGGTCTTGCCTGGTGTGATAGACCCCAGCCTCTATGGATCTTGTGCTCAGAGCTTGTTCTTGTGCTGCCATGATTAGTGCCTCTGTGCTGTCTTTCAGTCCAGCTTTGTCCAGCCACTGGTAGGATTTCTGGATATCAGCCACCTCCTCTATCTGCCGGTGGTACATACCGTGCAGGGGCCTGTCCTTCCATGATGGTTCCTCGTCTCCCTCCTCTTTCTTGGGTTTCTGCTGCCTGAGGTATTCACTGAGCACTCGGTCAGTTGGGGCCATCTTCCCAATGTATTCTTGGATGTTCGTTGTCTCATCCTGGACTGTGGTGCTGACACTCACCAGTCCCCGGCCCCCTTCCTTCCGCTTAGCGTACAGCCTCAGGGTGCTGGACTTGGGGTGAAACCCTCCATGCATGGTAAGGAGCTTTCTTGTCTTTATGTCAGTGGCTTCTATCTCCTCCTTTGGCCAGCCTATTACCCCAGCAGGGTACCTGATCACGGGTAGGGCGTACGTGTTGATGGCCCGGATCTTGTTCTTACCATTCAGCTGACTCCTCAGGACTTGCCTGACCCTCTGCAGGTACTTGGTGGTTGCAGCTTTTCTAGCGGCCTCTTCATGGTTCCCATTCGCCCATATATATATGTATATATATTAGGGCTGAACGATATATCGCATTTGCGATAATATCGCGACATGATCAAGTGCAATTTTCTAACCGCAAAGGCTGCGATTATACTCTGGACATGTCCAAATTCATGGGCTGCATCCTCCTGAGGCCGCATTTGTAGACCGATTACGTCACAGCGACGTGCCGAAGGCTGTCCAAATTACTACCATATCCCAGAATTCATAGCGCGGCCCAGCCAAACTCCAGTTTCCAGCAATGGCGGCCGCTACTAAGTTTTAAAATTACTCATACTAATCTTTCTGGGTCACAAAATAAACTTTTAACATATTTTCAGGCGAGAAAGTAGTTGTGTAAACATCAAATATCTGCTCGGTTTATCAAGATATCCCATATTTGCAAAAGTGCTTCGACGTTTTCAGAGGCGTCTGCTACCCACCAGCTCGACAGCTAGCCGGGATCTCGAGGGTTACTGATGCGGCCGAGAGCGGCACAACTCCCGGCACATCATTTTCAGATCACCGCGGAGTTTCGCTGCTCGGGTTAAACGTAATATATAAGTCACTTAGACAACCTAAAAATGTTATTGTTGGGTTTTTTTCAGTGTTTTGTTTGTTCGTGAGTAAATCGGTTTGGCTGAGATAAAAGTTATTAGATTAGATAAAATAAAACTTTATTAATCCCCCGGGTGGGTTCCTCCTTGGTTTTCACACAGCTGACTAAACGTCAAACAGAAAACTGATTAAACAGAAGTATGAGACAGTCGAGAATTTACACCAGTGTCTGGTTATATTTTAGATAGCAAGAAGCAGACGGCCGAGTTTATTAAACTCCACCGAGACAGCGGTGACGCTAATCAGAAGGCTAGACCGTCCAATTTCACGCCTTTAAATTTTAAAGGCGTGTTTGTGTGTGTGTTTATACAATTGCTATTATGTTTGCACTTTATGTGTAATGTTACTGACTGCAGAGATCAGTAAGATGTGTGTATTTTTTATTTATTAGTTTTATTTATTTAATATTATTTTTTAATTGAATGACTGTCTAGTAGTTCACAGATGTCGAAAAACTGAGTGTGGTAAAGCCACTGATTTTTTTTATGTATATTTCTGCAATCTGCACATTGTACTGACTTTCATTTTAATGTTTACACCAGGGTTCCTTGTCAGCACTTTATGCTCAGATGTTTGTAAGCTAAAAATAAACTATTGTGTATGTTCAAATATACTGTTGTGATTGAAGAAGTTAAATAAAAATGTCAGTCATCAATTCATGCATCACCTCATGTCATCATAACAGAGGTCTGTCTTCCAGGAAAGAACAGTTTAAAATTAATGTAATATAGTATTGGCCATACTATATGATGTATTGCTTGTCTTTGTTTAATAATACAGAAGACAAAGACCTTAAAAAATAATCGCATATCGCATCGCAATCGCAATATTGGGGCAAAAAATCGCAATTAGATTATTTTCCATAATCGTTCAGCCCTAATATATATATATATATATATATATATATGTCTCACTTCAAATATTGGCATCGATGAGCCACTGTCAATATGTGACATATTGAAATCGCGTTTGAATTTGCGCTTGTTTTTTTGCTTTCACTTTGCAGTCGCGTGAACTGTGTATAGAGAGCGACAGTACTAATTGGTGAGTGATGATAATTTGCGCACCAATTCCTCTGACATCGTCTTATCAATTGTTAGCTTACTATGCAAACATGACAAATGAAATCTCCCGCAGCAAGCTTAAACATATGAGAGGTTGATCGCGCAGAGAATCGCTGACCGTTATGTGTGGGTGTGTGTGTGTAAAAGCAGCAGGATGTCAGGAGTCCGAACCACAAAAGAAGCACGTATTCTCGGAAAAGTGGTTGCAGGAGGTGAGCTGGCTTCAAACAAATGATGAACGCACAGAGATGTGGTGCGGAATGTGCCGTGAAAATCCCACTCTAGCGGACAAAAACAGTGCTTTGCAACTTCTTATCTGGTGCGCGTCTTTTATTTTGACAGCGAATGCGCACATGCGGACCACTTATGTGCACCCGTGTAAATAACATAATGTTCTGCCAGGTGTGTTGTTGGTTTTCTCTCGATTTCTGAGTCGACAAGCGCCTTTGTTACTGGGACCAGTCATTTTAAGAAAGGCCCCCATTAGAACCCATGAGAAATCCAAGAAATGCATTATTGCTCAGTCTGCAATATCTTTCCCAGAACAAACACCAATTGCAAATAACATACTCAAAATAAACCTGAAAAATCTGTTTAGAACAGTGTACTATGTTGCAAAGAGGGAACTACCACTGGCAAAATTTAGCAGTCTTTGCAAACTTCAAAAAGCAAATGGCCTAGATCTTGGTTCCACTTGTCTCTTACCCGTGACTTCAGTGGAAATTTCAAATTCAGGATCTGACACAGACTGATTCATGTCCTACACAGTTCTTACAAGTTCATAGAAATTTCTGTTCAATTAGAACCAAGTATTTGAGTTGATGATTGTAATTTTTATACAATGTTGTAATTTGTTTTTCAACAATTTTTTGATTAATGTTTTGTTTCCTTTACAATATTATACTTTAATGTATAATATTGTAAAGGAAACAAAACATCAATCAAAAAATTGCTCTCTTTTTTATTCAGGCTACTTAAATTTATTTTGGGCTACCAAAAACTGAAGAGTCCCTGCCCGAAGGGCTACCAGGGATTTTGAAATTTTGAGAGCCCTGAGATATATTTATTTTTTTAATTACTTTTGTTTCAGCAACATTAAATTTAAAAACTGTACTTTTGAGTTAAAATATATATTTATAATTTTAATGAATGACAAATTAAAAAGGCATGAACATTTTTTTTGTATCGAAAAAATATCGAACCGTGACACCAAAGTATCGAACCGAACTGTGAATTTTGTGTATCGTTGCACCCCTAATATATATATATATATATATAGATAGATAGATAGATAGATAGATAGATAGTATGACGTTCCCCACAATGAGTACATGTTAATTTCTGACCACAACTTTAAGCCTCATGGTTCATTCAAATATATTTTCTGCAGCTGTGGAAAAGAAAATGAAATGAGCAGCGCTGGGATACCAAACACAGCTTTGTTTTGTTTTTTTATTTAAAGTACTATTAAATGAGTGGATGCTACAGGAGAATTAAGCCTATAAATTTTTACTGATTCTACCAGAATCAATTATCTCTTCACTGCCAGAGAAACAATGGCAGCAGCAACTTTAAAAACCAGCAAAAGAATTATATATTCATTCACTGGACTCTGAACATCCACAGGCATAAACAAATTAACAGAACAGAGCTGGCTGTAGCTAGCCAACACACACACACACACACACACACACACACACACACACACACACACACACACACACACACACACACACATCATGATTCTGTAGTGAATATTTGAAGTGAGTCTTACTGACATGTACAGCATTAAGCATTCAAAGAAAAAAATATTTCTGACTTTTGGATATTTAGTGGTGAAGCATTAAAACATTTTTGCATGTGAGTCTCAATCCATCTATCCATCCATCTTCTCGAGGTTTTGGGGGTGGGAGGGGTCGGAGGCAGCTATCTATAGCCTATCCGAGGTAATACGCAGTACGCCTTAAACAGGTCGCCAGTCTATCTCAGAGACAACAGAGATTCAAACAATCGTTCACGTTCACAGTAAAACCTGTGGGTAATTTTGAATGACCAACCACCCTAACATGCATCAGACTGTAGGATGAAGTCAGAGTACTTGGAGAGAAGGTGCACAGGTAAGGGGATTTTAACCCAGGGCCTTCTTGGTATGAGGTGACAGAGTTAACCATTCCAGATATAAATACTTTTTCTTTAATTCAGCTAATTTTAAGCACATTAACAAATTAAGACAAGTGAATCAACACGTAATGGATTGCTAAAACACTAACTTTGTGTTCATGTCTTAATTCAAAACCCCAAAGAGTTGCTGCTCTAACTAGCCTCCAGTGTGTACACTAGTGTACAGTATGAAGCGTTCACACAACGCACCCCACAACGAACACAATGCATGTGCAAAGAATTATGTTTTATTCTGTTTATTCTTTTTTTATTACATGTGCTGTTATTAACTGAACGGGTTTTGTTCAAATGAAAAATGTTGATTTACTCTGAGCTTCAGCGTCACAATGGAGACTGACAAATGTTTCCGTCTATTTCTCCTCTCATCGAAAAATTTTCTTCTTGTGGATACTCCGTCTGTGAAGAAATATCTGTCTGCCTCTATTTTTTCTCCAGTTTTCTATCTGTGCTTATTTTCTATCATTGACCTTTGCAATTTGTAAAAAAAATTCTCTTGCTCCTGCTCTTTTTGCTGACTGTCTAACATTTTGTTGCCTGTCTGTCTCTACCCATATCCTCGCTCCTCTGTTGTTTTGTTTTTCCGCTCTCTTTTTTTGTCTTTTGTCGATTCTCTTCTTTTTTCTCTCGCGACATTTTCATTTCCGCTCTTGAAAGGGAAGTGGCCCTTAAGCGACCCTGTTTGTCTTTCCTACACAAAGTCTGTCGGTCAAAGAAACAACCTTTTCTATTCTGAAGTGGAGATGAAAAAACAAACATATTTACCAGAAAAACAGAGACACTGAGTGTCAGTGTGTATTTGTGTGTGTGTTTTATAGAGAAAAGGGTGACTCAACAAAAACCTACAAGTTCATTCACCAAGCAGAGACTGAACAGCACAAGACTTAAAGCTGACAGAGAAATGGATTATAGGACAGCAAACATAGGGTTGATTCTGATTGTATTGAGCTATCACTACATGGTCTGTTTTTTAAACCACTCTCTAGTCCCTTAAAGCCAGTATATTTATTGCCTGGTATATACCCACAACACTGGCCCCTAAAAAATCCATAATTTAATAATAGTATGGTGTATACAGTACAAGCTGTTTCAAAATTTCTTCCATAATAAAAAAAACATTTCAGGGACATGAGACTTAGCACTGAGTGGCATGGCAGCTATCAGTAATGCTCCAAAAGGATAAAAAAAAAAGAGAGAAGTCATTAAAGTAGTCATTTTCCACATCTTCCTGTACTCTTTTCTTCTAGCTAGCTATTAGCACCAGTAAGCTGGACTGCTCTAGTGTATTTACAGTCCTCCTGTGAAAAACTAAGTACACCCCATGATTGAGTAGCTTAGCAGCACTAACTGTTTCCTGTATAACTTTATCAGTCTGTGGAGGGATTTTGGCCCTTGCTTCAGTTAATTGAGATTTGCAGTTATCTGTTGATGCACAGCTCTCTTGAGGTTCCACCACTGCATTTCAATCAGACTGAGGTCTTTGACTGGGTCAAAGCAACTCTTTGATTCTTTTCTTTCTCAGCCACTCTGTTGTAGATTCGCTGCTACGCCTGGGATCATTGTCCTGAAGCATAATCCAGTTACAACCAAGCTTTTGCTTAGATGGCCTCATATTTGACACCAAAATATCACCCAGTCATGAACGTTTGTCATGCTAACTGATACATGTAGAGATGTAAGTTTTAGGTGTTTTTGCACTTTCTCTGAGCATTATATGTTCTAATCTTGGGATGAATTTCCAATCCTGGGTAAACTGTGACAAAACGCCAGCACACACCAGAATACCTATCAAAACTTCTGCTTTTATACAGGTGATCACACTTGCTGATGATTAAGTCAGATGCACTGGATTAGCATCACTTTGCTGATAATTCCAGTGAAAGCAATAAGGGTGTACTTAGTTTTCCTTTTCCATGTGACTGTATATCTTTGATGCTTAATATTTTTCTGCCTTTTCACACTTTATCTTCCATAAATGGACCACCACTGTGCAATACCAATTCTATGTGCAATAACTCAACTGTATATACATAACACTATTTATTACATATTACTTACGTCTTGTATATTGTACATTTTATATATATATATGTTTTTCCCTATGTTAATACTGTCCATGTGTACATAGTGCTGCAGAACTGTACCCCCCCAGCATGTTTACACTGAGTAGGAGATGCTCTGTATCTCATTGTACAACTGTATAGTGACAATAAAGGCATTCTATTCTATTCTATTCTATAAGCAGAGCAATTAATTTAAATACATTTTTAAAAGAAAAAAAATGAATTGTTTTCGTATCCTTAAAAATCACTATTTGAAAACAGTTTTTCATGCATACTTCAGAACTAATAGTAAAAAACCCAAAAATGTAAAGGTTAAGGAAAATGTTGTTTTCAAGAAGACAGCATCATGAATTGCTGTGAGTGTGGTCGACATAGGTGACAGTCCAAATAATAGGAACAGCCTTTCTCTCTGTGTGTTTACACAGTTTGGCTTTGCATCACACTGGAGACATTCATCACTGTCGCAGCCAGCCTTTAATGACCCAGTACAAATGCTTGTTCAGTCAAAGTGATTTCACCCACTCCCATTATAACCCTTAATTTACTCTGATTGTGGATGAGAGGGCTAAAGCTTGTCTGCCAATCATACATAAGTGACATTGACAGAGACAGATGAATTCAGAGGGGAAGACACAAACAGAGAAATGAGATGAAAATGTCACAGTAAGCAAATGTTAATCTGAGTGGTACTTCTTCATAAGCTGGAGTATGCCTAAAGGATGCATCATTATTGTGGTCACTTTTCAGACTGATTAGTAATCAGATCAGCTCTATATTGTCAGAATCAACTTTGACTAGTCTGGACTAAATGCTGACAGGCATTATTCTAAATTAATTTTGAGTCATTTTTTATTGCTATTTTTGACCTACAGCTGCTTAGCTGAGGCTTTAAAAAAATCAAATCTTTTAAAGACAAACATCTACAGCTGTTTTAGACTGGCTAATTCCACATTTTAGGTGTTAAACCTATTAAATGAGTACCTGTTGTTTTTTTTAGCAGTACTTTATGTGTTCAGTGGTAGTTTATGTAGATTTACTGTTTTATTCATAAAAATTGGATTTTTGCTTCCACTACACTTCAACTTGTCATCTAAGTGATTACATTTTGAAATTGTACTTTTACATTGTTCACTGAATTATCAGCTAAACCACTATTGAAAATATGACTGATGACATCAATTCATAATTCAGACTTCATTTGCAATCCTAGAAAACCCCAGAGGAGATGCTTTCACTTGCTATTGATCTTAGCTCTAGCATCCTTCTCTGCCACTTTATATGCAAAGCAAATAGAGCTTCGGGTGGGATTTACCTGATCTTATTCTCCTTAGATTGATCCATTCCTTTTGCCATCTCAGTACTCGAAGCAAAACAACTCTATTTGGATTGTTGGTGGACCCAAATTAAACATCTATTTCCTCCTTCTCCTTCATTCCTCTCCTGCCTCCATTTCTTCCCACTCAGGGCTATGGGAGAATTGCTTTTGTACGGCCCATTTATTTCCATCTGCATCCTCTTCTCTCCCATTATTTTTTTTTGTTCTTTCCTCTTCTCTTCTGTTCCCTCTTTCTCATCCCCTTCTCACCTTTCAGCATTTCCTCTCAGTTCCTGACGCATGGCTCAGACTACAGGAGTTTTGGGCTGCTCGATCCCAAATTCACACCCTCTGATATTTATAGGGGGAACTGGATCCAGAACCTAAGTCAGTGTGGATGCTCAGACCAGATTATCTCACTATATAGGTAATGAGGCAGTCTGCACAAAGACAGTGAGGTCTGAAACTGAAACTGCATGAGACAAAAAGCTGCTGTAAAGGTGCTGAGCTTAACTCTACAGAGTTAAGCTCAGCAGCTGTAGTAATGTTGCCTTTACAGTATTACTCTGAGTAATGCTAACTTTAGCTAGCATACTATTGTTGTATGTGAGTTGTGGACTGAGTTGAAGAGGAGCGTGTGTGCACCTGCCTTGGACCTTCCCTCCCATTCGGACCTCCCTCCACCCCCTGGAGCCTCACTGTATATATGTATATATCCTCACTTGGTGCCACATTGTAAATAAATCCCTCACCTTCTCTCTAAAACTTCAGAGTCCTGCGAGTGAGTCCTCTGCCTAATAATCTGTGACACCTGTATTGTCTGCATCTCCCCAAACATGTTCTCATCCACGTTCACGAAGACTCCGGCTCTGTTTTATCCCATTCAGAGTAAAGCTGTTTCCCACAGAAGCCACTTCAAAACTGTGTCTGTCCAGTTCCACCCACTGTAGTTTACAAATATGACAACCTTCCTTTGCTCCTCCTTTTTCCTTTTGTTGTTTCACATTTATGTTCTCTTCTTTGGAAAAACTCTCAGTAGATATGAATATTAGTTTGGCAAAAGTTCTATAATTGTTTACTAAGTGCATTCTGTGCACATTGTGGATAAACTGGTCTTTGATGAGAAGCTGATGGGTGATAAATTATGATAAATTAACAGACTATTACAAACTTCCATCAGTGTCTGCAGTAAGTGATGGTACCTGCAGTGTCTTAACCATTAAACAGGCTAATGTAGGAGACGGATACGACTGGCTTCTCAAAATATGTCCGCTGTAAACATGCTTCTGCAGTCAGCAGCTAGGAGACTCGACACAGACCCAAGATACAGTGAAACAGTTATCTAAATATTGTGTTTCCTGTCTGTAAGCCCAGAAAATAAAACGATGAGGATGTTCAGTCTTTTAAAATCAGTTACATTACAGACAATAGTTATGTTAGGCTGTGTTCTGCCAGGGAAAACTGACTATGTCAGAATAACAGCAACATAAAAAAAAACTAAGGTTGACAAAACATAACTTAATCATATGATAATCCAACAGGTTATTTTTTTTAGTGTGGCGGTTCACATGCTGGACATTACCTGATATTTTAAAAATAAACTGAATGAAAAACAAGCATCTATTGATTCTCATGTGGGAGAACGACACCTTGGCACACCAAAGCACTTTTTGTAGGAAGTGAACAACAAGAACTTGGCAAATATCCACACAACTACCCACGCACAAACATTTATATTAGAGCCTATCATTGTTTTTAAGAGTGAGTGGGCAGCTTCGCACGCTATTATCTGTGTGACAAGACAGAGTAAGTCTGAATTAAACCTCAAAAAGTTGTTTTTAGGTCATCTAAATTCAATTTTACAGACAGACAGACAGATAGATAATATAGCATTAAATTACAACAACAGATGGCTCAAGGTGCTTTATATTGTAAGGTAAAGACCCTACAGTAACACAGAGAAAACCCTGTAATAATCAACAATCAGACGACCGCCTTTAAGAAAGCATTTGGCAAAAGTGGGGAGGAAAAACTTCCTTTTAAGAGGAAGAAACCTATAGCAGATGCACAGGACAAACAGGTCACTGAAACTAAAAATTTGCCTTAAATTGCTGATTGGTTCAGTTAATCGGTTCTTATGATCAGCTGGCCTAAACTATTCATGCAGTTTTGATAAGACTGGGCTTCATGTGATTTGGATTTTTGATGCTCACATCTGTGCCAGAAAGTGAGATTTGTAAAAGGCTGGTGTGGTAAATTCACAGTGCAACTAATGAGACAGTTTCTAGATGTACATAGATGTAAATAGCTTGAAAGTGTTGTTTATTTTCTTAAGAAAACAGGTTGTGCTAATACCAGTCTTTGTACGTGGAGATTATATTTTGTGGCCATCTGTTCACAGCAATGTACTCAACAAACTAGTTGTTCAAAAAAAGACAGTCAGTTCCTTCATTGTACATGCAAACATTAACATCTGTTCATCTAGAGCTCAGGTTTTGCAGTCCTACCGTGACCAGTATTTAACATTTTGACCCATGTTTGCAGGGAAGGTGTGCAATGCTATCATGGAAAGTCACCATAAACAGATGAGAATACTTTGGCTTCCACTTTATGATTAAAACACATCTAAACAATGTACGCAGCTGTATAAAAGCAAATGGTAAATGGACTGGTTCTTATATAGTGCTTTTCCAATCTATCTGAGCTATCAAAGTGATTTACTTACCTCATTCACCCATTCACACCCATTTGCACAAGCACTTTTTTCTATGCTCTTTCTAAGTGCTTTCTATCTAACACGCGTTCATACAAAGTATCAGAGAGCAACTTGGGGTTATTATCTTGCCCAAGGATATTTGGCACCGCTAACCAGTTAGCTTTTTGTGATATTTAAATTCAGCACATCAAAATCTATACGAAATAGAACGTTTTTCAACACAGACCTCGGATACAATAATACATCTTGCAGTCAGTGATAATACTATCTAAGATATGTCAGTTGCTTAACCTAACAGTATGCTATAACCTGTGCGTATTAAGTCTCAAGGCGATAATCTTGTCTTTCATGGTGAAAATGCTGTCCTGTGGTTGGAATTTACGATTTAAATTTTAAAAAGGAAGTAAGAAAAGTATTCATGTTTCATGTTTTAAATTAATCCCCTCTCATGAAAATATCCTTTGAGATTGGTGTTGATTTGGGTTTGTTTATTCATACCAATAAAACAAAACGTTCTCCAACTTTTGCATCTGTGACAGCTTAAGGGTTTACCATGTATACTGCTTCAAATTCTGCAGACAGGGTAGTTTAATCTCTTAGCATGTACTCACTTGATAAAGACAAAGCTTTGACTTAATGAGGGAATGGCAACACTTTAAACAGCTGTGCCATTCTCTGTGGGTGTGGGGCACTTTCACATATGCACATTTGGAGGCATATATTCAAGTGTACAGGATGCATATTTATGCAAATTTACAAGCATAAAAACATTACAGTAAACACACAGTAGCAGACGAAGATCATTTTTACCAATCGGAGTCACTCTGAGGTAGTACACAGTAAGAGGCTTTGCTGCAAATGTGGTTGTAATGATCCCACACAGTGCTGAGAAAAGGCCAAAGCAGCCTGGATTTAAACATCCTACAAGGCTAAATAAAGTGATGTCAAGGCCTCCTCCCCCAAAAAACTGACACCTACTCTGGCTTCAGCTAAAGAAAGTTGTAGATGGTTATGGAAATATTACTGTTTTATCCTGAAACAGACCTGAAGGACAGCAGAAACAAGTTTGCAGCCTTGTACAAAAAACCTGCCGCGCATAGGATCATTTCAGCTTATTCAAGTCCTTGAATTGGACCTCTGGTTTGTGGTGTTGGTGCCTTTGAAGCATTTTGAAACTCTTTTTAAATCATCTGATAAATGTCCAATATGTTTGATACAAAGATGTGCTCTTATTTTTTGGATGTTTGAATTTGTATATTAAATATTAAGTCGCAAATATCTGAGTAAGTGTGAGAAATCCAGACAGTCTAGCTTTAACTTATCCAAATTTGGTCACAAAAAGAACATTTTAAAACAAAAATATTTTAGAAAAAAGTACATAAATAAGAAGGTGGCGGTAAAAAAGATCAGACTCTAGGATTCTATAGACCACTCCACCAATCAATAGGCGATGTCAGGATGGCTACAGTCTATTGTATAATTATGATGTGTTGCCATTTTAGAGCAGCAGTGCAATTAATTACTCATATATGAGAAGGGTTGACCAACCTACTTTCAGTTTCAGGTATTGTCAATAGCAACTACTCCTGCAGTTTTTGTATTTAAATATAAAACACCACGTTATAAAAGAATAATCGTTACGCAAGCCAAGAAAAAGTCTTCAGGAACACCACAGGTACAATAAAAATTCTCATTTAAAGCACATTCACTGTGATGCCGTGCAGGCATCTCACACTAGGAACCTGATAGTTGCTGTGATTTACAGCAGGAAAGGCTCGAGACCAGCACTTAGGGCACTAAATGGATTCTATGATACCCAGGTGCCTGTCTATGCATGTACACACACACAGCTACTGTAGTGGTTCTCATCAACCAGTATTTCTCCATCCATTCAAATCTGATAGCATTAACCCCGGACACATAAATGAAGATGCTATAAATGATAACCACTGCTGCATCACTTAAACATGTCTATGAAAAGAACCAAACCAAAAGAAGACAGATGGGATTAGTCTGTGTTTTCATGCATTTATACACAGATGTAGCATACAATAGACCAAGATTGCTTGATTGCAGTTGCTGCTGCTAAGGGTGGTCCAACCATTTATTAGGTTTGGGGGGAAATCAATTTTTCACACAGAGCCATGTAGGTTTAAAATGTTCTTCCCCCCTTTATAATAATACATTCATCTTTGTCTAATATTTAAATTTCTTTGATGATCTGAAACATTTAAGTGCGACAAACATAAAAAAAACAGGAAACGAGGGAGGGGGCAAACACTTCTTCACACTGCTGTATGTGTATCTTAGCTATTATCATGAACGCATGTTCGTGCGAAATCTGCATCTTACTCGAGCAATCCTCCACCTGAACAGTGTGACAAAATGATAGTAACCCCCTGCACACCTGTCTGAATTTATCTCTCTGCGTGAGAAAAAACTCACACAAACCATTTTCAGCTGTTGGAGATGCCATCAGCATAACAATGCATAATAGACTGTTCATTATAACCCTACAAACACAAACAGAAAGACACAGCAGGCTTCATCTAAGCTAAGGGCTTGGAGTAAGGAAGAATCCAGTAGGCATAGGGGATTTGTACCTCTGTGTACCTACGCCACAGGTAGCCACAAACCTTTCTGAAACCCTCTGTTGTAGCTTGTGCCATAACCTGATGTGCTCCTCCCTAGAAATGTAACTACAAGTCACCATCAACACTTTCTGACAACAGCATTGGCCATTTGTATTTATTTATTGTGGCCTCTATTGTAGGCAAATATCTAACCAAGCAATCAAATGACAGCATGATTTTCCTGCACAGCCCGAAAATGGTCCAAAAAAATAAAAATATCCAGTGAGTGGTACTTCTCTGGTGAAGGAGTGGAAACATGTTGCCTGGTCTGATTAATTTGGCATAAACAACACGACAGCACAGATCCTTCCTACCTTGTAATAATGGTTTAGGCTCTTATGGGGGATATTTTCTTGGCACAGTTTGAGCCCTTAGTTCCAGATAAGCACTGTTCAGATTCCACAGCCTAACATTGGGTAAAGCATCGTTGGGGTGTGGTGGAATGGGAGATTATCATCATAAATCTGGTCATTGTTAGGTACAAGGGGTTCCTAATAAAATGGCCAGTGAGTATATACATAAATGTATAGCTCTGTCACACACAGCCACACACTGTACTGTTGTAAAGAAAGAAAAGTTAAATAAACTGATTTCTAAAAAGGACAAAATGATAATATATGTATCTTATATATTTAGCTTACTGTCTATTTGAAAAGCTGGCTGGCCATGTGACCTACCAACCTGCTGTTTAACAAGCTTAGCATATAGCAGGATCCTTGCTATATGCTCTCTTAGCGTAGTGAGTGATTGATTGGGCAGCAGAATGACTGATGAGTGAAGGATTAGCATGCTAGCTTTTTGACTGACAAGATGACCCACCAGCTTACTTAAGATTAACTGACTAAATGACAGGATAAACTTGACTGAATGCATTTCAACCTGGATTTCCTGTGGACACACTGCCTTGTAAAGCCAGTAAACTATCCCAAAGACAGGTGATAGGTGAAGTAATATTAACAGTCGCACTGTGGCCTTCTTACTACTCCTCTTACCATCTGCCATCAAATATAGGCAATATTGCCACATTAAGACCCAAAATAATAATCTTATATATATCACACATCTACACAGGGAAAGTATTCAGCTATGTTGCCTACAAATTACCTTAAACTAAAACAACGTTTTCAAGATCAAATGCATTAATCGTAACATCTTTTCAAGTCTGCTGAATTTCTAACACACGTTGTCTACTGCTCTCAAAGTAGACAGCAGGGAAGTTTATGTTATCGTTGTTTTGCACTTTTCAAGTGCAACAAGTGATTTTGAATTGTGTATTTTCATGCAGGCTCAGATATTAACTGTATTAGGAAGACAACTAATAAATGCTTGACTGCTTCTTTACCTGACATTCCAGCTTTTCAGTTATATTATCAACAAAATGTTCTGCTAACTGTTAGCGAGCTATCACTAAATTGAACTGATTGTTTCAAGTCTCTGACTAGATGATGTAGGATACTATTTGACTCGCCAAGTCTCTCACTGATGATTCACAGTACAGCTGTGATGTGATTTCTCCACTAATGACAAGCTGCCTGTCTGCGTGAATGAGTGGCTACCAACGTACCTGCTCGGCTGACTAGCTCTGCTTTAGTTGGCTTAGGCACCGACATGAAAGCAGCCATATTCTGACAAACAGAAGCTGGTTTTAAAGTGATCAAAGGGACTGAGACACGGGACAGACGAGGGGAAAGAGAACAATTATCAACTTAGCATGCTGCTGCACACTTGGAAACCTCTTGTATCCCCGCCTCACTTTCCCCCTCTATGCTCCCTCAGAACGTAACGTATCAACAAAGACACATATTTATATCACCTGTGCCATGAAATCAGGGACCAAAACATTTATTTAGTATGAACATTGCAAATCTCATCAGTATTATAATTTTGCCAAGGGTCTGAATAAGTCTAAAATGTGACTAAAATATTTTAAAGAAGGATGAATAATCTCAAATCTCAACTCTATATTGATCTGTAATCTGAAATGACCACAAGCAGTTTTTTTTAATTAAAAAAATCATGGAAAAGGAATGAAAAACTATAGGTTTTTTTTCACAAGCTACCTTTTTTTTCTTACATTTTGGAATAAGAAAATTCCACAGCACCAGCGGGGGTTTAAAGTACTTTCCCACTCACGGCAGAGTGAACTTCTAAAACATCCTTACCCATTTCCTCTCCACTGTAATTGGAATTCTTGTCGGCAGTGCGTTGCCTTAAGGAGAAGCAGTGAAGGAATGCATAAAAAGAAGACACCCAAAAACCAAGAAGAAAAGAAAGAAGATGGAGAAAGTTTGTGGACCCATGACAAAGAAATATTCAACTGTTACCAAAATGAGTAGAAGAGATGATGCAAGGTATGAAGAGGATGGTGGGGCTCCACCTACATCTTCCTCACCCACATCATCACATTATGGTAAAACAAAATGCAGCCACACCTCTCTTTCTTCTTCTCTTTACAGTGTTTGTCCTCACTCTCCCCGTCTCTCTCTCGCCGTATGATCTTTATTTACAAAGAGGCTTATTTCGTTTTAATACGACTCATTTCATAATTACCCCCATTAAACAAACCAACAGGCCCAAAAGGGGATTAACAAAAACAAAGGCAGCAATGTGTTGCTGGTTAAAGGTAAGGTTACATCCACCGTTCGAAGCAGATAGTTTACAAATATTTAACGTTTGGTGGGAAAAAAATAGATACGGCTAGATAAAGCTATAAAACTTTATTGTGCCAAATAAATATTTATAAAAATTCCCTTTGAACGTTTTACAGCTACATAATTTTTTTTTTTTTAAGGAAAGTGAGACCAGAAGAAAACCCAAACCCAAGTAAAAATGGATTAATGGGGAGGAAAATTATTTGAATGGTTTCAAGAGCTTGATTGCTAAAAGTGAAAAATTTGAAGTCTAATCATTTCAGTCTGACTTTGCCTGCAAGGTTTTATGGTCAAATTAAAAATTACTTATCGTGGGGTTTTTGCTTCTTTTTTTAAAAAAAAAATAAAGCAATCAAGGCTCATTTGAGAATTTAAAAAAAGAAATGCAGTCATGTTGTAATCAGCAAGCAACAATTACAAGCATAATTTAACTTTAACTTAAATTTGGAAGTCGTTGGTGATGTGATGCCTGTTTCCATGGCAACCTGGCCCTCGATCACACATAACAGAGTTCTCAGATTAAAACTGTGTCTTTGGCAACGCTTCTTGATGGTGTCATATACACTTTGTGTTTTGTTTTTTTTCTACACGTGATCATCAGTGCACTTCCTTTAAAGACCACTTCTCACTATCAATCGTAATTTGCACCAACCAGCCGTCTCTGTGAACCATGCCACAGCAGCAGCAGGTTATTTCATGCTGTGTGTGTAATAAACGGATTAATTTGTGCTGCTCAGACTCAGAAGGGCCAGTAAATGGGGCAGAGTGATATAAATAGAGAGTACCTCACTCTAGCGATCTGTATTGCCTGACACAGGTTGCTGCAAAAGAGGTAAAATACCTTTTTTAAACCATCATCAACCTCATCAACCTGACGGTACCGTAGCCTTCCTAATTGTGCATCTTCGCCACGATTTGGCCCTTAATCTTTTACTGTTTACCGTCATTCTTTCAGTTTCCGGCATATCTGTTAACTTTGCATTTAAAATTTGCCAGCATTGCCAGTTACTCTTTTCCTCTTCGTTATCTTGAATTGTGCAATTATTTTCATACTCTAACCTTCAAAAGTGTTGTTGTTGCATCTCCACACTGCAAAGCACAGTTATGCTGTTGCTAATTTGATGTTTTTTTCAGGCTTTTGGGCATCAAATATTTACATTTTTACTATTATTATTTTTTATGATTATGTGACTGTTCTTCTGGAGTTAGTTGCCCTGATTTGCTGCCCTCTCACAGTTGTAGCAGGCTGGTAGATTTAAAAAACAACCCTCAAAAAAGTTGCTTAATGTTTAAACATAGATAGACAAATTGTTGAAGTAGTACACCTGACTTGATTTCATCACATTATTAGCCAACTGCCTCGCAGGGGCAAGGACAAATTAGCAATAGGCTAATTCTTCTTACCAATACACGCGTTAGCTAAAGGCTTTGGTGTAACATTATGAGTGTGTGCTGCATTTAATCAGCCTGTTTTAGATTTAGGTGAGTGGTTCTGAAATAAGATCTTGGGTTTTAATTGTCTTGCAAGTGGTCTGAAGGGCAGGGAAATCAGTGAGTACTCAGAGGGCTCTGTCACCTTTCAATACAAGCAGCATAAAATCTATAAAGGTGAGACTGGAGTTATGAGGTTGCTGTGTGATGGCGAGGATATGCAGCCTGTCCTTGGCAGAGCCACAGCACAACAGAACTGCTGAGCCACAATATGTCCTGCTGGATTTGCCTCCCTCTCACTCTTCCCTTTATTTTGCTCATTATCTGTCATGCAGGACTGTCAAACAAAATCAGGGACAAGCAGGGAGACTGCTCAGAGAGGCCTTCAGAAACATGGAGGTGTTGTACCAAAAGTGAAGTAGAGCTGAAGGGCTCAAAGGCAGCTGCTCACTTCACAGCCCCAACGTTCGTTGCATTTGTCACTTGTAATTATTCCTTTGCCTCATGCCTTTGCCTTTAGATACTTTTTTTTAAAATGGTTACTGGGGCAACCAGTTTGCACTCCAGTATTTATTCATGTATTTATTTATTTGGAAAAGATATTAACTAAATATATTATTTAAATACAGAACAGACCTGTTAACACCTTTGAAGCTTAAATTCCTTACCAAAAAGATGAAACCTCCTACGGATATAAAGCAACAGAGCACCAGCATTACAGCATTTAAACTTTGTTTTAGTTCTGTTTCGGCTCACGCATCTGTAGATGCTAAAGGCTCCTAAATTACCTGCTTTGCTTCAAAAAAATTCAAATGAGAGCGGTAAGTGTAAACCAGCGAAGAAGAGCAATTATCAGAAAGAAGGAAAATAGAGCTGAGAGGAATCCCTGAGTTACTGTTAAGTTTGCTCTTTTGTTACAAGTCGGGCATCATTAAATTCAACATCACATTTTTTTATTGTATATATAATGAAATATATAATTTAACTGTATATACAGTTATGTATATGATTAAAGCTCAAAATCCAGGAAAATTAGGAAAAAAAAATTTTCTCAGATTTTATAGTAGAAATAATGTGGCTGACCGCTGCTGGTTAAATAACTTGTTATATAGAGTCGCCCAGTTGTTGTTGTTTTTTTCTTTTACATTTTAACTGTTTGTAAAGAAGAAAGCCTCTAAATGTTTTACAACAACTCTTGCAATAGTGACTGCCAGAATCAGAGCTAAAGTGAGTGCTATCTTTGCTACTGGAAGCAAAACACTGTAACACTGTCACTAGGTTTATTGAACCATAACCCTTAGGTGAACTAAATAAACCTACAGAAGGTTAATCACCGGGAGGGCAAGCAACTTATCACTTTTAGAGGCGCACATAACAGATATAATAGACGCTCTGTGGCTCACAGTTAGCACCGTGGAGTTCCCCTTAGTCTTTTATGGCTTCTAATGTTGACTGTCTGTTAAAAACACAGATGTTTTTCACACAGTTTGTGATCTCCTCTACTGATGACTCACTCAGGAGACTTTTATGTCTTCCAAGTGTTGTAAGTATACCCACCACTGTTAGTCACTGAACAGCGTCTCTACAGGAAATGAGCATGACTTTACTTCTATACTGTAGTGCACTGTAAAAGAAAATTGTAATATAAAAGTATTTTACTGTGTATTTTACCGTTTTGTACTGTTCTTCTAGAATATCATTAAATTTACATGAATAGACTGTGATTTTACATTTCAAATGTAAATTAACGTAAAATCAATGTAAATGTAATAGAACATAATTTTCTTGTTTTTTAAATGTATCTGTCTGTACATATGCATATTTATATTGTTAAAATACATTCACAAATGTATCATAATTTCACAAATATTTGTCCGTTATTTGAAAGATTGAACTGTTAAATTCAAATGTAATGCTATGGAAAAATATATAAAATGATTCTTATAAGCTTTTTTTTACATCAAATAATTATTATTAATGTTATTTAGGGCGATCGTGGCTCAAGAGCTGGCAGTTCACCTTGTAATCAGAAGGTTGCCGGTTCAAGCCCCGGCTCGGACACTTTTGGTTGTTGTGTCCTTGGGCAAGACACTTCACCTACCACCTGCTGTTGATGGCCAGAGGGGAATTATGACGTGGAACTATAAAGCGCTTTGAGGGTCTCATAAAGCACTATATGAATGCAATCCATTATCATTTAAACCAACTGTTAACTGTATATTTCTGTACATTTAAGTATTATTATTCATATTGCCGCATTCATTGACCTTGTTTATAGGTAATTTCATTGTTTAATCACATTAAAATATTCCTAATTTAATGTTTAAAAGTACTTGAAAAAGGCAAAATCCCATGTAAAATTAGGGCAACAAACTGTATTGTCATTACTGAAAATAACCGTATTTTCATGTGAAAGTTATTTCCTGTTATTTTATGGTATTATTTTGGTGCCCCAGCTGCCAGAATATCACTGTTTTTTTAGGATTTTTTTTTTTACGGTGTGTCGTTTCAGAAATGTTCTGCTATTAATGGCAAAGAACTTCTCAGGTACTGCTTCTTCTTTTTCATTTAGCAATATGTTTTAAAGTATAGTTTGATACAGATTTTAACACAGCACCTGTGGAACGTTTGAAGACATTTTAGTGGAAGTGGCTGTAAATCTGAGATTTACAAAAAAGCATTACATGAGTTACTTCACACCTTCTGGAAGTTGTAAAATATTTGTTACTGGTGCGAGCTGGTTTCAGGATGAGAAATATGAACTTGTGTTGCTCTTGAACTGAAACCTTTTTATCTCTTCATGAACTACACTCTTTAGATCAGCTTGACTGATACAGTCTGTCTGTCTGACAGAGTGCTGCAATCCATTTTATCAGTTTTCCTGTGCTGTTTCTGCTCTTTCTATACACACTCTGTTTTGGGGTTTTTAGATGCTTTGCTGTGTTTAAAAATCAATACTGCTAAACACATTTTAAATGGTCAAAACCCACAGCTGACCACTGTTTGCTATATTTGTCAGGGACACACTTAAAGTGTTTCCAAAATCAAACAGAGTATAGACGTTTTTGTTTACCCAACACCGGAACTGGATTGGCTGATTACTGGATTCATGTACAAAATCCGACAAGTCAGCATGACAATAGGAACAGAGACTATAGCTTCCTTTGAAGCTGCTGAAAACTGCTCACAAACCTTTGAACACATCATCCAAAGTGACCTAAATTCAAAAATCCCATTTTTTCTTAATTTCATGCTGATAACAATAACATCCCCTTTGAGTGCCGTTCGCATTGCCAACCCCCCCTACTGAGTCCAAATGACTGCAGGAAGCAGAATCGTACTGAAAATTAAACTGAGCCATTCAGATGAAGCTGTCGCTCTGCTCGTCTTCCTCGTAGGATCAACATAAGGTATGTAAAACAACTCATTTTGACAAGGAGAAATTAGTGATTTGGGGTTCAAACTTAATTAACAGCATATATTGGCCATGTTTTACTGACAGAAATTCAGTTTCAGAATTATTAATCTTCATTCATAACTAAGACTATTTTAGGAGTCTTTTTTTATTATATTGTATTGTATTGTATTCATTGTATACATTCCTTTTTCCAGATCTTGCTACTATGTGACAGGCTGTAGCTATGTGGTTGTAACAAATGCTTAAACAGCTTCAAGCTACAGGCAAAACCCATCAAGCTACAGGCAAATGACATACAGGCAAAGCACAGGCGCCAGTGCAACACAATTTTTGGGCCATTTTCTCCAGCTAGCGCTCCAGCAAGCAGTCAGCTGAGTGGATGCAGTGTCCCAGTTAAAAGGGACTCGTGCTGGTTTTGTAAGGGGGTCAGTAGTCCAGTAGTTTCTAGAAGCTATTCGGATATTCTAGTAATTGCTAGCGGGTATTATTATTATTATTATTATTATTATTATTATTATTATTATTATTATTATTATTATTATTGTTGTTGTTGTTGTTGTTGTTGTTGTTGTTGTTGTTGTTGTTGTTATTGTTATTGTTATTATTAATCATCATCATCATTGACACACTAGTCAATACTATGATTTTTATCTTAGTGAACAAAATTATTCAAAAGTTAAAGGACCTTGACTGCGTTTATTTAAAATCAGGCTTCTAGTCTATTCTCAATTGATGCAAACTCAAAAGTAAAGAAAAGCTGAAGAGTAACTGAACTTCAGATGTACAGTTTATTTCTGGCCATTGGAGAGAGTCAGTGCTTTGATCAGTTATTACAGTTATCTGTTAATTGTTGCCAGGCTGGTGTGGATTATTCTGTTTCTGTTTGGTGCAAATATGTAATGTTTTATTAGACAAATGTTACAATAACCCATCTGTTTCCACTTAAACATGAGAGCAGGGTGCTGGATGTCAGTATTAGCTGGCTCATTAATTGTTTCCTGATGTTTCAGTTTCTGGCAGAGACACATTAGCTGTGCAGTTCAGTCGTTGACCCTGCAGATGTTTGCAGTGTACCTGAACACAGTTCACCTCAGAGCCAATCATTTTGCTAACATCAGATCATTAAAGAGAAAGGATATCTTGGCAGGTTAACAAGACCTTCTAACCTGTGCTCAGATCCCATCACACTGACCACCTCTCTGTGAAACCAGTAGCTGTAATATTCCTCCATAAGAGAAAAAAAAAAATCAAAACTTAAACTTAATCGTTTTGAAACCCTTAAAAAGAATCATGCTTATATTTAAGACTTTATCACACTGGCAGGCAATACATACTATCACCAAACACTTGTTCAACACTTGTTAACAGAAGCATCTAGTTATCTGCTCAATCAGTCACATGGTGACAACGCATTTAGACATGTGGACATAATCAAGACATGAGCTGAAGCTCAAACTGGGAAACACAATGGGGAAGAAAGACGATTTAAGTGACAGCATGGGAGAATTTAGGATAAACAACATAGAACCAACATCCCTTGTATTAACACTTCAGTCTGGTGATGGTGATGAAATGGTATGGGGGATATTTTTTGGCACACTTTGGGCCCTGTACCACCAGCTATTGTTAGTGACCACGTCCATCCCTTGTCCAGTGAGTGTATGTACTCTGTGTTTCGGTTACATGGCTCAGCAGAGTTTGGTTTCATCGCCTTTGTCAACTCAAGTATTTATAGTAACTCCCTGCCAATATATATTAAATTGGGCATTCTTTTATGTATTCCCTTCAGACGCAAATTAATATACAATGCAAAAGATCTTTGATATCGCTCAAATATCTTGTTCTGTTTCATTCATTGTAGCCTCCTCTAAATGCTGAGAGCTGAGCTGAAATCCATTTCCTCAGATGATTTCCTGTCTGAACTAACCAGAAATGACGGGAGCAGTTCACAAAGTCTGCAACAAAGACATTTTTGAGCATCAGAATTATTCGCACGGTTCCCTTGTTTGAGGAATGATTTGGTCACTTGTATGTCAAAAGACATTTAGATGTCAGCTGTGAACAAAGGCCAAGTTTTGTCACTGAGTTAACGAGTTAGAAAGATGTGATCACGATCTTGAGCAGTGTATTGGCTTTAATTTAGCCTACGGTTAGGGCCATCTTCATACTGCTAAAATATCCAGATAATGTGTTTTGATGCATGAATTTAATCATCTGTATAATGTTTTATTTTGTTTATTTATATGGACTGAAATAGACGATCAGAGCTGATCATATTGCATGTCCAACTGTAAATATTTTAAATACATTAAGTACAGCTTCCTTTATTGTGTTTTAGGAAATAGTGCTGCAAAGAAATTATTTGTGATAGTTAGAAACACTCTGACTTATACTTTAAAGAACTATAAAGGAATATGAGTGCGGGGTAACTTTAGCAGATTTTTTTAAAATCCATCTATCTGCACTAAAAAGACATTTCAGTAAGAAATTCAGGTAAGTAATTTCTTTTCAGGAAAACTGTGATTTGTCATTTCTGTTTGTTCTTTTAGCATCCATCAAATTAATATCTTAGCCATTGCAAGCCTTTGCTGTGGTAGAGTTGAACACTGTTTTAGATCTAAATACCCCAACCTGACATTGTTGTACAAACTTGGAGTGCTGGCTGAGGTGGTTGAGCCAAAGCTGCACTCTGCTCACTACATGAGGTCAGGGCAAACCGTGCTGGTGTCTCTTACAAATCCCTGCTGAGCCCTAGAAGGGGATGCAGTACTCTAGGACTCACAGCCAAAACCAGGAAATCTCTATAATCTGGACTTTTGATCATCCGTTCACAGAAGCTGAAAGGGTGTGATAAATTCCAACAGACATAGGCTGCAAACAAAAATTGTATTAAATGTTTATGTTAAAGATAGTCTAAGTGCAAATTTGCTATGTCACTAAAATTTCTTCACTAGAGTTGAGTTGTAGTTATACATAAAGTAAACATAAGCATAATACATTACATAGATTAGATTTATCCCAACAAACAAACATTTTTTTACTGTTTAAAATTTTCTAACACTTTAGGTTCCGAAAAACATGTAAAACTTTACCCTAAAGTTCACTTTTTACTGTGTGTGTTCATATAGGTATACAGTACATACTCCTTACAGCCCTTTGGATAGTGAAAGATGTGGTTTATAAATAGATTTTACCTTCTTACATAGAAATATCCTACACCAAATTAAAGCTACCACATATTTTAGAATTTGTCTTTGTGGAATAGAACTGTTGTTGTGTGGTACATGTACAGTATAAAAACTAACAAAAGGCATTTCTAGTTGTGTCTATGTGGTGAATATTCAGTACTCTTAAGTTTGTACATTCAGTGCATTCCTCATTAGGTGTTTCACTTTAACATTTTCACTTTTTAAGTAAACACTAATTTAAAAATGTATATATATTCATTTAATCTGACTCACATGGCATTCCAATCAGCCAATCACCTTATTTCTCTGTTTTTCAGTAGATAGCAAAAATGGTACTCAGGCACCAGAATTAAAACTGACAATCTCTTGCATGAGCCAAAAACATTTTGTAGCTTTGGGTTTGATTAAGCAATGTGAACTCTGTATCTACTAAGCAGCAATCACCAAGTTTCCAAAAACTGTTTTTTTCCCAAATTTTCACTTGATGTTGGCTTTAAAATGGAATCAATACCCATAAATCCACATAATAACATTCCCAACTTTGTTTTCGTAAAACAGCTAATTTTCCAACTTCCTGACAGCTGCATAAAAGTGGAAAATACCCACTTTATAGAGTTATATGTTAAAGATACATATAGTTAAGTAGCAAACATTAATAAGTCTGAATATAAGCATAAGGCATGGATGCTTTAGGTACCACTTGAATGTTATTTTATGCTGTTCATCCATTGGTTGTACCAAAAGAAAGTCTAACTCTGGCTCTGGAGTTTCTCTGTAAGTGCATTTAGTTTTCTCACTCATCCAGGTGGCCACGTCAGGATTTAAAAGAAAAACTAGCATGACCAAAATGCCTTCCACAAACCAACTGGTGATGTCTCCATAGTTGCCTAATTCAATCTTGTGTATACAGTAGAGTTTAAGTACCAGTTTATGGTCAAACCCAAAAATATGACACTTTTTTTCTACAGCAGTTTTCTTAAAATGCAATTAAATTAATCAAAGAATTTAAAAACAACAACAACAAAGTAACAGCTAATACTTGCAGTTCATGTTTCTGTTGTCAGTGGTTTTGTACAAATCTGAATGGCTAAAGGGCATGATGTCAAACTTTTTTCCTAATCAGCAGTGCTGATTTTCTAACACTGGAAAATAACTCAAAATGTTAGAAATATTCCAGTGTTAGAAAATCAGCACTGCTCAGTGTTAGCCATTGTTAATCTTCAAAACTGACTAGGTTACTTTTAAACATATAACACTGTCAAAAGTGTTAATTTAACACTCAACACTGTTGTATTTAACACTCAGAGGTGTGGACCCATATAGACACTCTCCAGTGTTAATTTAACACTGGAGATTTTGCTGTGTAGTAACACAATCACTAATGCCGGGTGATTTTTACCCGATATAATATAGCCAATAAAAAGTAATCAAATATATCAAAATATGACAACACATGACAAATTAGAGTGGTCTTCTTTTACTTTCAACACTGCCATGTCTAACAAAATGAAAAAAAAAACCCTCCTAAAACAAAATAAGGACTCTGGAAAGCTGGTCTTTGGTCCACCCATTCCTGGGACATTTGAGACTTCCCTGGTGAAGGCACAGGCTCCTCGACACGCAAACAGCTGCAGGAGAGAGAAATCATGTGAATGTATTTGCTCGGGTGTAAATCACCCAGCGATAGTGTTCTAGGGTTAAAAAAATCCAAGAGCTAATCCATTATCCACCAGTGTCTTTCAAAGCCTTCACCCCTCGTCCTGCAGATACGTGTATCATTTCTGTTCAATCTATTTCTGGGTTTCATTCATAAGCTCCAGAGACACCATCTATTTGCTGAAAACTAATACTGTCTTGGGCTCTGATATTGTGCTTATTGCCATCTTATCTCCAGATGCCGCCACCCAAACACATTTAGTATTTGGAGGCTCCTGCAAACATGGTCTCCTGATAACAGGTCGTGTAAATATAGAGAGCGTCTGTCTGTCCCTTATCCACCCTCTCACACATTCACACATATACAGTTTGTAAAAATATCATTTTTCAAGTTCACACAATCATACACCTACACATAAAAACTCAAAAACACAACTCTATTTTTATTCCCACTTGGCCACTGACACATTTGCGTTAACATTTGGAGGTCATTACAGGGGAAATAAGGTGAAGCTAGACGGCAGATTGCAGATTTGGAAAAAAACCACCAAAAAAAACATGCAACATATCTTCTGATGGCTGCTTCTATTCCATGTCACAAGGCTCAGATCATCTGAAACTCGTGTCTTGAAGATGATAATGAGGTGACTACATTCAAGTGGCCTCCACAGTCACCACATTTCAATCAAATAGCACCTTTGGGATGTGGCAGAATGGGAAATTTGCATCATAAATGTGCGGCAATTCTCTGATGCTATTATGTCAACATGGAGCAAAATCTCTGAGGAATGTTTCCAGCACCTGTTGAATCTATGCCACAAAGAATTAAGGCAGCTCTGAGAATAAAAGTGGTTCTAACTCAATACCAGCAATCCATGCCTAATAAATTGTAAAAGTATTTCTGAGAGTTCAAGTTTAGTTTTAAAAATTCTTCAGAGCAACGAATGATTAAATGTAATCAAAAATATTCATAATGACAAAAAAGTCAAATGCTGCATGTTTGGGTACCATTGAATGGGCCATTATGGGGTCTTTTTTATAAAAAAGATCTTGCCTCACAAGTTTTACTAAACAATAATTCTGAATTGATTTCTATGATGTGCGTTTCAAGGCAAAAGATTTTTTACGTAACTGTTAAAAATTATTTTCATAGCCAGCACCCCATGAAGGTAAAGTGAGAACTACAGGGTGAATAAGAAGCTGTGGAATCTAAGTGTTGGCTGAAAGTCACAGATCAGCAAGAGGAGGACAGAATATTCCATTTTTTCCTAAGCTGCTGGAAAGCAAGCAGGAGGTTCAGACATCCATATTAAATTACACTCATACCTCAATTTAAGTTTTCTTGTGGTGTTAATAGGGATGGGTACCGGTGTCCAGTGCCATGATGGCACCGGTTCTGACATAAACGGTAGTAACCAGACCGAAAAGCAGCGCACATTTCGGTGCTTTATTTCGGTGCTTTTTTTTCCTGAGCTGTGATACACTTCTAGCCAATCATTTTACGTTTCCGAGGATAGTAGGCGGGTCCAGGTACGTACGTTCTTTTAGAGCAGAGCTACAGATTAAAAATGCCCAAGGCGAAGCGGTCAAAAGTCTGGCTGTACTTCACAGTAAAATATGCAAACTCAGCAGCCTGCAACAAGTGCTTTAAGCTGATACTGTGATACTGTCAAAGGAGGTAACACCTCAAATCCGATGAAACACCTGGCGACGCATAGCGGGTTTTTTTAAAAGCCAAGAAATGCGGTGTATTTGATAGCTTTCTGCGAGACCTCACACCGAGCGCATCTACTGCGCGTGGGTTGCCTGTTATCAGACCCGGAGTTAGCAACATCCCCAAAAACCCGAAGAATAGAGTCCTGGCCCCTAGCCCTGCCAGTGTAGCAGAAATGATGACGGATGATGACGGCAGCAGCAGCTGTTCTTCTCTGCGTGAGTAGCTTAATGTTGTTCGTGTGTAATTTATGTTGAGTAGGCTAACCACGTTATTACATTAATGCATGTAAGGTGAACTAGCAAACATCATCATAGCTACATGCGGCTGTCTTCTTGTTTGATGGCAGATACTCCCTTCACCCTGGCCAAAAAGGCTAAAATGACCAAAGAAAAAGAGGGAAACGGCTAAACATGAGAGGTTTTTGGATAAAGTTTTTAAGCACTGCTTCCAGCCAAGAGTGATACCATATATGCCCCATAGCTGCAGAAAAGGCTAACATTGTTATCTTTTTACAAAAACCAGCTGAACATGAGAGGTTTTTGGACCAATTTTGTGTTCTCCATTCTTTAAGCACCGTTTGAGCACCGGCACCGTTTCAAAAGTACCGATTTGGCACCGGTATCGGATAAAACCTAAACGATACCCATCCCTAGGTGTTAACAATAAAAATTAATTTTTTGTCTTTTGTTTCATGTTTAGTCATGTGATATTCTATGTAGATGTCGTAGAGCTGTTTTTGTGGGGTTCCTGATCGTTTGTAATGATGAGTCTTTCCAATATTTCTGTATGATTTCCCTTTATTTATTTCCTAATGTTTTTCCCTATATAAATCAGTGTTTTAGTAGCAGGTTAGGAAGACAAAACTCACATTTTAAGATAATAAATCATGAAAGAATTTCCTCATTTATTTGCTAATGCTGTCTCGGTGTTCACATGCATCTGCATATGTTTATAATAGTAGCCAGAGCCAAACTAATCACAGAACAGGAGCAGCTTGTTAAGCTGCACTAGTTTCCTATCAGTCTTCCAAAAACATGATAGAATTGCCCATAATGCGCATGTGCAAACAACCAAACAAAACCAAACCAAAAACAAGCTACTAGCCTCTCTGCTTGATAAACATCAGGTTTAGTTCATGGAACACAGACATGCCCATAAAAGAAAGAGGATCTATATGATGGCTTGGAGGTAGGCAGGTCATAGACTACTCATGTATGGTGTGCCTAACTGCTCTGAACAGCTGGTTGTTGTTTTGTGACAAACAAATGTTGCCTTTGGAGAAGCTGCGAAATGACTTCCGAAGGGCAAACTCTGCAACCTCAAACCCCATAACATAATCAAAGGGTGTTTCTCCCATTTCATCATTAATTTTTTTAATTTTCATTTATTGGCAATTAAAAAATACTGATACAGATATATAGGCTAATAGCCAGGCTCTAATCATCATCAAACATCGATTTTACCCTCACCAACAAAAGACTTAAAGTCAGTCTTTAATCAGTCTACTGATCAGAAACAAAATCATATCAGCACTTGTTCCTGTGCTTATGTGTGAATATAATCATGTTACTCTGAGCAGCAAAAAACTTTAATATTAAAGTTAAATATGCTTTACATTCACACTTAACATGCCAATGTTGCTTTTCTGGTGAAAAAAAGACACATACACATGCAAACACATCTTACATTTGTGACTCTCTTAAAAATGACAATTATCCTCAAGTGTGCATGTTCCAGAGAAAGTAAAAATACAACAGTGTTCACAGACTCTTTCTCCCTCCAGTGTACACACAAACGCACACACAACAAGTACACACACAGTCTTGCTCCCACTTTTTCCTCACTTTCACAGGTCTTAATAAGTGTTGAAAGAGAATCAATTTTGATGACTGCCAGTGCTCTTAACAGTTACTGCATATATACACAAAACACTGATGTAGTCATGCACAGCACACACTTAAAATAAATGCATACACATCGCAGCCAAAACATGAGTGTGAGTTGAGTCAGATGCAATATGAACACGTGATCCCACAGCAAGGGAATGGTCTGTTCCATATGTGCTTTAGATCTCACGTTCTCTCTCTTCTTCAGTGTCTTTACTGAGTTCTCGCACTCCTCTTCCTTTTGCCATCTGGACAGCAAAACCCATCCCCCTTTTTGTCTCACTCTGTGCCACTTTTTCATTTCATATCTTTGACACATTCCTTTTTTCACTCTATTCTAATTTACTTTATTTAAAATGCAACACTGCAGAATTATCAGCTATCCGGGGATACAGATTTGCATTTTTTTTTTATGTACTATCATTTTAATTTTGTATTTAAGCCTTCCTTATACTGGCTTCGTGACTGATATGTTATATTCTCATGAAAACGGTGTGCACAAATCTGTTTGAGAGTGTCCTCTCTAGACATGTGATGCCATCTCTTATTTCAGCAAGTTATCTTAAGTGACATCCATCTGTCAAAGTCCTCCAATGGCAATAGTGATTATTAATGTGAAAAAGTAAGTAAATTTTGGTGATCGCAGGATGTATCCTATTACTCAGGGATGAACGCAGGGAATTTTAAACCTCCTAACCAGTGGCATCACACATGTCATAAAAGTCAGCAAATAACATTGATTGGGGAGAAAGAAAAAGGCAACATTTTATGACTCTACAATCTGACATGGAGACCATGATAATGGACAAAAACATTGTGCAGCATTGGAGAGTGGAGCACAAGTCTTTCTTTGTCTTTATGAAGTGATTTTTGTTCTTTAACCTCACTGCCATTGAAAAGTGCAACTAATGTACCAGTTATTCATAGTCAGGTCCAGACATCTGAAATCAATAAAGAAATTAGTTTAGCCTCCCACTTATTCTAATGTGAATCTGTCATTTTAAAGCAAGTGAAGTGAAGCCTATTGAAGTAGTAATTTACAGGTTTTACTCCTAATCAAATGGTCGACTGCTTAACATGTTATTATACGTTGTGTTTATATTGCTGATTGGAGGACATTACATTTTGAATTTATCACAGTCTTTTGCTTCCTTTAGCCTCTGTATATCTATCTATAGATAGATAGATAGATAGATAGATAGATAGATAGATAGTGTGTGTGTGTGTGTGTGTGTGTGTGTGTGTGTGTGTGTGTGTGTGTGTGTGTGTGTGTGTGTGTGTGTGTGTGTGTGTGTGTGTGTGTGTGTGTGTGTGTTCTGTCCACTTAGTCTCAGTATCTTTCTCTCCTTATCTGGACCGGGAAAGAAGGGACAGAGTCATTTATAGGCTGGTGGTTTAAAAAGGGAGAAGTAAAAGAGAGGATAGAGGGGAAGGTGTTTAGTCAGAAGAGGAAAAGGGCAGCATGTGTGCACAACAACAAAAATGCACTGAAAGATTAAAAAAAACACTCTTGTTCCTATTTTATGATGGAGTATGATAAGTGAAAGGGTAATGCATTTTGTGAAAAGACCAAGACTTAAAAAAGCTTAATTTCTGTCCCAAAACTAGCAAAAACAAACAACAACAACAACAAAAACCCAACCAAACATCCAAAGACCAGCACAATTACATAGCCACATGTAGTTTATTTTTAGTCTGTCCTACTTACACAGTCCTGCTACCTTAAATAGACTAAAAGATAGCTGAAAATAGCTTTAAAAAGGTACTTTTTTCTCCTGTTTGCTTAACTTTTGCTAAATCTTACAGTGGCCAGACATGGCAGGAAAGAGAATTAAGATATATTCCTTTGCCTTTCTGCTTTACAAAAAAATAAATAAATAAGAGAACTGAGGAGTATACCAGTTTGAAAAGTGAGGGGAAGTGAGAAATAATCTGTAATCATGTGAAATTACAGAGACGGAATGAAAAATATAGACATATGCAACAGAGGGGCAGAAGCAGTAGGAGAAGGAAGGATGATAAGAGAGGACAGCACCCTTTTTTCTATTTAAAAGATGCAAGTATGCAAACGGTGGAGAGCACAACAAATATAAAGAAAGAGGGAGAGGAGGAGAAAAGGGGGGAAAGGGATCAAAGCATGCAAGTGTGCAGAGGAGATGGAGCGAGAGAGAAAGAGATAGAGAGAGAGAGTTATGGGAGCAGGCAGTGAGGCAAAGCAGCGCAGGAGAGGGAGGGAAGTGTGAGAGAGAGTGTGTGTGAGTGAGAGGGCGGGGGTGAGCAAACACGCTCTGCACGTGATTCAATCTGTTCACATGGCCTTGTATTACGCTGGTATAAATACTTAATGTGAGGCGCAGCATGCAAAAAAGAAAAGGAAAAAAGGCCTTTTATATAGAGTGATTTTGAAAATGTGGGCAGGAGGCCTGAAATCCAAAATCAGCAGAAAATGCATAAAAGAGGCAGAGGATGCACGACATCACAGCAAACTCCCTAAAGTAGTGTAATGCACCAGTAACACATCAGAGCACGTTCAGCTCTGTTGTCATTTGTCGGAAACGAGCTGAAGCTGTCATCTGCTCTCTGAGTCCCTGCGTTATATAAGGATAGTTAGGCCTGCACTTCTCTGCTTTCCTCTCCTATAGAGACATGAATCAAACCCAGGATGTGTCCTAAATAGAACCTGCACACACAGATCCCAGTGTGTGTATGCGTGTGTGTGTGTGTAGACCAGCTGCAGCCCTATAGTCGGGGACTATATCCACAGAGTGTCAACCTGATTAGGTCTCTGTGCACTCGCTTGTCTGCAGAAGGGTTTTTATGGATGAGGTGATACAGTAAGTTGGGATTCCTGGATGGTGGCAAAAACAAAGGAATGTAAAAAATCTGTTTTTGCTCAGCCAATCGCATCGTGTTATGTGAGGACAATGTGTCACAGAATCAGATATTACTGGTCCATCATTTTTCATCTGGTAGTAAGTAAAGCACAGACAGATTAGGTAACATATGGGGTGTGTTTGAGCACTGCTATCGCATGCTATAGATGTTTTATGGCGTCATTATTATGTAGAAGATCTACAGTATGCTGAACTAGGACACAAGATTATGTGTTTTCATCCAAGAGGCTAGATTTAACTTTGCTTAGGCTCTCTGTCGAATTTAATCTAAATATATCCGCTGCACTCAGATATATATTTCATTCAGGCATGCACTGTGATGCAGTGATTAATGCTATCACCTAACAGCAAGAAGGTTCTGGCTTTTGAACCCGCTGGTCATCTGGGACCTTTTGCTTCCTCCCACTGTCCACAGACATGGCATTTCAAAAACTTGTCACACACACAATATCCTTACATTAACCAGCTGAAGCCCTGAGTAGAAAATCTAGTGAAGTCAATACTGCACATCTGCCCAGGACATGATCTGGACGTGCTTATGATTTGATTTGGTTGGGTAAGATAAGAAGCACCGACTCTGTGAGAAACGGTGGGGCTGCTCATAGTACCAGTAGGCTATACTACGCATCATCAAACACACGCCTACATAGAAAGGCAAGCCCCTTAACGTACACGCACACATGCACGAGCCCCGCACACACTCACACACATTCGGCATACTCCCTTCGCCCATGCGGAAACAAGCGAGGCAATGAAGACGCTTCGAGCACCCAGCTGCATCCCGTCTCCAACGTAAAACACCAAGACGTGACACTGGCACGCCTCGTAAATGAAACCACGCAGCCTCTGAATTACACAATAATTAGGAGGGAAGAGCGAATAAACATGCCTCGTGCAATACACTACGCCAAAGCACAACCCGAGCCAAGAACGAGGAAATACTATTAGGGCAGCACATGACACCGCGGAATAAAATTATCTCATTCTTGGTGACAAGCGGTCACACAGACCAGAGGGGCACGGCCGTCGTAAGGTGGTATAACACGCAATGTCAAACCTATTTGTGGAAATCAGTCTACCTTACAAAAAGAGCCATTCAGTGCAGCTCGTAGTGTTCAGCACCGCGGACAGCTCAGTGATTCTTTTATTTATTTTATTATTTTATTTCACCCCTTACACTCTGAGCATTTCCTCTTTAAAATCCCAAATCCACAAGAGTGGTGAAACACTTTTTAACACCCACGTAATCCCATCCCTGTAAAAAAAAACAAAAAACAATCGCAATCAAGACGGCATCTGCTCTGCTGCTGTCCATCAGCTGTTTCCGTGTTACGGCGCAAATTCGGAGATGCGCTGCTACCCTGAGCACTTCACCCAGTGCTGCTGCTCCTGCTGCTCCTACCTTGTCATTCCCATCCCGGGGCCTCCCATTCCCATTCCTCCACCGGCAGCTGCTCCGTTGACCGGCTTCATGTGCTGTCCTGGTCCCTGCGAGGGTCCTCCAGGCATCATCGACCCCATCATCCCAGCGGATCCCGGCTCCCCGGGCTGCCCGCCGCCCTCCATGCTCGCTTCGTTCCCCATCTCGGTCTCGACTCAGGAGACGGGAGGGGTGTGGAGAAAGGTATTAGGTCAAATCGGCGGTGTCGCTTTTTTGTATCGCTACGTTTTGTGTTTTACTTATGCAGTCAAAACAAAAAGAACTAAGAAGGAGGGAGAAGAAGTGAGAGAAAACTGAGCGGAGCGAACTCAGCGCTGTTCCTCCGTCACCGCCATCATCGTCCTCATCCTCGTCAGTTTCAGCACCAGCAGGCTGCCTCCTCCTGACGTGATGACGGGAGCGTGCCGCACGGCCACGGCGGCTGTGAGAGAGAGAAAATGAAAGCGTGAGCGGCGAGAGAAAGCGAGATTAGATTAGATTTGATTAGATCAAAGTTAAATGAGTCCCGTGGGGAGGAAACAGGGACGCACGGGCGAGATTAGGAAACAAGGAGCACCGGGGAGAGGAATTAAAAGGGGAGTACCTTTTCACCTCCTGTTGGTGAGCATAAGAAAAACAAGCACAGATATGAAGAGATTTCAATTACATTTTCCAAGCTCATCTAGGTCTAAATAAACACCGCTTGAATGAGCTTTATTAATTGTAATGCAGAATTTTTCACATTAATTAAAGAAAAAGATGGTAACATCGTGTAGTTTAAAGTTAATCTCCCCTAACCTGTGGACTTAATCAGCCTGTAGACAGAAAAATACCCTAATCCATCACATTTATTAACAAATGTGAATATTTACACTGCAGTGTCGTGCAAGCATGCAAATAACAGCGACTTAAATGTGGAAATGAGGATCACTCTGCCATGTATAGATACGCTATGCAAGAGGAGCCTGGTTACCTCTGTGTGTGACCAAAAACTACGTAAAATGCCTGGTTTATTACGTAGAATTTATTATGTCACGTGAGGTGCGAAGACACAAACGCGAGGTCGCACTTTCTCGCTGTGGACGCTGATGCTGATGCTGAGGGGAGGGGCAGTGGAGAGTGCAGTAAGACATGGGAGCGCGCGCTCACGTGACACTTTTTCCCACTCTGAGAAGGGCACGAGGAGGTACGCGAACGCGCAGAGGCACCAGGAGCCACTGCACTGGAGTATCACGTGTCCGAAAAGGAAAAAAAAATACTCCAGAGTGTTGCACACCTGCCGGGCACGCGCTGTTTATTGACACCCAAACAATTCTGGGCATGAGGTTAATGCGCTGGAAAATTTGCCCGTTATGACGTTGGCTTGTTGGACTTTGGCTACATTAGAACAGGCTAGTAGAAGCTCTTGTTAGCTGTAACTGGTAACAGTAGCCTAAACCAGAGATTTACAGTACTGCGCAAATGTCTTGAGCCACAGCCTCACCTCTTTTTATTTGCTAGGAAAATGTGCAAACGTACATTAAAATACAGTATATGAGGCAACAACAGAGTTTGTTCAGTTGTAATGACTTTAAAAAGGACAGGCTTTAAATGTTTAGCTTTCATGTCCTCTTCTATTCCTCAACACAGCTTGAACTCTCTTAGGCAGCTTTCTTGTAATTTCTTTAAGTATCTTCAGGAATAGTTCTCCAGGCTTCTTGAAGGACATTGAAAGCTCTCATTTGGATGTTGGCTGCCTTTTGTTCTGTTCTCTATCAGTATAATCCCACACTGCTTCAATAATGTGCAGGTCCAGGCTCTGGGGAGGCCGATCCATGACTGACAGTGTGCTCTTGTGTGTTTTTCAGGTATTCTTTTACTGCATTGGCAGTATGTTTGGGATCATTGTTGAGCTGAAAAATGAAACTGCAGCCAATCAGACACTTTCCAGAAGGCATTTCATGGTGGATCAAACTCTGATGGTACTTTTCTGTGTTTTTAATACAAGCAATTTTGAGACGATCTCCAACACCACTGACTAAAATGCATCATTAAACCATGACAGCCATGACACATGGCTTTAGATGCTCCCTGTTCACTGACACTCTCTCCTTAAGTCCTTGCTACGTACTTATTTGGATTCATCACTCCATCAACCCTGTCGCTGCTGATTTTCAGTCTTGAGTAATTTAGCTACCTTGGCATGCCTCTTTTCCCTGTTTCCCTTCACTAACATATATACATACATAAAACTACTATTTTATACATTTTAAAATTAATATTTCATAAAATATCAATTTTATCAAGCATTAAATATCAAACATAAAATTGATCTGTTATGTGTAGACACAAAACTGGTTCATCACTTCAGGTAGGTGCTGAATAATTCATAGGTCAGTGTTTAGTGAATTAACAAACAAAAACCAAAAACCTCTGAAAATGATCAAGTACATTGACTGGACTAAAAATTAGTTAAAAAGCAACCCATGTTCAAAAAAAACTGTGGCTTCTTAGGATAAAAATAAATAGAAATTAGGGGTGACTCAAGACTTTTGCACAATGTTGCACATGATTTATTGCCGCTTGTGGTGTTTAATCCAGGTGAATATCAGCCCCTCTTTTTTTAAAAATAATCAAACCCTTTGAAGAAGAAATAATCCTGAGTTTATCTATGATTGTTGCCTCCTCTGGATGTATTTTTATGTTGGCAAGCTCATCAGAATGTACCAAGCTGTTGCTCTAATGATCACGCCATCACTTTGATAGATTTCTTCAGTTTTTTCTGCATTTTGGGTCAAAGGTTTTCTAAATGGAAATTAACTGCAGACCTCTACACACTCTACTGTCGAGGGAATAGCAAACACACAGCCCACAATACTCTACAAAACAGCTTTTGGGTTATTTGTCCATGCACATTTGAGTCCCTGAAAAAAATAAATGGCCGTAATTCCTTAATGTTCAAAGCAATATCGTTGTTCAGCCTCTCTAATTAAAGCTGAGTGTCTGGACTTGATTGTTTCTTTACAGGTGATTTTTCTTATCCATCTCAAATTCTCCAAATTCAAATGTCACTAAGTGATGTCACTCACTTAGTGTCCAAAAAACAAGGACATAGCATAACAAACAAAAACATATTTAAGAGACTGAGGGGGAAAAAAGAGGTACTAAATCCATAAAACAATAACAACAAAGCCTTTAAGATAAGAGCGTCTCACACCCAAAGCTACTGGGAAAAGGACCACTTTCTGTTCTAGTGCCAAGTATCTCCCTCTGAGGCCAGACTTTATAGAGATGAATAAACCCTGCCAGCAAACTTCAGCGCTACACTCTGCACAGTATATCTTCCAGCACAAAGGAAAGAGACAAAGTAGTGCTGGTGCTGAAAAGATAAAGAAAAAACAATTATCCTCTGAGCTTATTTTAGCATTCACATTCCACCATTAATGCTATTGCCTATTGATATTTTTCTCTGCTTCACACTTTCTTGTTTTGTCAAACCGATTCACATGGCAAAGAAAGCTTTGTTGCATTTCAGTCATGTGATGTTATTTTAATAGAAAGATTTATAATGGTTCACAGAGCTCCATCGGGAAAAGTAAGACATCTTTGTGTCAAGGCATTAAAAAACAGGAAAGTGCAAGCTGATAGGTAAAGGCTCTTAAGCTCAGGCAATCCCAGAAGACCCTTTTCTCAAAACTTTACTCTTGAATGAGCAATCAGTAACACATTAGTCATTGTTATTTCACTCAAAGCAGTCTTCCGCTTGAATACAGAGACAGTGACATGTGAACTTTAACCTTCCTAGCCTTGAATGTCATGGTCTGCAAGTACAACCTGAATAAACTATTTGCATTTTCATTTGCTCTCACAAAACAAAAAAACAGTTGCCCATCCCGGACTAACTGGCAGAAACCTTTAAACTTACTGTGATCTAAGAGTTTCTTTTTACTTGAATATTAGACCAAAGATTAAAGCATGTCACTGAAATCAGCAGAACAACAAAGAAACAACAAGGACATCCAAGACTTGCTGTGCAAAGCATTAATGGTCCTGTAGCAAAGAACAAAAATCTTCTGCATGGCTGCAGGCACCCAACACATGAACTAACCTTTAATATTACTTTTTATTTCATGGATTTGTTGCAGTTACAGGATTCTTCCTGTAAAGTTTGATACTCGAGTGCAATGATTTAAAAGAAAGTAGAACGAGATCTGTGATTGACTGTAAACTTGATCTGTCTTTGACTTGTTGACTAGTCTCAGTTTAAATTTAGGTTTTTTCTGTCATGCAGTTTTACTGTGTTTGTGGATGAGGAGTTAATCTAACACAGAGTCAGCATTTTATTAAGTTTGAATATTTGTACCTCATTAAGCTACTGCTTTTTTAGGATACTTTGGTGCTAACATTACCCTATGTGGACTGGTATGTGCTACCCTTAAAATTGCTAATGCTCACTTCAGTGCGGTAGAAGAATTTGTTTAAAGTGCGTGAACAAAAACACCCTGTGCTACTACAGCAGGAAGCGTCTTTGGCTCAAAATGGCAAAACAAGTTTGACCCACTGGCTGAAACACCAAGCTTTAAATCAGCTCCTGAGAAAACCAGGAGACGTGTCACACATCGCTGGACCTGTTTTTATTTAATCTATGGGAACAAGCAAGGTGAGTGCAGAAAAACATCCATACTCTCGATTTTATAGATTTTGAACAAATGAGAAATGATAATGAAAAGAGATCAAATCTATATTGTGTTTAAGTTAGTATTGCTTTTAATTATGAGTCAAGACTATTGAACCATTAGGAACTGATTTATATACTTTGTTCATGGCTTTGAGCAGATAGGAAGTCAAAAACCCCACGGTTATTTGACTTTCCTTAAGTTATTTGAATATTTTCAGTAGACGGACTACAGCAGCAGGAGACCACACTGGGTGACATTCCTGTCAGCTAAGGACGGGAAACTGAGGCTACAATTCACTGTAGGTTCCAGAAAATAGGACAATAGAAGATTGGAAAGTGTTAATTTGTGCTGCAACATGCAGATGGTTGGGTGAGAATATGTAGTAAATGAAATGAAAACATGGATCCATCCATCCTTATATCAGCAGTATTGTTGCTGACCGTTTTCATCTCTTTATCACCACAGTGAACCAATCTTCTGACGGCTGCTTCTCCCAGGATAAAACACTGTGTCACAAAGCTCAAATCATCTCAAACGTCTTTATTGAACATGACAGAGAGTTTAGTGAACTCAAGTGGCCTCCACAGTCACCAGATCTCACTCCAGTAGAGCACCTTTGGGATGTGAGAAAGTGAGAAAGTCACATCATGGACGTGTCAGCCAACAAATCTGCAGCAACTGTGTGATTCTGTCATTTTAATATTGACAAAAACCTTTGAGGAATGTTTCCAGCACGTTGTTGGGCTTGTTGCGCCAGGAAGAATTAAGGGCAGTTCTGAAGTTTAAAGGGGGGTGTAAGCTAGCACTGAAAAGGTGTAACTAACAAAAGAAATGAATTGACACAGTTAAAGAGAGCTTTCCTTTGGCGTGTCAGAATGTGTGCTGGATAAAGACGTCTATCAGACCTGCGATGTCTATAATGAAGGAAATGAAGACCATAGTGCTCTAATTACATGTCTGTTAGTGAAACACTGTATTTGGTGTCTTGGTTGTCTGCGAGTGGCCACTGACTAATAACCTCCAACAGCTTTTTGGTCCACAGGCTTTAAAACAGGCAAACGTCTGCTGAAAGGAGGCTGACCACAGGCAACATAAAAACAGGCTGGGAGGATTTAAACATTTGTCATTTCTACAGCTCTACAATACTGTAATGGCAGAAGTCCAAGCAGTCTCTTTTTAATCTGCCATCATGAACCTTCTGATGAATTGTTGAATCCAAAATGCACTTTCTCAGCCAGCGTTTCCGGCTCCAGCAGAGCACCATTGCTTCTGAGGCAATCTGCAGCGCTGAAATCGATCCCTTTGACAGACTGACGCATTGACGCTACTGTTGAAGTAAATACTTAAGGAGATTAAAATGAGCAATGTGCCAGCACTTCACTCCACTCTGCGCAACAGACCGAGAAAGGGAACCCCTATTGGTCAAATGTGAACAGTTGATTGAATGACTGATGGGAAGAGAAGACCCCAATCAGCACTTTCAGAGCCCAAGTCCAGAGGACACAACCCAGGAGGCTTCTCATATCATTTATCTCTTTCCTGGGAGTCCGCCCTTCCTCTGACTGTACCTTTACCCTTAAAACAAAAAGCACCATTTATTCTTCTGCTGTACTTATTAAAGGACTATACCACCTTTTCTGGCCAAAGGCTTTCTGAGGAAATGACTCATAAGAATCAATTTAGCTTTTTTGGGTAAAATATCACTTTAATAATGCTGCTGCAAGTGTGTTTTAAATACTGTGGACTGGATGAATGGACTTCACTGAGGGGTGTAACATTCGAGGGCAACAGCGCAAGCCACAAGTACGCGGAGTCTAAAAACAACAGCCATGCATCAGCTTTATTTTACATTTTTATTTTATCTTCTCTTTTTTTGGACCCTTTAAACATCAGAGATGGTTGGGCCTCAGTAGATTGAGTTGCTGCCATCCGATTGGCTGATTAGCTATTTGCAATAACAAGCAGTTGAACAGGGGTACCTAAAAAAGTTGCCAGTGAGTGCACATTGCATTTCTTTCAAAAATAACACAAGTCCTAAGTTATACAAAGCTTTGTGTGGCAGTGTAAAACTTTCCATACATTCTGTAGAAGTGGGGTTTATAAGAAGAAATTTATTCTACTCCTAGAAAGTTGTAAAAAATAAAGTCATGATTAAATATCGCATTCATAAATTGGAGGCACCCTTTATGGGATTACATCCCCCACATTTCTTTCCATTTGGTATTCGGAGAATTGATAAAATGAGATTTTCACCAGCATTCTGTGGTAGTTTACCTTTCCCATAACACATCCCGTGTTTCAAAATGAAACTATAAAAGGGAAACGCCGGGCTTTGGTTTGTTTGTACCTCAGAATGCCTTGCAGCAATACGCAATGAGTTCAAGGAAACAACAGAAAACGCTTCTGGTTGTTTTTCTTTACTCTTTCCCCCATGAAAAGACAATTTGATTAAAGCTTTTTTTTTTATGACTATTATTTCACAACCATTTAAACTCTTCAAAGTCACATGTGATTTTTCATGAGATGGTAATTTACTACTATATTATATATATTATTATAACACACGACAGGAATGATATGGAGACGTTGTTCTTGCGTCTCGTTTCCCTTTCATTAGTAATTCTCTTTCTTCTCCCTTTTTTTGCCCTGCGGAAGTCATGATAGAAGGAATGAAGCAGTCCTTTCAACTTATCTGAGTGTAAAGTTGAACATGAAATTAATTATTAACTTAGAGCTAAAGAATTTAGCTTATACTTCTGATCCCTTTAGAATTTATAGCCTTACCAATCATCAGCGCTTGCCTTTATATTTCTCAGCTATCTCACAAAAAGGCTGAACTACCTTTTTCATCCTCTGAACACAGAGTTAATTACCGTAATGTGCGTGACGGGAAAGATTCAGTCCTCGTCAGCAATCTGTTTGGGTGGTGTCCCAGCACATCCTGCAGGACAGCAGAAAGAGCTAACTCTGTGCTGATAGCAGAGACACAAAGGTTAGAGCAAGTGCGAGTAACCAAAGGGAACGCGGAGCACAAGCACAAAAACTTGAATAGCTGACGAATCTTAATTACGTCCATTTACTAGCGCATGCCAACAAACGCGCTAATATTTCAGCCTTTAGAGCATGAAAGAAAATGCAGTAATCTGTCAGATGATTGGTTTAAAAGACAGATAATAATACACTTTGTAATCTCAGATAACATGTTACAATTACAAATCTTAAAAAAGAGTAGTGTAGTGTGATTACAAATGAGGCATTTTTATCTATCATTTTGTTTCATGCTCTGACTGCGATCACAAGGCTGAAACGTTACCGTGTTGGTGGCATGGACTATTCAAGTTTTGTGATTGTACTGTCTTTGGGTACTTAGTATTAGAGTTATATGACTTCGGTTTAGCACAGGGGTGGGCAACTCCAGGCCTCGAGGGCCAGTTTCCCTGCAGGTTTTAGATGTGTCCCTGAACCAACACAGGTGATTTAAATGGCTAAATTAGCTCCTCAACATGTCCTGAAGTTCTCCAGAGGCCTGGTAATGAACTAATCATGTGATTCAGGTGTGTTGACCCAAGGTGAGATCTAAAACCTGCAGGACACCGGCCCTCGTGGACTGAGATTGCCCACCCCTGGTTTAGCACCATGTATTGGGAAGGCAAATCCTCTTCAGAGGCTGATTTAGAAATTGTGCTTTTATTTTAACCAGAAAATTAATAATTGGTTAGGAACTAATGTATGTGTCATAGGCCGGTCTCTTTCACAAAAGAGCCTGCTTAGTACATTTAGGAGGCTGACTATTTGGCAGAAAACGGGAGCAGGATTGGTCCTTTTAAGCAGAGAGTGACGAGCTGATAGATGGCAGGTGAGCTAGTTGAAGAGCAGGAACTCTGGAATAGGACCTCCCAGGATGCATGCCTGCTGAGCCATCCTGGGAGATCCTATTCCAGAGTTTTTGAAAACACCAAACTAACCAGTGCAATGTAAACACAGTTAACCACTGGTGTTTTTCCAAAAAGTGATCACTTACCATGTCTACTATCTCTAGACTTTTCCTTTTTTTACTTTGCCAAAAACCGATTCCAGCTTCTAACTTGTGACAGGATTGTTGTTTCTGGCTCTAAATGACTTGAGATCCTTCATGGGAGATATGTTTGACATACTTCTGACAGATTATAGGCCAACTAGTCTGTTATAACTGTTTGAATTCCTGCAATCATTTTTGGCATAAACCCACCCGCAAATCAGAAGTGCCATTGCTTTATATGGGTTATCAAGTCTATCATAATGTTTTAAGGTACCTCAATGTATCTAAGCAAAATCCAAAGCAGAAGGGCCTACCTGCCTTGTTGCTCTCTGTACAGATTATATAAGGACAGGATGCTTTACAGACAACAGATGGAACAGCTTCTCATTTTATGTACACGCACTGTGATAAACTTAAGCCTGCAGTAAATGAAAAATGGCTGTTACGGGACTTGTATTGGATTCACCATAAGGCCTCTCAACAAGACTCTGTTTTTACATAAAGCAGCATATGGCAGGGCTGATAAATGAGCAGCCACAGTTACACGTGATGCCCCACCCCAACACACACACACCCTGCAGAACACAAACAGGAGAGAAGAAAGGGAGGCGCAGGCATACATCATACATGTTGAGATAACATATACACAACACACACAATTCACTTTTCATTTTGTTTGCCTCAGACGCTCTGAGTTATTATGGTAGAACAAGCACAGCTGCACCCGCAAACGTTAATGAGTGCCCCAGTGGGCCATCGGGCTGAGCCAGCATGCACAGAACCAGGACCGTGAAACCGAACACCTGCACGGCATGCAGCCTTTGTTTGTAATGTCCTACTGTGCAGCCATGCAATTACCTTACAGCTGACTTCAAAACTGAAATATGACTGTAATACATTCTTGAAGCAAACATTGGACATGAGTTATACTTTTCTTTAAATTGGGGTAAGGAAGTAAAACTAAAATATACAGCATTATTCAGTGAGTGGCCCACGACTACTTCTCACCTCACCGACCTGTGGTGGTTAGTCTCTGAGTTCAGGGCCCAGTATGTTTGACATATAGATTTACTCACAAAGAATCAAACATGCAATTTGTTATGATATTAAAAATATGCTGGTTTGTGTTTCATGGTTCTTTATTCTTGCAATGTACATAAAAATAGTTTCAAAGTAGTGAACTGTAGGAGCTTTCTAAGAGGGAAAAAAAAGATCTCTGGACCATTGCACTTTAGGCAGTATTTGTTTCTCATGAGTTGCATTTTGGAGCCGTGATGTCAATTGTCAGAACACTGTATAATCGGGAAGATTTTCCTTGCGCTCCAAGTATGAGCCTGCTTGTCATGTTTCTAGTGTGAACACACTACATATAGTGTTTAGAGGCTGAGTATTAATACCTGGTGAGTGGCTCCATCTAGCGTGTTAATGAGGGAAACACAAGGTTAAAATTCCAAACGTCTGTGCCTGAACTTTCCGTCTTTCTCCGATTTATAGATGTTTTCTACAGACTCTATTTTGACTTGTCACGGTGAAGGAATCACCATTAAAATTTATAGTACGGGTTCATTTCTATGAGTGCTCCAGTGAGAAATAAAACATGCAGAAAATCTCCCCTACCTCACACTGCCTGATTGATTCACATAACATTCTCCCTCTCCGTGGTTTTCAAACAGTTTGGGCTATCTGAATGTGTGTGGTCTCCTCACCAAACAAATACCCTCTAAGCATCACTGTTCGCTGTCCCTCTCTGAGCCTCGTTCTGCCGGAGGTTTCTTCCCGTTAACGTCACCAGGTACTTGCTCAAAGGGAGTTGTTTAATTGTAGGGCTTTTCTCTGTTTTTTGTAGGGTCCTTACCTTGAAATATAAAGTGCCTTGAGGCAACTGCTGCTGTGATTTTGCTATATAAGTAAAACCGAACTGAACTGAACCACAAAATACAATCTCTTCCCGTCTTTACACTTCATGAGCAATCTGCACTAAATATATTGCTTGTACAAAATAAAATAAAATTCTCATTTCACTCAGTTGAACAGAAAAAATATCAATGTTCTTTCAAATAAATTAAGAAAAGAAAAAGTGAGGAAATTGGTGCAAATAGCTACCTTTGAATTTCAAATGTGATTCAATATGAAATAGTCAAAGCCTACAGGTTCAGCTGAAGAAAGAAAGAAAGAAAGAAAGAAAGAAAGAAAGAAAGAAAGAAAGAAAGAAAGAAAGAAAGCAAGAAAGAAAGAAAGAAAGAAAGAAAGAAAGAAAGAAAGACTCGTATAAACCTGACCCCCAAGTCTTAGAAAATGGATGGACACAGTGTAGTAAATTGTTTGCAATTTTTTCTCTACTAAGATCTAGAGGAGATGCCTTTTCACAAAATATGGAGCAATGGATCGCCTGTATGCTTGTATACGTCCTTTAACTTGTATGGCTACAGTCATTTGGGTCAGTACAGCCACTGGATACCTGAAACATTGGAGCCCGTCCCATTTGTCATAGGCAAAAAGTGCAGTACACCCTGGACAGGTTTCCTGTCTATTGCAGAGGTAACATGTAGAGACTAATAACTATAACTACTGATAACACAGCTAGGTCTAGGCCACCATCAGTTGCTGCTTGATTGTGGGTCTCTTTGCACTTAGTTTTGCCTTCAGTTATTAAAAACCATGCTCTGTTGGGTTGAGATCAGGTGACAGACATCCCATGTCTTTGCATTGAGAAAGTCTTGGGTTGCTTTCACAGTAAGCTATGGGTCACGGTCCGTTTACTGTCCGATCAGTTCAGCAGCATTTGGCTGAATCTGAGCAGAAACTATAGCCCTGTACACTCCACAATTTACCCTGTAACTTTTATCAGCAGTCACATCATCAGTAAACACCAGTGACCCACTAACTGGCAGGCATACATGCCCCTGCCACAACATTGGCTCCACTAGTTTGACAGATGATGTGGTATGCTTCAGATCACGCGCTGCTTCTCTACTCCATACTTTTCTCTTCCCTTCAGTCTTGTACACGTTAATCTTGTTTTGATATGTCCAAAGAAAACATTTTCCAGAACTCTGAAGGCTCTTTTAGATGTTTAGATGTTGCTTTGTTGTAAAGCTTCTTTAATTCCACTCATGAAGGCGTCCAGATTGTCAAGCTTGACAATGATACACCTGCCTCCTTCTTGATTTGGTTAATGTCTTGAAGTTTCTTTTCTTAACCACGGAAATAATTTCCAATCATCCACTTTAGTTGTTTGCTGTGGCCTTTCCGGCCTTTTGGCGTTACTGAGTTTAAGATTGCAGCAGATTGTAGATTTGGCCACTCCTGATGTTTGCTATCTCTCAGATGGGTTCATTTTGTATATTTCAGTCTAATGACAGTCTTCTTCATGTTCATCTCTTTGGGGCTCATATTGGGAGTTTCAGCGAAAAGCTGCCAAACGAAAATTCAACATTTTGGAATCAACTCTTTTATCTGCTTGATTTGCCATGGAATATTGATAGAGTGCAGGTCTCAACTAACAATCAAACCGCCAAACAGATAACCCAATACTTCATATACTTCATTAAACCACTTTAATTTAAGCTGAAAGTCTGAACTTCAATCACATGTTGACTGTTTGATTTCAAATTCACTCTGGTGGTGAACGTTGCAAAACTTGTGCCATTGTCCAAAGACTTATGGGCCTAACTGTAAAATTTTTAGAAGAGTAAACAAGGCTTCAACAAAGTGAAACCAGACTTTTCACCGTATATTAAGGAAATAGAAAATAATTTCTGTATTATAAAGCTTCAAAATATATCACTGTCTATAATAACAATAGGACAGTTTGTAAGGAGGGTCTCTTAGCGTATTTTTGTACTTCTTTGATCTTATGAAATTTGTTATTTATATATGGTAAAACACAGTCTTCATAACTTTAGTAATAATAAATGTATATTATTAATAACATTTTTAGTTTAGAGTTCCAGAAAGTCCTTTATAGCTATAGTTAATATTAGGATTTCTTGCCTCTGGTTTTTAGGACAGGATACAGCTGTTAGTCAATTTAAACACATTTTAAATTAAAAAGGTGTTGATGGGCTGGTGTTTTTAATGTTGAGAATTTTTAAATATGATATGTGTATTAAATATAATTTATTTATTTTATTTGTTTTTGGTGTGCAGTATCTAACCATTTCTTTACAGATCATCACACCCTTGTGTGTCAGACCTTTGCTTAAATTCCATAATCTGGTGTTATGCGGACCATCTACCAAAAGAGGGAGCCATATCAATATGAAAAAGAGCCATGTTTTTCCATCAGTCCAGGAATGTGTGAAGCAGACCACCTGCTGATCAGTTTCATAACGGAGAATATTAACCCCGTTTAATGTATAACATGTTTAGAAGGATTAGGGAGAAGCTGGAGAGGCAGACTGTTCACATGCATGGTCGAGTTGACATTACAGTCAGCTGTTCTCTTTCAAATGAGACACCTGACACATTTTTGAGTTTCAGTTTTGGTTTTGCAGAGATGATGATACATATTGTCAACACGAATCAGAGTCTTTTAGTCCAAAATAAACAAAATCATCTGATCGTGAAGTCACTGATCTATGCTCAGCCAGCTTACATATTGTATTTAAATTGTTAAATATTAAAAACACACATACAAAAACTTAAAATCTACAGAAATAGATACTGTAAAGCAAAAAAAAAACTTGCTCTTTCTTTGAAATCTGTATTCTGGTCAACAGCTGGAGAAAGATGTCAGGGTACAGGTCTGCTTCAGAGAAGAGTCCCGACTTACTAGATGATACTGATGTGCTGGCTTGAAATCATCTGCTCCACTTTAATCATGAGCTCTTCTTATGAAGCAGCCAAACCAAGGCTGACCTTTGGGTTTTAGAATGGAAATGTCGTTCTTTCTAAAAATCCTCCTGATTTAACCGAACTAAAAAACAAAACAACAGAAAAAATCCACATGCTGTTAACTTGTTATAGCTTGTTATAACTGGTTTAGCAGTCAGTAAATAAGGTGAAACCAGAATGCAAAATATTATGAAAGAACCTTTTCCTGTTTATGGTGCATGCAATTTTTTTATTTTTAAAATGCTGAAAACAGTTAAGTAGCACAATGGGAAAGAGACCAGCGGCTTTGTGCATACCGCAAAATTCAAACTCTGTTAGATATGCAGTTATTCAGCTGGAGAGTTTATTTAGGACATAACTCCACGTAAGTGGGCCAGACTTGTGCTGGCATGGCTGCGTGAGCTTGGCAACATTAGGCTTGGTGCACTGATGCACCTACTGTGGCATATCCTTTCTATTAAAAACATTCTCAAAAACAATATTTAGGGCATTAAAATTAATGTTTAGAAGTTAAAATATTGGTCCAATATTCAGGTTTCATGTGTTGTATATGGAATACCTTTATTCAGTAATCACACTACACAGTTGTGATACTATCATGAGAGCACATTCTGTCCAGATCTAAAAAATCAAAAAACAAAAACAAAAAACAAAACAAAACACAATGCAAAGAGCTGCACATTCTTTAAGCTATACAGGCACCTTTAAGTAGTAGCATCAAACAGTATTTTATATGATTGGCCAACTTTTACAGACTTTTTGTTGTCACTGTCCCAGCTAGAAGCATTTTCGCTGGTATCCAATTCAAAATGAGCATTAAAAATATAGCAGACAAATACAATTTCGGTTTATATATATATATATATATATATGTATGTGTATATATATATGTATGTGTATATATATATATGTATGTGTATATATATATATGTATGTGTATATATATATGTATGTGTATATATATATATATATATATATATATATATATATATATATATATATATATATATATATATATATATATATATATGTATGTGTATATATATATGTATGTGTATATATATATGTATGTGTATATATATATGTATGTGTGTATATATATATATATATATATATATATATATATATATATATATATATATATATATATATATATATATATATATGTATATGTATATGTATATATATATATGAGACACTTAGAACTTCAGAGGCCAGCCAGACTGATTGGAAACACTTGCATGCATGTGCGCTTATTCGGAAATCATCGGACATCTGAACAGGAAATTGCATTATGTTAATACCAGTTTATTAAATTAATTTCTTGATCTTGGCCATCTTAGGTAAGCTATAAGCAGGTTTTACACATCCAGACGTTTTGCCGATAGATTATTAAATTTTCAAAATTATATTTTGGGGGTTTTTTGTTTGTTTTTTCGCTATATATCAGGCTTTCTTCTTCTTTGTTTTTGCACAAAGTATGTTGTTGTTGTTTTTTTAAACAACTACTAAATTATATTTTTGGATGATGCAACAAAGGCGAACAAAATGAACCGCGTATTACGCATCAAATAACATTTGACAGTTTAACTTTCATGCAGTCCTTTCCTCTGCTAACCAGCACTGGAGCCCACAACACTTTGGATGCTCGGGCACTTCCGGAACTTTCGTAATGGCTTTTTTTTTTCCTGTACAGAGCGCGTGCAGGGACCAACAGGACCGACCCTCCTCTTTCAGTAAGAAACCGATGAATGGGTGAAAGCGGCCAAGCCTGCCCTGCCTCTCATTACCACTTCCTAAATAAAAGCTTTTTTTCCCCTTTTTTTTTTACTTGAAGGGACTCATCGCAGAGACGGGGACGGAAGGTGAGAGACACACGCCGGCTTTAATGTCCGCTTTCGAATGTTTTCTTCCTGCTAAAAGCATTTTCCCCTCTCCTGTTGGGCTATTTTGGAGCGTCAATTAGGCTCCAGACAATAGAGGAGCATGCTGCACTTGCACCCCCCACCCCTTCTTCGCTTCCTCCTCCTCCTGTCTGCATTGCTGTTGCAGCCCCCCCTCTTCTGTGTTATGAAACAAGCAAGCACGCTGCTTTCATTTTCGTGTTAATTTTTCTATAGCAGGACTTCGGAAGAAGTAGCCGACACAGAGATGCAGTCAGGGGGACACATTAAATAAGAAGCGGATAGGTGTTACTTAACAGTTAGGCTATGAAGGGAAAGCATAAGGAAAGTGACTTATGTAAAGACTTATGTAAACTGAGGCTTTCTGTTTATTAGGATGCCGATTAGCACCATCAGCAGCTTAAGCGTTAGTATTCCCGGGATCTTTCACAGCCACTTTTTAACTTCTCCACATGCTTTTCAGTTCGTTTGTCACACTTGTGCACAGCTTCAACCAAATGACATCACTCGAGACAGTTTGTAGGACTTTGCACAGCTCCATCTAGAGACACAAAAGGCTTCCACAAATATACAGCAGTGAGCATCTGTAAGCACTGGAATATACCAGTTGTCTTAACACGGAAGTTAAAAGTGCAGAGGAAAGTGCATCTGCGCAGAAGTATGGCAGTTTATTTAACTGTACCCACACACACCACTGTGCAAAAGTACAGAGGATTTTATATTTTTTGTTTTCAAGGAGCCACACTTTCTAATTATTCCTTGAGGAAATAGTTCTCCAGGCTTTCTGAAGGTCTCTCAAAGTTTTCACTCAATTTTCAGTCCGGTCCTTGTACCGGACCAGAGGGTTGCCATTTAACACCGGGCTATGAAGGATTAAAGCACAACAAAGGATACCTAGATCACTAGAAGAACTTGTGTTGTGTTTATACTTAACGGACAACTTAGCAATTTATTTTATATTTTAAGGTACTTGGTTACCAGCAGCCTGCTACAAAAACTAGTTCCTTCAATTTCTTTGATTCAATCTGTGGAAAATGCCAACAACATGGTTTGACAGACATAAACATAGTATTTTTTTGCAACAAGGTTATCCCCAAAAAGAAAGTAACATAGCATGAGGTACAGCAGGGGTGTCAAACTCAAATACACAGTGGGCCAAAATTCAAAACTGGAACAAAGTCGCGGGCTAACGTTAATATTTATTGAAATATATTTATTCCTCCAGATATAAGAATGAATCTTTTCTTATGGACTCAAACACGTTTTGCTGAAAAACTGAATATGGAACAAGCAAAGCTTAATACTAAACAATATATATATTAGCTGTATAATACCAGTAGGCCAGCTCTAATAGTAATTTGGTATGGCTTTGCGGGCCAAATTTGGCCCGCGGGCCAGAGTTTGACACCTATGAGGTACAGTGTCTCTAAAGAATCTGTGGAAACTACACAAGTGGAGGACAAAAGAAGAAGTGGCCTAAAAAAACTATTTACAGCAGATGAACAGTGCCTGCAAGTCATGAAAAACACTTAAAAAATGCAAGACCTGGCTCATGACCTTAGACATGCATCTGGTCCTCTGTCCATCCAGCGACTGTTCACTGAAGCCTCATCAGAAATGGTCTCAGTGAAACGTTGGCTGTCAAGAAGCCATTCTTAAAGGAAACTGGGAGAAAGGGCTGAGGAATGCCAGATTACTCAAGAACTGAACTAGAAAATAACATCCTCAAGGGCTCTGTCATGGTTTAGGACTGAATTTCAGCCGGTGGTGTTGGAGATCTTGTTAGAATTATGAACACAGAAAAATACCATCAGATTTTGATCTACCGTGAAACACCATATGAAAATTGCCTGATTGTGCCACAGCTTAATTTTTTCAGCATGACCATTATCTCAAATATGCTGCCAATGTAGTAAAAGCATATTGGGACAGAAAAAAACACCAGAGAACACGAATCAGTCATAGACTGGCCTCCCCAGAGCCTGGACCTGAACGTTATTGAAGCAGTGTGGAAACATAGTTGACAGAGAACCGAAAAAAAGGGAGATAACATCCAAAATATGCTGGCTCTGGATAGTGTAGTGGTAAGACTACGCCGCATTCGGAGCGGGAGTCACAAGTTCGATTCCTACCCGGTATCCAGTAAGGGTCCTGGCTAGACCCCCCATTCTTAAAACAAAGCCCTGGAATGGCGCGGCTATGTCTGCAGCTCAAGAATTTCACTACATGTTGTACCCTGTATAATTGTGTATGAGACAAATAAAGGTTGTTTACTTAAAAAGAGCTTTGAATGTCCTTCAAGAAGCCTGGAGAACTATTCCTGCAGACTACTTAAAGAAATGACAAGAAAGCTGCGAGAAGAAAGAGAGTTGAAGCATACCACATTTCTACTTTAAAGCTCATTAGAAGTGCACAAACTCTGGTTTTGCAACCTGAGCTTATGGAAGCCTCTTTACTTTTAAAAAAATTCTATCAAGCTCCTGTATAAATCTTAAACGCTTCACTAACTGGCCGTCAAGTGTTGTGTTTTTTTGGGGGGTTTTTGTGGGGTTTTTTTGGGGTTTTTAGTGAAACTTATTGTGCTGCTGGTAGAGATGAATTTGAAGTACCGTTTTGAAGGTTACATTGCGTCTTTTCTTACTTAAGACTGTCTGGAATGATTCAAACTCAAGCTTTGATATGATCAGGTTGGCAAACTCCCAGACTTGTCAAATCTGGCCGTGTATGTGTTTGTCCAGTTTTGGCCTTTGTTTCCTCTCTCGCGCTCTCTTGAACAAAATACTGTTTGCAGGCTTGCATACTTCAAACACAGGTCAAGATTGGTTAATTACATTTTTGCGGGGGTTCTGTTTAGATCCAGATTCTCAGTATAATTTTGAAAGGATGATCTGGGGGCGCTCCTGTAGTGCTCTTTTCATCCCTCCAGTCACCCTTACATCACTCGGTCTGTTCCTGCTAATGAGCTCAGCAGGCAGCTCAGTACAGGAACACATCCCTAGAAACAGCACAGGAGTGATGGGAGCAAGGTGGCTACCGCTGGCCTGCTTGACATTTATGTATGGTGATGGGGGTTGAGCACCAGATGAGATTTCATCTGCTTGACGATATAAGGGGAAGAACTGCCCGCACTAGCATGATAGCGCTGGTGGCGAAGTCGAAAATGCACTTTTAGTTCTCACTTATCAAATGTTTCAAAGCAGTTAGGGTGAGATGTGTTCATGTAGTTAAAAAATAAACAATAAAGGATGGAGGATATTTGTCTACTAAATGTACTTTCTGCAGATGAATGTGCCAACAAGGGAATCGGGAAAGAATATCTGTCTTTGAGTTATAGAAGAGGGCATGTGTGTCATGCTCACTGCTTCCCATACTGAGTCCTAAACAGCGGGTGAGTGTTGTAAGTGTCTCTTTGACCTACGCTTCTTGTAAAGACGGGGGACAAAAACCACAATGAGATAGAAAGTGATGGATGCCGGGCAGGGCGCTCTGACCTGGGTCAGATGCTAATTTTCAGAGTTGAGTGAAACATCACAGCAGGGAGTTCGGATTAACTAGAGATTTGGTTTTACTTTATCTCTCCTTGTGGCCAGAAAATGTAAATCAGTGGAGCAGAAATGGAAAGAGAACGAGTGAAAGAACGACGGAGCTGAGGGACTGAGCTCCGGTGCTTCTCATGTTTTAGGAAATTCGTAATACCAACACGAGTGGGGTGGATGAGCCACTGTGTCTCTGCCCTACTGTAATAGTTAACCTAACTAAATGTCATTTTAAAATCTTTAATAGAGGAATTGTCAGCAATTTCTCTTTTTTACTGTGACACATCAGGATTGATGGAGGAAGTGTGAAATTTTGCAAAAGGCTCATTTTTCTTCTTGTGGCTAATTGAGTGTAAAGAACAGAGGGGCAGATGCAGAGAGCGACTGCTGTCTAGCTTACAGCAGTGAACATGCTGAGTGTTACTTCTGTCTAAAACTGCATGCGGAAGAGTGGTTTGAAGTCTGTGACTGTTCTCTTTATGTATGAGCGTAAAAACCTCAGCCAGTGAAAAGAAATCTGGAGACAGGGATGTAACTAATGGCAGCAGCAGAGTGGCTTCTCCCGAATGATGTCGCCCATCAGAATAAAAAACCCTCAGCATCAGTGGAGTGTAAGAGTAGTACTAAGTACTCCTTTATACTCAGTTCTTCACACCAGTTGTAATGGTTTTGAGGGCTCTGTGGTGTGACAAGCATATCGATGCAAAAGCGTGGCGAGTGGCAGCAGTTGTGATGTCACCATTCGTCAGAGTGACCATGACAAGCTTAAACCAGACTTGTCATAAAACCAAAGCACTTAAAACTTTGAGAGACTTTGTTATACCATCTTTATTTGTGTAACTCAGGCTGCTGAAACATTATCTCCAGTATGTGCAGGAAATAGCAGTTAACAGCCAGTCAAAACCAGCCAGTACGCCCAGAGTTGGTGTGAGAAGGCAGGACCAAAGTGGTGGAGATGATTGGGGCACGTTATGAGTGTCTGTATTTGTATATGTATGTTGTTATGATCGGATTGGTTTAAATAAGTTAAGCAATTTTAAAATGTTTTTTATTTATAAATGTAAAATATCTCTAGCCAATCCACAAAAAAATCCAACGTAGCCGAATTCTGCAGTACTCAGCAAACCTTGGTGTGGCCATAGGGGTATGCTATGAAGAGGGATTAGTAGGTTATCGAGCTATGTCGAACATGTAGTCAGAGTTTTCAGTGTCACAAACGTCATTCTCTTTTTACTGGGTTTAAAATGACCAGAAGCACCACGATTTCACTAATTATTTTACTTACAGCATGTTGTAAGTGTGATAGAGATTCTCTGCTGGGAGAACATGTTTTTAGGTGCATGTTAAGCTGTAGCTTACTACTGCCTAGTTACTGCTCATAAGCCTGTTTGACACTGCTGGAATTGCAGCTACTACTGCACAAAACACACAGTAAGAATACCTGTTTAATCAAGTTCACTTTGATCTTCCAACGAACTAAAGCAATTTCAAAGTCTCTTCTATTAGGCTGTGGGACAGGAACATTTAATGTTTAAATGTCTCTACTTTAAAGTTTCAGACTAATGTGCAGCAGTCACATTAGAAATAAATAGCTCTGAGAGGGCACTGTGATAAAATAAATATATTCACTCAAATTAAAATGTCAATTTTACTGCACTGTGCAGTCGATCACCAGATTAAGGATTTTCCTCAACATTAATCTCTTGTATTTGCAACGGTGTTGGCCTTGACTGTTAAAATTTTTATGTTCTTTATATATTTGTGTCACTGTTTTACTATGATCAGCTGATAATCTCTCCGATTGGAGCCGGTGGCACTCATAGGGATCATTTTGTGCAGGAGAAGAGTCATATGATGCTTGAAAGGGCGCTTTCATGTGGGCCGCACAGAGCCTGAAGCGGAAAGTCCAGCTTAATAGAGAAAGCTGATAACCACCATCGTGATACCCGTTATTTCCAGCTGGAGTTTTGGGTTTTCTTGAGTCAGCTAATGCAGAGAAAGCCTGGCCGTGTTGACTTTCCTACCCTTCAGGCCTTTACACATTCAGTGGGGAATTAATTTGAAGTCCTGCCTTCATGTTCCTTAAGAGTCTGATATTTCTCATTTTCAAAATTCGATGTCATGTTTTGATTTATTACACTGTGTCTTGTCTAACAGTATAATTAAAACAGGGGGATGGGGTGGGGGTAGCAGCTGCATCTGGGCTGTTAGCTGTAGCAAGGTAAACAGTTGAGCATAGGGGTTGTCTCCTGACTGCTTTTTCCTTTAATGGAAAGTTACTACCGAGCCTGTCTTGTGGAAAAATCCTACACACCCCTGAGATGATCCCTTCAGGGCCTCATCCTACTAAACTTTTAATGATTTAACATCTTCTTTCTGAGCACCTGCTCAGTTGTAAGTTTTACTCCCAGAGTCAAGGATTGTATTGATGAATGCAAGTCTGCTGTGATGTATCAGATTTTCAGTGCTAGATATCTGAGAGGATAGAGTCTGTTCACATCTCTGAGTTTTCATCGGCCACTTTTTCCTTTCTTTTCAGTAACACACTGTGAACTCATTGGAAGTGGTCTCAGTTTGAATCTCAGTGTTTGTAAACTGCATTTAAATAATGGTGAAGCTATCCACTGCAGGATTTCTGTCACAGTTATTAGAGTTCATTCATTTATTTCGTGACAAATATTTGGTGACATTTTCAGATTACAAATTATTGTAATAATCCCTGAAAGGAAATTGTTCTGCAACAGTTGCTCAAATGTCAAATTTCTTAAACTGTACAGGTGCTGGACCCAAAACCTCCTTGCAATTGCTTTGTTTGCTAGCAGTCACCCGTAGTTTGTGTGGTAGTATCCGACTAGTCTGTACACTTTATTTCTCATGACCAGATGCTCACAAGTGGTCCCTATGGGTCTGTGTTACTGCGGTCTGTGTGACTGTGGTCTATGATGCTACGGTGACCCACAGGGGTTAAAAATGTACTCATTGCTCTGTTAAGTCTCTCCTTCTCTCTCGAATCCATGAATTCTTGTACATATGCAAATATAAACTACACAGCTTACTAAAGCAAACAATCTTAAGATATGAGAATTTCAAAAGTTTTGGTCAGATGTGGTTCAGTTTAGGATCCGCAGTATTGCAGTGTCTATGACAGCCAACCCTCTTCAGTGTGTTTATTAGTACAGCTATACTTGTGCATCTTCCACTTAACCCAGTGGTAAAGGTTGAATTCGTTTGCAGGATGTTGAAGATTCCAAGAGACCCGATACTTCTTGGGTGTGTGGGTGTGTGGCAGTCCAGGGAACAGTGTTTGTTAGCATTGTTTTTATGTTTGATCTGTGACCTCTGATAAGCAAGCTCTCTCTTCTCTCCTCTCAGTTTTTTTCTTTGCGCATGTCTCTGCGTGTGCAGTGGTTATGATACCTGCTTGTGTAAATGCACCTATTTATTGTTGACATTAGTCATTTGTTGTCCAGTATCCATAGCTACACCTGCTGCATGTCTATCATCTTGTTTACTTTCTTCTCTTTGTTCTATCTAAATTACAGCACTGTGTGTGTGCATAGCTAGATGCTTGGATTCCTGTTTGAACATGATTGTAGGTCAACATGTGATTTGAGGGTTGCTTTTTGTAGCCAAGATTAGGAAACTGGCCTACTAGAACAAAAGGAATACACATACATCCACTGACATGCCTTTTATTATTTACACTTATTCAGCTGCTTGTTAATAGAAGCAACTGAATAAGTGTGTCCATATGACAAGATCTCAATCCAATAGAGCACCTTTGAGATGTAGTGGAGAGTTTCATCATGGATGTATAGTGACAAATGAACTGTGTGATGCTATCATGGACTGGCATGCATCTCTGAGAAATGTTTCCAGGGTCTTGAATACGAGCCATGAAGCATGAACGCAGTTCTGAAGGCAAAAGGAGGTGCAACCCAGTACTAGCAAGGGTTGTGATTATATAAAATTTTGCTCTATACCAAAATTTAATTAACTAATGGACTGATAATTTAGTACCAGCAGTTCTTATAAAAGACAAAAGAAAGTAATAGTAACTATTGTCTGCTTCATGATTTAGCACTTTCTTTGCTAATTGTTTTTTTTCCCCATTGGTTGTGTGTTGTTTGAATAACATAAGAGACTTTAATAGAGTCTGCTTATTGCAGGGATTTTGCTTTTTTCACTTAAAAAAGCTCAGATAAGTGTTAATTCTTACTTTTTAAACTCTTTAGACTTTGTTTTGTTCCGAAGTTGATTTTTCTCACAGGTGAGGAAAGTTTCCACGACTTCAGTGTTGAGTGCTTTTCAGCTCTGTTTGACCAATGAGTAGAAGAAGAAGGGGAATATTAGATGCCTTTTAATAAAACCACATTTTACATTAAAACAAATAATAAAAGTATATTTTTTTTAATTCAAGTAGTTTTTAAAAAAAAAATACTGTTCTGATAAGCAGTTTGTTTCCCTTTAGAATCGCATTCAAGTTTCATGTCTGATAAACATGAGAGGAAATGGATCTTGGCAGAGGTGGATGAGAAAATATGATTGGATTTCTTTTAATAAACATTTGTTGGCTTGCCAGAATGGCTTTAAAAGATTACGCCTTAAAGTCACAGACCATATAAAAGATGGATGTAGCGACTGTGGCATAACCTGTTGGTTTCTGAAGACCTATTTTCAAACGTCTTGCTGAGCGTTGCCACTGTTGTCATCTTGGTTGCAAAATAAAAATGCATGTGACAAGGAAGGGTGGATTTAGGTATGAAACCGTAGACTCATTGACTAAAGAGTTGTCAATTAGAGCAGGGCGATATAACCACAAATATTTATCACGATATACATTTGAAAATTTGCGATAACGATATAACTGACGATATAATTGACACGAGACAAAATACTTTACAACTCCTCAACTTTATTAGTGCAAAAAAACCCCATTAATGTAAACAAGCAGCTGTTTTTTATGTGCATTAAAGTTATATAAAAATGTGACTGCAAATTCCTTGCTGACAGTTTGTACCACATAAAATCATTTCGAGGTCAGTAAACACAACCAGAATTCATACATAAGGCACACGGGATTATAAGGGGCACTGTCGATTTTCAGAAAATTCAAAGGATTGATTTTAAGTGTGCCGTATTTTCCAAACAACACGGTAATAACGACGTCCCGCTAGCATGCTCTACCAAAAATAGTGCTTTGTTGTATATCTGACGGACGAAAGCTAAACCAGTTCCACACCACTGAAGCTGCAGCATTTTTACAAACCAATTCTGGTTCATCTGTTTCATTTAACGATCCACTTTCGCTCTTCTCATTCTGCATCGCCGCCATGTGCGTATGTAAACAAAGGCACTGCGCATGCGCGTTTTACCCATATTCTATCGCGATATGTCATTTTCCTATCGTTGCCCAAAATTACACCGGTATTACCATGAATGGTATGATATAGCCCAGCCCTGTTGTCAATTACAAGTGGTTAACCAATGAGTGTGCAGTTTCTACCAGAGATAATCCACCATTTTGAATTTTGGATGTTGGCGTTGGAGTGATGTCACTCCTGGGTTGACGATGTTCCTGTAGTAAAGTTCTACAGGATATCAACCCCCAGCAAGTGATAGGTGACCACCTTCACCCCGCAGCTGGTTGTGGTAAATGGTTGACTCTACCTAGCAGCCTAGTTCTTCCTTTTAACAGCAAGAGGTTTCTTCCTGTTAAAAGGGAGTTTTTCCTTTCCACTGTCGTAGAGTGCTTGCTCAGAGTGCTTGCTGTTTGTTTATCTGGGTTTTCTCAGTATTGCTGTAGGGTCTTTACTTTACAATATAACGTGTCTTGTGGCAACTTGTGGCGTGGGTGTGGTCCTTGGCCAGCTGCAGAGGAGGCGTGACGCAGTGAGCTCCCGGGGCGGCGCAGGGGCGGGGTGAACAGGTGTGCTGGTATCTGACAGTGATTGTGTCTCTTTATGTGTTGGCAGTGACAGACGGAGACGGAACGTGACAGCAGAGAAAGAGAGCGCGGAGTATATGTGTCCACTACAACCCGAGCTTAATAAAAAGTTCTGCACTGTCAAAAAAGTCGCTCCGGCTGGTATTTCTTGGGTCCACCGTTACACAACTGTTGTTGTGATTTGGGGCTATATAAATAAAATTGAATTAGATATAATACAGGTCTTCAGGCCCTTCCACATTGGATTGGTTTTTTGACGCAGAGACTGTGTACATGTTTTATAGTGTCTAGAAGAATTATTTTAAAAGAGTTTCATTTTGCTTGTGATAAAATTTAAATTGATTGCTGTTAAGGTTCTGAGTCATCTTAACATCTTGATTGCTACAAACACATTTAAATGTGTTTCACACACATCGATAGAATCCTAGCTAAATATCATTGCAGAAACTTTTCCAATCATAGATGTTTTTTTCACAGTGAAGAAAAAAAGTGATTTTCTTCTTCCTGTTGTCACCTTTTCCCTTTTCTGGACTTTGGTCTCCAGTTTTGTCTTGTTTTTTTTCATGCTGAAGCTATCATGGCTTTTCCAGCAGTTTTTTAGTTGCCTTGTGCTGAGTGCCTTATAGGTAGTACAGATAACCTAAACAGAAGAGACCCGTCCCTGCTAGTGTCCGCACATGAACCTTAAACAAACCCGGTGAACCTACTAAATCCTTCCTTATTGGCTGAAGCACAGCCAGCTATATCCAATTGGATGCCATTGTGGCCTGCTGATATGTGATACCTCCCATGCTGCTCCTCAACCCTTTACCATTTTAAGTGCCTGGACCTTGGTCATGAGAATATTGATTAAGCTTGAAAATCTTTATATTATTTGCTGGTGACAATAGTATGCAAATAAATACAATATTTGTACTTAAATACTCTCCAGCATAAAAGAAAAGGTTTTCCATGCTCATTGTTTCAATTCTAAAAGCTCTTTAATGAAATGTGATCATATGTGGGTGTAGGCTGTTTTTTTTTCTTGTTTTCTTTGCTGTAATGCAAGAGGAGATCAGGTGGGCAGGCATTAGATGTAAGTAACATTTGGGATTGGCCCAAAGGTTTAAAAATAGTCAGTGAAGCAAGCCTGTGCGGATCAGCATTGTTCCATTGATCCAGGTCACTAAGTTGTGAGTGTGACCTCGAAGCTAAAGAATTAAAATGAGGCTAATCCTGGACAAACTTGTACATGTTGTGGGTATTTATAGGCTCAAAGACAGAATTAGAAAAATGGTTGCTGTGTGTGCAGGTTCAGATTAAACCAAGCAGGGTCCACTTGTTAATGAAAAAATACTGTTCATTCTTACTGACTGAAAACGTTTCCTTTTATTAATAGTACCTGCATTAACACTATAATTTGAAATTTAGTGTATACTGCATTGAATTTTGCAGTATTGTGCAAATAAGAAATAGGTGAAGTGATTAATTGAACCATGTCCAAACAAAGGGCAAAAGCAGAGTTTTTACAGGTTTAATGAGCCTGGAATTGATATTTGATATGACCACCTTTGTTCTTCAACATAGTCTGAACACTCTTAAGCTTTCTTGTATTTTATTTAAGTATGTCCAGGAATAATTTTTCAGGCTTCTTGAAAGACATTCAAAGCTCTTCTTTGGATGTTGACTTCCTTTAGTCCTGTTCTCTGGCAAGATGATCCCACACTGCTTCAACAATGCTGAGGTCTGGATTCTGTGGAGGTCAATCCATGACCGATGGTTTTCTACTGTGAGTTTTTCTATCGAGATATGCTTTTACTGCTCTTACGTTCCAGATGGTATTGCATGGTGGATCAAAATCTGATGGTACTTTCCCGTGTTCATAATTTAGTCAGTTTTGGCAAGATTTCTTGTCACTGAGGTCAATGCAGCCCCAAACCATGACAGAGCCTCAGCTGATGGTTGTAGACACACTTTCTTGCACCCTTCTCTTAACCAGCTTCTTTATGTTTGGATTCATCTCTCCATAAAACCTGTGATCACTGATTTTTTTTTTCAGTCCAGTTCTTGTGTAATTTGGCATACCTCAGCATTTTCTCCCAGTTTCTCTTAATTAGGAATGGCTTCTTGATGCCCAACTGTACACTGAGAACATTTCTGATGAGGCTTCAGTGAACATTGAAGATCCAGACGCATCTCTTGGGTCCTGTGCAATGTCTGCTGAATTTTTCTCCATTGCTTTTGAGGGCATGACATATTCTTCATCTGCTGTCAGGCCTGCCACTTGTTCTTTTGTCTTCCATTTGTTTAGTTTCAACAGGTTCTTTAAGGACACACTGCATACTATGCCACATTTTCAGCAATTAGCTCTTTGGGTATTATCGTGTTGGTACTATTTTTATGTCAGTCAAACTGTTTTATCTTTGGCATTTTTTGCAGACTGAACAAAACGAAATGGCAACAAATTATGTTTTTTCTTTGATTTTTATCAAATGCTGCTAGTAACAAAGCCCTTAAGATACAATTTAAATTTGGTTCTTTGTTAGGTTGACTGTTATGTGTAGACACAGAACTGTTTCATCCCTTGACTTGAGGGATTTTTTATGCTTGAAGTAGCTTGGAAAACTTTGAAAGTCCTTCAGAAAGCTGGGAGAACTGTTCCCCAAGACCACAGAAACAATCCAAGAAAATCTGGCTCTTTAGAAGCAAAATATCACTAAATGAGGGATGGCTCAAAACTTTTGCACAGTCCTGTAATTAGCATGTGTTTTGGCAACACAGCCATATAATGCATAGCTGTGTCTGGTGATGATGACGCTAGTGTACAAAGCCAAAGGGTCACCAAACAGATTTCCAAAGGAAGACGTAAATCACAGCCTAACTGTGAAGTACACCCAAGTACATCCTCTAAACAGAGCATCCATAATGATCACTTTACAGAATAACATATTCTATTTATAAAAGCATCTGCACTGACATACATTGGGTAGAAAGAACTTTGTGTGTGTGTGTGTGTGTGTGTGTGTGTGTGTGTGTGTGTGTGTGTGTGTGTGTTTGAACTATGTGTCATCTTGTTTTGGATGAAAGCAACTTGACTAGATTGGTAAACCCCCTGCCTCCCTCCCCACCACCACCACCACCAGGTTTCAGTATTGTGTAATTCTGTTACACAAGCAAGGGGTTGTGATGCAGATCTTCTAAGTCTGTAAGCCACTTCAATATAAAAGGAAGGTGTTATACAATATCCATTTTCAGAGCCGTGAACCGAAGCGTTGGTGGTCTGATTATTCTTGCAAATGACCTGCATTTGGGGAATGTGCGGTGCACGGTCAGCTGACATCAGGGCAGTGCGTCATCAGTGTGTCGGGTTTTGAGTTTTTCAAAGGAGGAAACTGATCTGTTGTTAGAAACGCTTCAGTCTTTTGTATCCCTTTTCTGTGAAACACATGTGATGGAGAGGTACAAGTGAACAGCTTTCAAAAATACAAAAGCCAGTGTCAGCCCTTTCTAATTTAAGTTTAAATGAAGAGCTTATATACAAGTTTTTTTTATGGGAAAGCTTGACTCTATGTAGTTCATGTTACCATTCCCCCCTCCTTCCCTCTTTAAAATCTGCATCGAGCCTCCTGCAGGGTTTATAATGAGCGCCTGGTACACACTGTTCAGCACTGCTGACGTCTGAAACCAGGGTGCAAGATCACTGCGTTAGTATGTGTGAGTTCTTGTTACATCCTTTTTTTGCATGTGAAACCAGTTTGAGTGTGAGAGTCCTCATCACATTTAGAGCACATTTTTGAGGGTTAATATTAGATTTGGGCTACGATTACTCTGGAAAATAAATGTGTCAGTGAAGGGCCTTGGTATAGAGTACAAAAGTGTGTGTGTGTCTGAGAGAGAGAGAGTTTGTGTGTAAAGTTTAATAAGAAAATGTGATTTTTCATGCGTACGAGTTCTGTGAAAGAAAGGGATGGAGAAATTAGTTTGTGTGTGTGTACAATGTCTTGCATCTTGGCATACATCTTGTATAACTTTATTTTTTCTTCTAAGCTGAACAGTGGCATTATTAGCCAGATCTTATGTAAGCCAGCTTATGCAAGCAGCTGCCTTCTCACTGCCCCCCTCCTTTATCATTTTAACTTTACTCTTGCATGCGCACACTCTCAGGGGATTTCAACAGCTAATTACACGGTGTCTCTGGGTATGTAGGAAAGCATTCTGTACTTTACAGGTTTTTTTGTTCCAGTCCAGTTCTTGAGTCATTTTGAATACCTATACTGTTCTCTTTTGTCCTCTGTCTATTCAAAGTCTTTACTTTTCTTTTTAATAAATACTTGACACTATACCAGGATGTTTTGTTTTAAGCTGTTTGGAAATTGCCTTGTTGGTGTAAAAATGCACGACGTCAAGTTATGTTATCTTTGGGTTTTGTCAGATTCAACCAAAGAAATGGGAAAGAATTATAGAAAATTATGAAGGTTTTCATGCTTGAATGATTCATAGCTCAGTGTCAATTGGCTTAAAAAAAAAAACAAAACATCCATCCATCCACTCGCTTCCGCTTATCCTTTCCAGGGTCGCGGGGGTGCTGGAACCTATCCCAGTTGTCATAGGGCGAGAGGCAGGGTACACCCTGGACAGGTCGCCCGTCTGTTGTAGCGCTAACACACAGAGACAGAAAACCATTTGAACTCACATTCACTCCCGCATTCACACCTATGGGCAATTTAGATTAATCAATGAACCTATCCCCACAAACTGCATGTCTTTGGACGGTGGGAGGAAGCCGGAGCACCTTCATACCAGCACCGTGTGGCACGGTGGTTAGCGCTGTTGCCGCACAGCAAGAAGGCCGGGGTCTTTCTGTGTGGAGTTTGCATGTTCTCGCAAAAAAAACAAACAAAAAAAAACATTCCTCTGAAAATGATGAGATACAATGACTGGACTGTAAATCAGTGAAAAAGCAGCCAATGTCCAAAGAAAAACTCTAAAAGTTCTTCAGAACTGCCGATCAAAACCACTTCAAAATATTTTGGCTTCTTGGGAGCAAAATATAAAGAAATGACTCGGTCGTTAACATTTTTGCACAGTTCTACATGCTACAAATATTTTAAAAATGTATGTACTTATTTATTTGCTTGTGTTTTTAATTAGTTTTGCTAATATCTGTTACATGAAGATAGAACATGACTTAGAGATATTTAAGTACAGAGTTTCCATGTGATTTTTTTTTTCACACCCACAACTGCATAATACTGGGGAATTCAAAATGCCCATCATTCACACATTTATTATGTTTCAAAAAGTACCATATAAAGATTCAAAATATCATGTCAGATTTGACCTCTGACCTCTCGTTGAAGGTCAATAGATTGATCTGAAGGTCAAAGTGATAATAATGGTATAGTATGTGTTTGGAAGTAGTGCAAAGCAGAAGACTTCGTCTGAATAGTCTGTATGCAAGAGGCCTGAGTGGCGGAGGTTACTCAGACCATGGCTCAAATTGGTGAGGTGAGTGGGCAGGGGTTGAGTGTGGGGGGGGGAGGGGACAGTCTGCATGGCCCAGGGGAAGAAGCTGTTTGTGAGTCTGAAGGTGTAGGACCGGATTGATCTGAGGCGCCAACCAGAGGGCAGCAGGTCAAACAGATGGTGAACGGGGTGCTGAGACAGGAGGCTCTGGCGATTGCCTCCAGGGGTGGCAGAGGGCAGCAAGTGATTTTTTTTGGGGGGGGGGCAGTGTTAATTACCCTTTGACCAGCCTTCCTGTTCTCAGTTGTGGACCCTGCGGACCAAGACCAGCGGCAGCTTCTAGTTCATATTAGTCCAGGTTGAGCTCCTCTGCAATTTTCAGACTGCTGTTGGGGGTTGGGGAGCTCTTGCGTTTGTAGTTGGTGAGGGCTTTGATGCCTCTCCACAGCTGGTGGGGGTTGTTGACTGTGAGGAAGCTCTCTGTGCTCCTCCTGTAGCCCTCCTTGGCCTGTTCAAAGCCCCTCCTCAGGTTGACTGTAGCAGTGCTGTACAGAGAGCTGTCCCTCAATATGAAGGCTGAGTTACGAGTCCTGATCAGAGCCTGTACCTCACTTATCATCCAGTTTTTTTCAGTTATGAAAAACCCTGATGGTTTTGGTCACTGTCACATTCTCTACACAGCACTTAATGTAGAAAAGGACACGCTGAGTGAAGGTCTACAGGTTCTCCTGTTTTTTTCAGGGCACTCAGGCGGACATGCACCAATGGTGCGCATCCTGCCCCAAGTGTACAGCTGGTGAACCAGTCGACCATTCCAAAAGTGCCTTTAGGCCCACTATCATTAATGGAGGTCCCATTTGAGCACATTGGCATGGACCTCATCAGGCCATTTCACTGGAGTGCACGGGGATATCGCTTTGTATTCGTTTTAACTGTTTATGCAACACAATATCCTGAACCAGTGCCACTGCGCACCATTTCCCCAAAGAGTGTGGCACAGGTGGTGTTTCAGGTCATCTCCTGAGCCAAAAGAGATACTGGCTGATCAGGGCACATAAGTTCATATCTCGCACACTAAAAGAGCTATATGAATTACTGGGCATTAAATATGTCGCTGGTAAGACCCTCAGCTGTTTGCAGTGTGGGAGGTGCCTCAGACCTCCATGGGATTTCTCTGGGATTTGAATTTGGCAGAAAGCCGCCGGGGGTGTTGGACTTGATTAAAGAAAACTGGGAGAAAGGTCCAAGCCCGGCTAAAAATGAAATTCAATATGTTTTGGACCTAACAGCAAATCTGCACACATTTGGGAGGTTATGACGGGAAAATTTGCGTGAGGTATGGCAGTTTGATGCTTTCCCCATACCCCGGCTCAATGAGCTCCTGGCACAGTTAGACACAGCTCACTTTTTCACGACACTGGATTTAACCAAGGACTACTGGCAGATTCCCTTGTCTGCAGAGTCTAAGGAAAAAACGGGTTTCTCCACTGAGTACGGTTTTTACCAATTTGTCATACTTCCATTTGGCTTACTCAGAGCCCGTGCCACCTTCCAGCACCCGATGACCAAGTGCTGCATCTTACAGGCTGCTTATGCTGCCGCCTACTTGAATCACATCATCATCCACCTTAACACTTGGCTGAAGCATGTGCAGCAGGTGGCCATGGTCCCGGAGTCCCTGACGCAGCGGTGGCTCATGGCAAACCTGAAGAATTATGCGGTTGTACAGAGGGAGGTACAGTATCTGGGGTACCACTTGGGAAGTGGACAGGTGTGTCTACAGGTGGATAAAACAGAAGCCATCCCATCCTGGCCACATTCCAAGACCAAAACAGAGGTGAGGCGGTTCTTGGGGCTGGCTAGTTATTACTGCCAGTCCGTGCCCGGCTTTACAGATCTGACTGGCCCCTTGACTGATCTCACCTGAAAGGCTGCCCCAATTTGTGTCACAACGGGACTGCACGGACTCACGCGCAGGCTCTAAGTTTTGAAAACACAAGAGTCTTTATTACAGCAACACCAGGTGATCTATTTACAAAGGTGAGGGGAAAGCCAGGCTCTGGGGGTCCACACACAAATGGGAAAGATGCAGAAAGTCCACACACACTCCATCCACGCCTCACGCTCCTCTTCACACTCCACGTACACTCGATCGCTCGGGAAACACAAGGGTTGGTCCAGGGAATCTGTACGCAGAGACACGAAGGGATTACAAAGGAAGATCGCTGAGAAACACTCTAGAGTGAACTGAGCTGGGGTTACACTGACGAGGGTCGGCAACGGTCCAGCGACGAGAAACACAGAGCTGCCATCTTAAAAAGGAGCTGGAACACTCTCAGGTGATGAGCCACAGGTGCGTGATTGCGACCAGGTGCGTGGGCCAAGGGCAGGAGCCCACAAGTGAGCTCCGCCCAGGCAGAGGGAGGAAGGAGAGAGAGGAAGGGAGAGAGCAGGAACAAAAATGAAAATACAAACATATGTAGCCATACTGAGCCGACCAGGTAGGCACAGGGACCCTGACAATTTGGTCCAGTGGATGGAGCAATGCCAGATGGTGTTCGTCCAGGTTAAGACACGACTAACTTTTCTCTCCCTTTTATTCTGCAGACTGACGCCTTGAACAGAGGGCTGAGGTCCGTTTTGTCCCACCAGAAAAGGGGGACGGGGTTCAATTATTTATATCAGTAGGAAACTCTTTGAGCAGGAGGCCAGGTACAGCACAGTAGAGAAAGAGCGCCTGGCCATCCGGTGGGCGGTCGACACTCTTCCTTATTACCTCCTGGTCGGCCCTTTCTCCCTCTGTTCAGATCATGCCCTGCTGCTGTGGCTCCATCGCACAAAGGATCCCAACATCCGGATCACCTGGTGATATCAGACTCTCCAGCCTTTTAATTTCTATGTGGTCCATAGGCAAGGGGTGCAGGTGGCTGTAGTGGATTTTCTCTCCCGGCAGGGTAGGCTAGGCCAGATGGCTCCCTGGTCTACGTCAGGCGATGGGGGTATGTGGTAGAGTGTGGTTTGTGGCTCAGCTGCAGGGGAGGAGTGGAGCAGTGGGTTCAGGGTGTGTTGTCAGGGGAGGCTGACTCATACAGCTGACCCCCATGATCTGATCATGTCTCCCCATTTGAATATGTCACTGGGACCAGATGACAGAACTGTGCGTGGCGTGAAACAGGAGGACAGCTGGAAAGCTGTTGCAAAGACAGTCTGTAATAAAAGCAGTCAACCTACAATGCTATGTGCGTGGGCACTTTATCACAAGAACGAAGAAAAAAAAATGAATACATGCAAAATATAATACTAATTTATTTTTTTTAAATGAAACACGGCCTAGAGAGTGAGCTCCTTTGTTGGAGTGCTTCTTGTTATTTTTGCAACCTTCAAGATAAGTTATGCTAAATGTCCAAAATATCAAAATGTTTTAAAACAACAAATGCGTTGTAAGGCTTTTAACAATAAGTATGAAAATAACTTCACCCCCCCAAAAAAGTGTAAGATGATAATATCTTTTAATAACAACTGCATTGGTTCCACGTCTTTTTTGTAATCTCATGTCAGTCCAGACCATAGTGTTGTTCGGGGGGGTTGTTTTGTTTTTTAGCAAGAGAAATTTAGGCTACTTCATCCCCTCCCCTGTGGTCATGGGGGTGGTGTTTGTAGGACATTACACAGACTGCTCCCCTCCCCCTGCCTCTCCAGCCAGGACCCCGTCTTTGTTCATCTACACCGTCGCTCTGTATCTTTTATTTGTTTTTTCTGTGCTTTTCATATTTTCCCATTAAGAGCGTCCTCTTCCCATATTCACAGAATTTAGATTACCGCTCGCTCTGTTTGGCCAAAAGTAATGCTGTCCTCCACAAAGCCTTATCGGCTGAATCATACGTCCTTGGAATCCCTCCTTGGCCTGCTGTTTGAGGTTACATAAGGTAGAATTGTACAGAAAGAGGAACACAAATGGCTTTTCTTTTAAATTTTCAACCCTGCGTATGCAAGTACTTTCAAGAGAATTTCAACCGTCTCTGTGCTTTTAAAGGTTCACAGCAGCAGCTTTGGTGCAAAGGAAGAACTCTTTCCACAGATACTGAATTTGAAAGACTTTTGCATTCTTCTCTTGCTTTGCAATACTGACGAGGAGGTGAAAAGAAAAAAACATAAAGGGAAAAAACAACACTGAAAGTTTTGCAAAGAAAAAAGCTCTGCTTAAACTGCGAGTGTTCTATCATCTTTTTGTGCATTCATCTCTTCTTTCAGGTGGTACACCAGGCTTTAAATGACGATGCACGCACATGTTTGAGTTGCACGTTAGACACTTAGACATTGTGGTCTGCAGCAGTGTTGCTCCAGCTGCACAGTTTCATAAGATTTGTATAAAATTTTGCTTCTCCAACATTAGTGTAGTCCATTGTGAGTCATATGAATGGGCAAAATTGACCACAGTCTGGCGTGCATTATCCACTGGGGGCAGCAGGCATTCCTTTAGCAGCTAAAAGAAACAGAAGACTAAAGGCAGTGAATTGCCCTCTCTGACAGCTGGAAGTTGACTCACACATTGGTGTTTCATCTGTGGTGTGTTGGGGTCAGATCACTGCCAAGCTTTGTAAGACATGCAAGTTAGCTTTGACAAACAGTTTGCTGTTACACTATCTCTTACCGTACACTACTAAATCTCCATTTGCACTATTTGCCTTTTTGCACCACTATGCCTTCTTACTTGAATATTGTTTATTGTATATTGCATAGCTTTTTTTTGTTATACGTAAAATTGTATTGTATTTATTTAAATTTTTACTTTTTAATTATTTTATTTGCATTTTTCTAATCACTAGGGTTTGAGAGTAACGCAATTTCTATTCTGTGTATGTCCTGTACATGTGGCAGAATTGACAAATAAAGTTGACTTGACTTGACTTGACTAAACAGCAGCACGGACACCTGAACAAAATCTAGTGCAAGAGTGCTGCAAAAAAGAAAGAATCCTCCCTTTGTGCTCACCTCAGCTAGGCTTGAGGCTATAATTTGTGGGAAATGATCTCATTTTAATGTGAGCCTGTAATTTTGTAAGTATCCTTCACAGTCCTGAATCAATATTCAGGGTTAGGAAAAAATGGCTGAATGTGAGTTTCACAACGTTAGTACAGGCCTGTTGCATAGGATTGCATTATATTTGAACAGGTGCCGTCTTGTCCACCTTCAGAATGTTAAAACGGGTCATCTTAGGTAAGAAAGTTTCTTGCCCAGTACAGCTGGGGCTGCTTAGAGTAGCAGACATATACTGCATGTGTGTTATGTAACAGTTATTTTATAGCCTGAAGGCCTGACATAAACAGAATAGTTTGGCCTCCTTTCCACTGGTATATAACGTTACATAAAGCTTGATGGCATTGAATCAAGTGTCCCCTTTTTAGGGGGGGGAGGAGCTGGATTCGACTTCTGAGTAATGAAACAAGCTGTACAGTATTTCTGCTGGAGTTCATGTGACCTACTTTTAAATATAAGTAAAGTACTTTAACTTATCTGAATTTGAATCTACAGCCCGGCTGGGACCAATTTTTGTGGCATTTCTATGTCCCCGTGTTTGTATGGTTTCTGTACGGCTACTTCGACCTTTTCTCCCAGCCCGAAGACATGCATGTTAGTGTAATTTGTGATTATGAATTTGGTGTAGGTGTGAATGGTTGTCTGACTCTCTGTGTAAGCTCTGCAACAGACTGACAACGCACCCAGGGCGTACCCTGCATCTTGCCCTATGACGGCTCTGATAGGCTCCAGTCCCACTGCAAACCTGGAGTGGATGTGGGAGAAGATCAGTGGATGGCTAGATGGATTATTATCACAGCTACTCATTGGTTTTAGTGCCAAAAATGTGGTATATTGCACTGTCACATGAACAGAACACCTACGAGTCTATGAGCAAAGTAATTCTGGTCCTCGTTGTTCACCCAGATTCAATGCAGCTCTTAGAAGAAAGATGGGATGGTTGGAAAAAAGCTAAATTTGACTCTAAATGAAATCAACAGGGCAGTGCTTTCACTTTTACGCTCTGCTACAGTAAATTAAAACATCTTTGCCAACAAATGAAGCATTTATTCACTCGACCTTTAGGGCATCGCTTAGAAGCAAAGTATAAAGTCTTACTCAATTCATTGTACCTGCATGGATTGATGTGAATAGATCTTTTGAATTTAAAATGAATACAATTGTGCTCAGAATATAGGATAACTAAAAAATAAATATGCCATTGCAGAATGCTACTAAATCCAAGGCAGCACTATCTGGAAAAAAAGGCTCACAGACTGTTTACCAGTTTAGAAAAACCGGAGGTGGTGACACGTCTTTCGCCCAGTATGTTGAACACTTACCCGAAGCCTTCGTTACTCACCGTGTCTCTGTGGATGTATACCCTGACATGCTGCAGAGGCTCACTTTTATGGAGATCTGAGTAGATGTTGGATAAAATCACATTAGCAAGCATTGCCCTGTGTTCTTGGCCTTCATGCATTAATTATACCGCAGTTTGTGGTGTGTGTGTTTTTTTTTTTCACATGGTTGAATAAGTTATTTGTGTTGCTTTGCCTTGCAGACACACCTCCACAGCACTCTCTGCATATGATTTCTTCCTGGTTAACATCAGTTGCACTAAATCCAAAGTATTTCCAAACAACAGAGGGTGATCTGCTTGGAGTGACAAGCTCTTTGACTTCTGCTGTGCCAGGCATTTAAATTTAATTGTATATCTGTCTTAATCTAGAGTTACTCACTCTGACTACTCCTGGAAACCTCAGGCTGCATGGTACAGGGAACAGCTGTGATTGGCATATGCAGGCGCTTATTCAGGGAGCGTTTTACTTGTTCTATTGGCAGAGTATGCTTTTTTTAATTTATTTTTTATATTGCACGATCATGCTCTTTTAATTACGGGAAGCCAAAATTGTGATTGAGATTAGAATTATATGTTCTTTCCAGCTCTGGATTCTTGTGATTCGTTTTTTCTGTTTCTGGTCTTCACACTCTGCTTTTAATGATTTTACCTTTTAACACTCAAAGAATCTTTTTTTCTGTACTGAAGACAACATCTTCAGTGTTCGTAATCACTTAAAATTGCTGTCAGACTGAGGCTTTCGTAAAAGTAATGCTTTTAGCAGTCTCATGACACAGGCTTTTCCACGTCAGAATCCTGTCTTTTTTTGATAGAGTAGATGCACAAACGGTGTGTTCTGCTCCAAGTACCGCATGCTTGTTCTCATTTTAACAGCAGTGTGATCTTCCAGCAGTGGTTAGTTTGGAACAACTGTGTCGTCGTCTCTGATGCATACATACTTCTATACAGAAAATTATGCAAAGGAAGCAAATTTTGAAATTACCTGAAAATAAACTCTTGCTCTATTGAAGATGGGTACATTGTCACTTGCTGTGCTAATTACAAAAAGGCATTATGCCCTTTACGCCCTTTATTTAGGGGAAATATTAAGTAGAAAGAGTATATGGTGTCTGTGTGAGTGAGAGATTGAATATTGGTTGCATTGTCACTAGAAAGTCCGAGTGAGAGGGGGGTCGTGTGGGATGTTTGGCCTTAGGTCAAATCCTATCCTCTACCAACTGTTAATGCTGGTTTCTGTTAACCATAAAGTGTGTCTGTAAGTTTCAGCAGGAAAGTGCATTTTCTGTCTTCATCAGTGGTGCAGCTGTGACTGCCGGTGTGAGTCCTTGAGCTGATTTGAGGAGCTTTCATGGGAAGATGAGCTGTAGATTTCATTTATTTCTTGACTGATCACGAGTGAATGAGATGCAATGAGAGGATGATGATCACTGTGGTTTCCACCGTGCTGCTGTCAAATCAACTGCACTGCAATTTCAGTCTTTCCCATCAGAGATTTAGGGGGAAAAAATCAGCAAATTCTTTGCTTGCTGGTTTTTAGGCCCAGCAAACCAATCCATGATGTTTAGCTTTGCTTTATGAAGCTGGTAAATCGACCTGTGGGACCAATAAGTCGGCTTGGCTGGAGCTACCTGTTGTGCAATGTGCTGAGTAAAGTTATGCAAGGTGAGCTGGCAGATGATCAAGAGTGAGCCTTGCTGTGATAATGCTGCGTCTGGACTCGTCTAAGTGGGCGCGCGCATTATTTAAAGCCTTCATCTTCATCCAATAGAGAAAAAAGGTCATGGTTTTAGCTTGTGCAGCTAAATGCAGGTTTAGGATCTATTTTTGCTGGTCAAACACTTTTGTGAAGCCTTTTTTTTTTTCATAATATTGCTCAAGATTTCTGCAGTAAGGATCATATCTGTGGCAGTGAAACTTTACATAGGGGTTAAATATTCTTGTTTGTAGCAGAATTATATTGATATACCGGTAAAACAAAAAAAGGGGAAAAAAGAGAGCAAAACTTTGCTTTTACTGATCCACGCCGGGTAATGAAAGGCACATCTGCTCTGTGATCCTGTGAGCAGCGTTGGTGTAATTTTTCTCCCGCTCCTACAGAGAGATAAAGAGAGCTCTTTATGTCTCTCTTTGTGGCTTTTTCTCACTGGCTTTGTCTGTCTGCACTGTAGTTCTTTCTTTCATTTGCAGGTCAAGATCCTTATAATGTCTCTCTTAAAAAGCTCACATCCTGTCTTCTTAGAAAATTTAAATCCATGTTCTCATTGCCTGATTTTAAGATAACATTGTATTTTTCCACACCTTCTCTTTCAAGGCTACATGATTATGGCCAAAATGATTATCACGATTATTTAGTTGTTTCAGACATTTACATTTTTTTTGTCTGTCTTTCTTTTAACTTAGTGTTCATCCAGACTGCAAACTTGGATGTAACGGCTGTGATTGGCACGTAGTCGAGGATTTAGGGAGCGCTTGATTTGCGTCTGTTTTGCATCCTATCAACGAAGCATGCATTTTCAGTATCGCTCGATCATAAATTAAAATTTGATGAATTGAGCAGCCTTACTCTCTTATCGTTCAGCATTTTTTTAGTATTTGAGCCCCTTACCTGCCTTTCCTGGACGTAGCTAAAAGGGTTTAAACAGTGGGGCACTAGTTTTTTATATTTATTTATTTATTGGGCTGACATGAAATAAGCTGTATTTTCTGCAGACGTTTTTATTTATTACAACATGATTATTCTAGAAGAATGGAAGATATCTCGAAATCTTCTGATCAGTAGCCAGGAGCTGTTTTTTGCCTGACCAGAGAATAAAAATGACCAAGTTACATCCCATATTTTGGAAAACTCTGAGATTGTGTGACAGATTTTACCCTTTATATGTGTTTTTAAGCACCAGATGAAAACTGGACTGATACAAAGTCAGGTAGGGCATTTAAAGGATTTAACTACCTGCTGATTACAGAGCTAAATAATCTCTTATCTAATGGTTTATTAGTACTGTGTAATGTGTGTGTGTCTGTACATATCATCCCTTACATCTTCCTTTTCAAACTGTGCTGAGAGGCACAAGGAGCAAAGAGCCATCACTTTCTGTTCCTTAAAAACTGTGTTCTGTCAGTTTGTGTGTGTGTGTGTTTATAGTTGTTTATTGTGTGTTTTCTATATTTCAGGTGTAGATTTGCTGGCCATGCTGAGGTAGCAGCGGCCTTTTAGGTCAGGATGTCTGATGATGAAATCGAGTGGTTCAATGGGAAGGAGAGAGAGATCTGCTACATCAGTGATGCGGACGAAGACAATTATCGAGACGATGAAGATGAGGGTCAGCTGGGTGAGTCACGTTAGTGAATGAAGACCATCTCACCTGCCTGTGTTTTGTTGCATCTTATACAAAGATGCAAGTGAGTCGGGCTCAGGATCAATGGGTTATTTCAATTTGAATAAACCAAAATTATCCTCTGAATTTATAAATGACAAGTACAAAAAGCCGTTTTACCAAAAATGAGTAAAGTGAAAAAAAAGAAACGTGTGTGGACTGAGGAACTTTGATAAAAGAAAGCATTTTGCTTTTATTCCTTACTGATCAAGAATTAAGAGCACATTACAAACGACTGCAGATTCTTCAGTAAATTTCACAGATTTTTTTTTTCTGGGTAAAATAATTCAGTTTATATTTAATAAAACTAAAAGACTGTTTGTCAAAGCAATAAACCTCAAGTTTTTACAGTTTTCAGTCTGAATGGCCACGCCTGTAATTGTAGGTCCTTTAAGTTTAAAAAGTTGAGTTACCCAAAAAAAGCAACAAAAAACAAGCCCCAGGGCAGTTATTATGAAGCCCTAAAGTAGCTTTAAAGAGTAATCTGTAGCTATAAACATGATTTATTATGTAACATAGGAGCATTGTAACAGAGGAGTCTAGTGGGATTGACTCACTTTTGGAGCCAGGCTCAAGTGGCCTCATCTTTCAGAGCCGTCTGAATCTACATGATTGTGAAAGTCACCTATAAATATAATGACTTGCAGTTTTTAACAGAATCTAACGACGATGCCGCCTCAAACAGAGTTTGTGGGTGGGCAGAGAAAAGTTTAATTCTCTCTTTTGTTATTCAAGTCTACATCTGACACAAATGACAGCAGCTACTTTCTCTGCTTTGTCATCTAACTCACATGTAAACAGACACATTTTCGCAGAAGCCACCAAATAACTGAAGTGACCCAGCAGCTTTATTCTCTGTATGTGACCAGACCGGCTCTCCTCAGCAGCCTCTGCTGTTCTGTCCTCCCTCAGGAAACAAACCAAACTCTCATCTCCACCTCTTCTCTTATTTCTTCTTTTGCCAGTATGTGTTACATAACCTGGTGAATCATCTATTAGCTCTATTAAATGCAGAGGTGTGTGTGTGTGTGTAGGAGGCATGATTTAAACTTTGATTGGATAACTTCAGTGACATCACAAAGGGCAAAGTTACAGTTTTTTACAGACGCTAGGACACATTTCTCAATACTTAGGTCACGTTTGCAAAACTCCTCGCACAGTGAGCACAACAGAAGTCTATGTGGGCTAAACTGAGGACCAGTTATCATTGTTTTGGCACAAAATGCATTCAATGACTACATCTCTCAAATTTCATGAATTATCTTCTCACTCAGACACAACAACTGCCAAAAATCTTTGTACGTACAGGACATTTTGCATGTGCTTACATACTGTTTTCAAAACTGTTAAACTTATGGCCAAAACAATAACACAATGCAAAACTTGAAAAGACAGCAAAATTCAACAGCAATATTTTATTGAAACATATTTTAAATCTAAAAATGCAGTTTAACCAGCCACAGCTTATTCTCATTGTAGATGAACATCTACACAGGTGTTACTCCTTCAATTTTTCAACTCCTTCAATTCTGGCATGCCAGCAGATTCTTTCCTAGGTGTATTACCCTAGATGACATAAGATGTGATGTGGATGAGAACCTGTGGCCAAATGGAGAAGACCGAGTAGATTAGCATTACTATTGTATGTGTATCAGTGGATGGTGTGTATACAAATTCTTGTATTTTGGGATTACTTAGTGCAAAAAAATAAAAATACATAAACAAATATTAACGAATTCTGCATGATGTCTGATTCATTCCAGTAACATATATTGAAATTATAAACAGAGATGTGTCCTTGTTTTACACAAGAAAACACTGTGTAATGCTACATGTTGTTAGTGTTTTTCAGGTCATTGTTTTGTGGGTGACAAAGTGTGTTTGTCGGCTGTCAACCTTTGCTAGTGTTCTGGAAGAATGAGTTTATTTGAGACCTGAATGAAGTGTTTTGGTAGTTGTAGTGCATTTTGAATGTGAAATAAACTGCTTTGCCAAGCTGACGGTCAGTTAGGAGGATTGTGTGAAGAGTTTTGCAAAAGTGACCTAAGTATTGAGAAATGTGTCCTAGCGTCTGTAAAAAACTGTAATGTTTTTTCCCTGCAGTATTTACATGTTTTAGGATTTCTACCGAAATCTAAAAACTCATTGTTCACTGATGTGACGTCTTAATTTGTTGTTGTAAAAGCAAAGACAAAGAATGGGAGATTAACTGAAGGAATCACAGTGTCCTTGAATTTTAATTCTTCGTTTTCCTTTTTTCTCTAATGTGCTTGTGTGTGTGTGTGTGTGTGTGTGTGTGTGTGTGTGTGTGTGTGTGTGTGTGTGTGTGTGTGTGTGTGTGTGTGTGTGTGTGTGTGTCATTAGAGGATGCGCCTGGGCTTGACTTTGATTTTTGTGGGGACTTACCTTTGAGTTTATGGTTAGGACTTGGGTTTAGGTTAAGGATGAGATTAGGGAAGGGATCATGTAAATGTGTGTGGTTGACTCCTTTTGTCTCAGTTTCATTTTTATTTACCATCCAACCATAATGACTGTATAGTTGAGCATACTCAAAGCTAACCAAGTACCCACTGTGTGTGTACACAAACACTACACTACAGGTCTCCTTCCTTGTCTTGTGAGTGCCTTTGCTCTTTGTTTTTTTTTTTTTGCCTTCTTTGGTTTCTGACCAAAGACGGCAGGTTTTTTTGTTTTGTTTTTTGCAGCGAACCCGGAGCCTTTTCGAAACGATGACACATTTTAGATATGTGATGCAGTCATGTGACCAATTAAACTAAGATAGCGGAGGGCATTATACAGCACTTGTTTTGTTTGCTCTCAATTTTGACAGCCCTATTAAAGATTAATATCAGTCTGTACAAGCTCCAGATAGCTTTTCTTCAAATTCAACTTTGTACTTTTGTGTTACTTGGAGCAACAACTCCACCTCAGTGTTAGTCCATTTAAAAAACTCGGTGCTTTTCCTCAACATTTTGTCGGAAAGTAAATAAACGGCTGACAGAAATGAGGCAGGCCGAATCTTCTTGCATTTTACGCATGTGCAGTACTGGAACGTGAGCATTTTCAGCCATTTCAATGTGGACGCACAACTCTGTGAAAACAACTGAAAACAATAGTGTGGACGCAGAGCGTTTTCAGATGAAAACGCCATTTTCAAATTTATTCGGGCTAGTGTGGACGTAGACTAAGACAGCTGGGATAGCCTCCGCGACCCTGACAAGAATAAGCAGAAGAGAACTGAATGTGAAATAGATGCAGCGATTTTTTGAAACGTGCAAGTGTCATGTAAATACAGTATATACGGCAAAAGCAAAGTTTGTACAATTCTAATGAGCTTGAAGATCAATATTTGTATGACTAACTGCAGCACAGCCTGAACTCTCTTAGGCAGCTTTCTTGTCATTTCTTTCAGGAATAGGTCTCCAGGTTTCTTGAAGGACATTCAAAGCTCTTCTTTGAATGTTTCTGCCTTTTGTTCTGTTCTCTGTCACACACTGTTTCAGTAGTGTTTAGTCCTGGGCTCCGGGGAGCTAATCCAAATTTTCACATTTGGATTCATCATTCCATTAGACCTGTTTTTAAGGACAGGGCTGTCAGTTACTGTTCATCTCTTCATCATATACCATGTTTTTGGCTCTTTAGAAATAACCTTGTTGGTTAAAAAATGCTATTTTGTGCCTGTCATACTGGCCTTTTACCTATATTCAACTAAAGTACACTTTTGTAACAGGCTGCTAGCCACAAGTCCCTAAGGGGTACAGGTTAAAACTGGTTTTCAAATTTTTTTGTTGTGTAGACACAACACCGGTTTATCTGATGAGTTCAGTGACTTTTTTATGCTTGAATGATTCATAGGTCAGTCTTAAGTGGCTTTAAAAAAAACAAACAAAAAATAAGATTCCTCTGAAAATGGTCATGTACAAGGACTGGACCTAAAATGAGTGAAAAAGCAGCCAGTGTTGAAAGTAGAGATGGACCGATCCGATATTACGTATCGGTATCGGTCCGATACTGACCTAAATTACTGGATCGGATATCGGAGAAAAATAAAAAATGTAATCCGATCCATTAAATATCACGAAAGCACCTCACAAAACTTGCAACACGCCGTAACTCACCTCAGAACGTTAGCACGTCGGAGCAGTATGCATCACGTGATAGAGCGGCTGTGGCATGCGGGACCTGTCGGTGGTCTGGATAGCATTTGGAGCTTCGCTAGCAACCCGGCATTTCATCTCCGACAAAGTTATCCCCGAGAGAAGTAAAGCAAGTGTGTAAGTCCATCTCTGAATGTTTGTAAAGCATTCCTGCGTTAAGCTTAACAAACGACTGCCTCTCCTGCTGCTAATCATGAAACTGCTTAACGATCAGCTGATCGGCTTTTCTGTCGCGAGTCCGTGTCTCTAGTTTGCTTTTGGCCCACTTTGCACCAGAAAGAGGAAACCAGCGGCTGAACAACAGCAGCACGTTTAAGCTTGATAAGCTGTTGTTAGAATGTATTTAATATTACTTTCTACTCGAGGATCTTTTTCTACGTAGCTGACGCTGGTAACTGTGCAGGGGCGGATCTAGCAAAGTTTAGCCAGGGGGGCCGATAGGACATTAACAGGGAAAAGGGGGCACAAAGACATACTTTTCTTTCTTATTCTCATTTAAAATGTCTAGCTTTTAATAAATAATTATCTGACACCCAAAGTTTTAATTTGATGTAAAATGAATAGAAGTCAATTACTGTATATAGTGACTATTAAGTCTAATATATATACCCTAGTAAGCTATAGTACTTTTTCCTTTGGGAAGGTACCATCTGTGCAGTCTGCAATTTTGTTGAAGAAAGATGTTGAATCTATTTAATATTTCTTGAAAAATAATTGATTTCTGTGCATTTTTTTTCACACTGCATCAAATTAAGGTTGATTACGTCGATTAAGCATCATGAGGTGGAGTGTGAGGGGTGGTTCCCTATTTTTTATTTATTTATTTTTGTTGTTGCTGGGAGTTGGAACCCTATTAGTTAGGTTGCTTAATATTTATGCTAAGTACTCTTTAAAATACCAGAATAGGGAGGATGGTGTAGGTTTAAGTTTATTAGATTGATCAGTATTGCTGAACTATGAAATATTTTTTTTGCATACAGGTATAACAGAATAGCTTTAGTGTAGTTGTTGTTTTAAACTTGAGTATGAACTTATACAAAATGCAGCAAGATATTTAAAAAACAGTTTTGTTGATTAAAAAACACTATATCGGATTCATATCGGTATCGGCAGATATCCAAATTTATGATATCGGTATCGGTATCGGACATAAAAAAGTGGTATCGTGCCATCTCTAGTTGAAAGAAAAACATTGAAAGCCTGGAGAAGTGTGGCTCAAGACCACTTCAAAAATAACAAAGTCGAGTTCCTTGGAAGCAAAATATAAATTAATGAAGGGGCGTCTCAAGACTCACTCGTACTGTGCAAAATCTTCCGTAACATTTGTTGAATTCTTACATTTTGTCAATTTAGAACAAAAGCTAGCATCTGTTTAAAAAAACAAAAACAAAAAAACCCCCAAAGTGATCATGTCATATTTTTTATGCCTTTTTTGTCATCTTTAAAAGTTTAGAAATGATCTTTCTTGATTTAAGCAGAGTGAGAATTAGACCTCTGTCATATCTGTATCCTACAAAACTGGACTTTCTTGAACACCCACTTTGCTAACATGAGACTGTTTGGATTGATATTACGTTGGCTGTGAGCACACGGAATGCCTTAAAATAGGTGTTTAAAATTATTCGTTCAAAAATAATAATAATAATAATAATAATCAATTGCATTTATATAGCGCTTTTCGGGGCCCTCAAAGCACTTTACATTTCCACTATTCATTCACTCTCACATTCACACACTGGTGGAGGCAAGCTACAGTTGTAGCCACAGCTGCCCTGGGACAGACTGACAGAAGCGAAGCTGCCATATCGCGCCATCGGCCCCTCTGGCCATCACCAGTAGGCGGTAGGTGAAGTGTCTTGCCCACGGACACAACGACGGAGACTGTCCAAGCAGGGGCTCAAACCGGCAACCTTCCGGTTACAAGACGAACACCCAACTCTTTGAGTCACGATCGCCCTTTTCCTTAGTGTAAGAAGCTTTATGGGAGCTTCATATCCACATACTGGTTAATTCAGGTGGTTAGTTTAGTTTAGCTTAGTACATTACACCTAGTTGTTGCTGTTAACTAAAAAGCAATTTCTCTCACCAACCAATTTTGTGAATTTTGTTTTTAAAAAACAGCCATTTAAATATTTGTTGTGCTTTGTTGTTGTGTATTTATATGCTAAGTGAAAATGAAGCTACCAGTTACACAGTTTATAGCAGTGTATCAGTATTCACATCTTACACTCAAGCAGAAAGTAAATGAGCCTATTAATTTTTCCTTTTTTTGTTCTTTTCCTCCAAAAGTCTGAAGCACCATTCAACAAGATTCTTGCTGTTGCTTAACAACAGCAAGCTTTGGTCAGTTAAACTACACTTAAGTCTCAGCCGCAGCTCTGCTCAGTCTAAATGAGTGAGTAAGTAAGTGTGAGTAAGTAAAGAAGATGTTATATGTAGTTGGCTCTGTTTACAAATGTAACGTTTATTCCGGTGGTCAGTGGGGAAATTCCTTTTTGGCGTGTAGTGGTGAGTACTGTATCTCTGCAGGTCTTCAGCTCTTTTAATAATTCCTTGAATGGCCATATCTATCTTGTGGAATCAGAGATCTGGGAGTGGGTAGAAGCGCATCGTGCTCGAAGTTTGCAGCCTGTGGAGACCTTTTTGGGCTTCTCATCACTGTGAGTCAGTGTTGGATAACCCTGTAATGTGACAGATTGCTTGTTATGTTTGGGCCTGAGCAGCAGCAGAGAACTAAAACACACACACACACACATACACACACACACACACACACACACACACACACACACACACACACACACACACAGAGGCTGTACATGTTGTCCTAATTACATCAGAACTCTGTTAGACTCTGTAATGGCAGCTCTGCAGTAATATGGACTCTGAAAGAGTGTCTGTGTTTGTGAGGCAGAGGGCAATGATGATGGACACTTAATCATCCACCAAAGGAGGTTCAGGTCTTTGCGCGTCCCTGCTTGGTCAGGTTTATAAAACATTTTACCACAACAGTTGTGCAACACTTTGTATAACTGACCCAGCATATCAGCAAAATTGGCAGACGCCGAAGGCGACAGAACTGGCTTTGTGAGGTTACCTTAGGAGGTCCTGATGGGTGAAAACAAGTTTGTTTGGAGTTTGTAAGCTGTAGCTGAATGTACAAGACTTTCTTTTTATACTCTTGAAAGCATGTGCTCAACAGGTCACCATGACTCTCCTTAACATAGGTGACTTGTTTTCAAGTTGGAGTTGTATGTACATGTATGTTGTAGGTTAGGATGGACAATGTTCATGTAGCTGAAAATCTTTTGTTACCTTTTAGTGTATTATCTATCTCCTGCCTAAAAAAGTGTCTTCTTTTAGTCGTGCGATATCGGATCGGCACCTCAGATCGGTCCAATCCCGACTCTAATGGATGTGTGGCGTGTTTGCAGCTGATGTAATCCAGTTCTTTCTTGGTTCGGGCTATCGACCCACAGGAGAACTGTCTGATGGAGAAGACACATTTCCATGTTTATCTTCCCCACTTTGCAAGTCTATTTTGCTCCTGTGACATCGTCACCCCCCCTGCTGCTTCCTGCGTCTGTCCCATAGTTACCATAACAACTGTCACCAGGACGCCGGCCCCCTCATAGTTGTGACAGTTTACTCCTCCAGGTTTGACATCCCCTTTTTTCCTCCTGTTCTTCTTCTTCCTCCCCTGTTTTCTCCTATTCACACTCTTATCTTTATGCTTTTGTCTCTTCTCTTCAACTAATTAGTGTAACTTTGTCCTCCTTATAGCTTTATGTTTTTAATCCTTGCATACACTAATAATTTAATTATTAGTTCTAAAGCATGTAAAAGAAAATCTACTTTCAACCAGCTGCTATAAAGTTTCTCCATTCATGTGACTGGTTCAGCACACACTGAGCAAACACTGAACAAAGAAAGGGATGACAGAGTGGGTGTGAGTTTAATAAACACGTCACAGGACTATTAAACAGAAAATATGTCAATACCGATGTACAGATGGAGTGTAGAATTAATCGGCAAAACTTGTCGTTGTTGTTATTGATCACAGAAATGATTCATTCTTGATATATTTTTAGGTGAAATTCACTGTTGAGCTACTCTGTGCAACTTAGTGAAAAATCTCTGATGTACATGAATTTTTTTTTTAACTTTTAATTTGCTTTTTTGACTGCATGAACTGATGAATAATGTGTCTTCTTTCTGGAGAAGTTTGGGTTGTTATGGTGATCACATCACTGGTACCACATAAAACACACATACAGTTGGGATATTACACTTTCAGCGTGGTATTTTTAAAAAAGTGTCATTTGGAGTCATTACATGAGTTTAAATGCCCATGAAAATAACTATTTGTGCTTTAATTTAGCAGTTTTTATTCTAGTATGCTTCCCCTATGTAAAAGTGAAGTGAAATTTATTTTGGTCAACAACAACAACACAGATTATCATTTTACATAAAAGTACTCAATCAAAAGTACACACATAATAATTTAAATATATACCGTAGTTTTCGGGTCATAAGCCGCTACTTTTTTCCCACACTGTGAACACTGCGGCTTATACTGACGTGCGGCTAATGCATTTTTTTTTTCATGCGGCCAAAAACATTTTGCCTGGTAACAGCAGACCAATAAAATTGGTAAGTAGTATATATACGGTATATATTTTTTACCGGTTGTTAAGAGACGTTGTAATGTTGTTTGTGCACTGTTCCGTAAAAAAACCATAAGCAACGTAATTTGTGTGTTACTGATACATACATACATACATACTACACTGTTCGAGGAAAAGAAGCATTTGCAGTATGTATTTTTGTATGTTACCATAACGTTTATGTTGCCATGTTTATGTTACCTTACGGATTAAATTAAACGTTAAAAATCCTCACGTGTAATATTTCTGTGTAAATATCTCATATTACGAGTGAAACGCATACGGCTTAAAATCCAGTGCGGCCTGTACAAGTACAAAATTGATTTTCTTTCTAAAATTAGAGCATGCGGCTTTTAATCAGGTGCGCTCTGTAGTCCGGGAATTACGGTAATTTATTGTAAAAAATAAATATTGCTTGAGAGAGATGGAAAGTCAGTTTTCATAGCATACCAAAGAGAGGCAGATGGGGAGAGAGGCTGTTGTTAATAGGCAGGTATATAACGACATTTCAGTATTTGTTTCGGTGGAAACATGTTTGGTAGAGACAACAAGCAAAAGTCTCTTCAGATTTTCTTTTTTAAAGCTTCAGAACAGCCTCTGGGTCAAGATTGGATATTAACACAAATGAATGAACAAGACTGGTTTAAAGCAGTATTGTATTTGCAGGTTTTTACGTGCTGGATTTGTGATAATTAGACCTTTTCTTCTGGCCACTGTGATAGTTTCACTAGTTACATTTTCAGGTCACTCGAAGGTAGGGCTGCTCGATTATGGCAAAAATGATAATCACGATTATTTTCACTGAAATTGAGATCTCGATTATTTGACGATATTTATTTAACAATAACAATGTATTGAATAATGACTTTAAAGATTGTCAAAAAATAATATAAAATAGTGTGCAATACTGATAACAGTGCAAATGTTTGCAATATAAAAAATAAGTGAAAAATGTAAACATCTATGTTTAGTGAACTTTGCAGTGTTGCTCTGTGGTGCAGCTACGACACTGTAGCAAAGTTTACACACTATGTCTACTTGTTCCACGTCTGACTCCGCGAACCCATAATGTTTCCACACCACTGAAGTTTTTTTTACCTCTCTTTTCAACCAACGGTAGTCACTCTCCTCTCCAAATAACTTCTGCTTAGCTTTCCGAGCTTCCCTTGGGTCCTCTTAATTGTTGTGACACGTGTTCAAAATGCAGAGAGGTGCGCTCGATTTGCCACACGGAGCAGCGCGAGAGTAAAGCATGAGGGAGGTGCTAATAATCGGCTCAGTCATTTTTAATGATCGTTGAAAGCCCAGATCATAATCTAGATTAAAATTTGATTAATTGAGCAGCCCTACTCGAAGGTTCGTCTCATTTACTTGAGCCCTACCAATTTCTATATTTCTATAGCCGCAGCTCACAGTGTAGTCACACAAAGAAGGGAAGACTGAAAAGTTTGGTCACAGAGATCCTATGATATGGATTTTATGATTTAAAAAAATGAAGTGACAAAAGATGTCACTATCATATCAATCTATCTATATTCTTATAAAACCCTGTTTATAGGCGTAAGCACGATTTGTATAGCACCAGCATAAAATCTTTTATGTAAAATCCATAAATATAGTTTTGAAAAGCACTTTTAATCAGTGCAATTCTTTCATTACTACCTTTTGGGTAAAATGCTTAGGCTGTTAAAAACAGGGCTTAATGAAGAAAAAGGAAGCATGCTGACCTAGAAAACTAGGAATATATGCACATGAAAACCCAAGAAAGAGAAGAGAAGAAGGTTAAAAAAAAGTATCTACAGAGGCCATTCTTCAAAAAGTGACATTGAGAAATGGACCTGGGGAGGTGGGACCACTATTCTAAAATAAAATCACCATCTTCAGCAGCATGGCGCTGCAGGGATACCTGTTCTGGGTCAGGGTGTGTGTGTGTGTACGCGCGCGCACGCACGTCCGCTCATGTGTTTTTTGAGTCTGTGTGTGAACAGATTGCGGTGTGTGCGCTGCATGTTGTTAGCTCTGTTGGCAGTTCTGATGAAGCTGTCATGAGGTTTAGTCACATCTTTCATAAGACTTGCACACACACACCAGAGAGCAGGGGAGTAATAGTCTGTTAATTAGCCTGTTGCTCCCCTGCATGTGTGTAGGCGTTGCTAAGCAGAGCACGCTCCCCGTCGCTGTAGTTCAAACTGAAGAAAAAGAGGTAAACGTGTTTCTTTGCGGCGATTGTTGCAGACACCTGGTGGTTTAATCGGCTACCTGATGCAACACATTGCCTGTTTTTTTTTGCCCACGCTAGATAAGTTACGCATCAGGTAGCTTTTTTTGTAAGATGGACTGTGACTGTAGGTTTTCATTTCCAACGTCCGGAGAGAAAAACAATGGTACAGAGGGGAAAAAACAGCTTACAATACGGGCAGCTTTGGCTAAATCGTGAGTCTAACATGCTATACTGGAAATCAGAGAATCATCACAAAGCTCAAATTAAGATTTTTAGCCTCATTTTATTTTATGTTATTAAACCAATATCAGCTTGCTAGCTTGCCTGGTCAGCATGATGTTATCATATGTCACATCTGTTGACTCTATTCAAGGTTATACACCTATTTAAATGAAACTAGCTGTCACAAAACTGATGATACATGCAAAAAAGATCATTACTAACATGTCTGGTTCTTTGTAACTGCAGTTATTTTTTTAATTGTCACATTCAGGTAGCATCCTATACAGTGGTGTTGAGGCTACTCACCATTACACTATTACAGTACAATTATTCTTTCAAACTGGTGGATCATCCCCTTTTAAAGATGTTAGATGTTCATTTTGCAGCATTAGCAAAGCAATAACAATAAATCACTGGTTACATAAAGTTGCTTGTATATAAATACATGCATTTCCCTCTGTAGTTGAGTAAACTGTAATACAGGGCTTGGATTTTGTTGAAACTAAACCATGATTAAATTATGTTGTAGGATTAAAAGTAAGTAGTTGAAACAAACATTTGTCAGCGAGAGAATGAGCACAATAGCTGCAGGAGGAGAAAGGGGGGGAATGAAATTACATTTCATAACATCAAGTGTGTGTGTGTGTGTGTGTGTGTGTGTGTGTGTGTGTGTGTGTGTGTGTGTGTGTGTGTTTGTGAGACCTGATTAAGGACAGTACAGAATGAAGTGTAGGAGGTGATACAGTAACACCAGCTGGTCTACATACTGACACACCAGACTGCCAGATCCGTGTGTGTGTGTGTGTGTGTGTGTGTGTGTGTGTGTGTGTGTGTGTCAAAGAGAGAAACAGACTTTGTGCGTGAGCAGACTTGAGATCAGATAACAGACTGGCTTGATGTCAAACTGATTATAAGTTACAATAGCTCATTAGCAAAACCACCTGCATGTTTGTTTTAAATTACGTGTTAGCTGTGGTCCCCGAGCTGCTATAATCTGAACGCATGTTCAGAAAAACTCATCCCTTTTTAGTCAAGAGTGCAGAATCCAAAGATTGGAGACTGATATCAGGGGTTCATGTATCTTCTAATCAGAGATGGGCAGTAACGCGTTACTGTAATCCGATTACTTTTTTCAAGTAACGAGTAAAGTAAGGGATTACTATTGCAAAAACGGTAATTAGATTATGGTGACTTTCACGTAGGAACGCTGCGTTACTGCGTTACTAAAACCGTGATTTTTTTTTGCGAGAATGTCTCATGACAGTGACGTAAGCGAGTGCGACGTTCGTGACAACAGCTGTCTGCAGATCAACAGTGGATAATATATCGAGTGCAGGAGAGAGTATGAGCGTGCAGCGTTTAAAGCGTGGAAGTACTGACCTTACTTTAAGTTTGATTCCATAAAAAGTGACAAAAACATTAGCGTCCATTGTGCGTGGGAAGAAAACTTCTTTTTCCAATTTTCGAAGTTACAGCAATCTCAATCGTTGTTTACTTTGCTTAATCTAGACCGATTATTTCTAAAACAGAGTAACATGTCGTGTGCAACCACAGGAAACGTCTTCCGTATCAACTTCATCAGTAAGGGTTAAATAACAAGGTGCCAGCTGAAACTTTAAATAATCACATATTCAGTGTAAGGCTTTTACCTAATTTAGTTACATCCAGGTGTGACTTTTTTTTTGCCTGATATATCTTTGGATTTAATAATTTTCACACATATCTAAACCATGTAATGTCTCACTTATTTACAAAATTGGAAATAAGCTGTCATGGCTTCATCAAAGATGAGGATTTCCTGGTGTTTTTACATTATAAATGACCAGAGTGCCATAAGAGGGCAATTTAGGAATTTAGGAAGTCTTGGTTAAATTAAAAGAAAGACCAAAATGAAATGTCTTTGTAACTTTTTAGGCCGGCACGTGTTTTCAGAACCACTCCAGTGTGTTTTTGCATTGATTCTACATGTCTCCCTTGTTTGGTGGGAGATGATGGTGATAAGAGTTTTTTTTCTTGTCCTTTCGAAACAACAGCTGACAAAACAGTCTAAGCACCAGGTCCCTTTGGTCCCTGTTCAAAGTTCCTCCAATCTTTTTAAGCTGATGTGAATTCATTCATCGTTAGATAAATTGAGTAGTTCCCGTGTGGCTACTGAACTATTCTTGTTTTACCAAGTATCATTTTAATGAATTAACAAATTTCATATTTTAATTTTAAAGTCTGAACCAAACCAGATCTAATCCTTGAGTGTAACATAGCCTAAATAGCCCCTTGGAGGAGGTAATCAGAATCAGAATCAGAATACTTTATTCATCCCGAGAGAAATGATGGAGAATTAATCATTCTTTTATATTCCTCAGCAGGATTGATCCCTCTAGTCACAGGTCCCTCTTTCCAACCTTAAAGAGTCCACTACGCTCAAAAATTAAAGTTCATAGACATGCTGCATAACCGTGTCTAAAGGCAAAAGTGTAAATTGCCGCAATTAAAAGAAGTGCAATCACAGCCTCTTCATGGCTATGTCTAACTGCTCTGATTTCACCCCAGGATTCTGATTTGAAGTGTGGTTATTCTTGAGCCAAACTTGAGATCTTTAGTTTAGTTTTTCTTTTTTATGTTTTGGGTTTTTTTGCACTATGATGTTTCAAATATATGCAAAGGCTTTTGGGCACATCATGTGTTTCAACATATTTTTTTAACTAAATTCTTTGTGACATGTCTAACAGCACAGTTCTTGTGTCAAATTTTAGCTTTTTTTTTTTTTTAGATCATCTCATCCACTTATGGGTGATGATAATGAAAGGATATGCATTGCAATATCTTTTCATGTCATGTATCTGTGGCAACTTTGTACAAAGGAAAGGTTTAGCCAGTTTATCAGTGTTTGGCTCAATAATAAAAAGCCATTTCCGACTTGAATCTATTTGTTGTTAGTTGACCATAGTCTACCAATAGCATCATCAGGTCTCTGAAATGGCCCAAACCAAGTTTGTTGTTCAAATAAATGTTTATATTAATCTGCCAATCAAGTCACAGAAACCTTTACGGTTTGCTAGGTTGTTAACGTCAGGGCTACTTTATGACCAATGTAGCCAACCATTTTGCAGCAGCATGACACCACACCACACCAATTAGAATAGAATAAAAAGCCTTTATTTTGTCAACGTACGTGTGGACAAACAAAAATAATGTCATAGTCTTTAGCAATATTTTACAATGTCCTGAGTGGTGAGAGTGCAGATCTAGAGTTCAGTACTTTGATGTCATTGTGATAGAAGCTTTTCTGTAATGTGAAGGTGTGGAGTGCCAGGTTCCTGTTGGAGCACCTTTATGACAGTTTACAGTCTTTATCCCTGTAGGCAGACTCATTTCCTTTGTGTATTAATCTTGTGGTGTCAACTGAAAACACAATGACTAAGTTGATTTTGTCGGTTGGTTGGCTGCGATTAGAGAAGTGGGCCTAGGGTGCATCCCTGAGGAGCACCTGTGCTATATGTCAGAGTAGGGAAGTGATGGGTCCCCAGTCTAGCAGACTGTGGTCAGATGTGTTAAGAAGTCACTGTTGCAACCTCTGGTGGGCCTGTGGCTTCTGAAGAAGATTCTGTCTGCTGTGATCTTCGTCTCATGCTAATTAGCTTTTGTTGCAACATGATGTCTGCTTCTCAGATATGTTGACTGGTTCTTAAAAGGAACCAAAATAGAACTGACTTTGCTCCAACTCTGAATAACAGGTAAATGGGAGACACTGATTACATTGAAAGTTTAGGTACTGCAGGCTGTGCTGATTACATCAGTAAAGCAGATAAGTGGATATCCCTACATGGCTAGCAATCATATGCATATGAGCCTGCATATGCACCTGCCTCATAAGCCATTTTCACACAAGACCTTTTGGCAGTCTCAGGGCTGGACATTTTTTCACACATTTTCCTTTCTGTAATATAACTCAGAGTAGGAAACGGTTCACTTCAGGCACACTCCCACTACTGGAAATACTCCATGTGGCTTAGAAAAGGTGAGTTTTCAGAATAGAGCATGCAGGAACTACACATGATGCACATATGCGAGCAGTAAATGGAGGAAATTATTTGTTGCACCATTCTCAGATGACATCACACAGATTTGCTACTAGGTCAACTGAAACTAAACTAAAACTAGGGTAAAGAAACATTTAAATTAACCAAAATAAAATAAAATAAAATAAAATAGTTTTGAAAATAGCTAATCCAGAACATATTGTGTACTCGCAAAATAAATGAAGTAAAAAATCATCTCGCTTATGTGATCTACCTTTAAAAAATGCTGTGATTATTTTAAGACCCATTCTGAGCTTTTGAAAAATTTGTCTCTATCAAATGTCCTAATGAAGCCGACAGAAGAAGAAGAAAGACTAGCTAACGTCTGATTAGACTTCAACGGGCATTTTCTTTCTTGAATCCACCTCGGTTGGTTGACGCACACAAGAGTTTTGACTTTCAGCATGTGTATAAAAATGGTGATAGAGCAGTGTTTATGCAAAAAAAAAATCGGTGTGGATATAGACGTCAAATGCATGCAGTTATCTTCTTTGTTGACTCTGGGACTCTAATCTTTTAACAGCTATAATCTTCCCCTGTTAGCAGAAGCTTGTGATTTCTCTCAATCTTTCTTAAACTTGGTGCTGTTTACTGTGCAACAACGCTGTCTCCAGACTTTGCACTGAACACACATGCATTTAGTGTGAGACTATAATTGGATTTAAAAAGGCTGCTTTTCTTCTTCTGTTATGTAAAATGGGTCATGCAGTGTAACATTATGGCATAACAAAGTGGTTGATATATTTATTTATTTATTTATTTATTGTTAAAAGCGTTTAGAATATATCCTCCAGTCTAATTTCCTGCTGATCAAACTACTCGGGAATAAAAAAAAAAAAGATTATCTGCCAATCTGCTTTCATGATCGACATAAATACAACGCCTTAAATGGTTCATGACATCAATCCAACGTATATCATTCGATTTTCCAAACACACAAAGGATCTCAGTTTTTCATCTAGCTCCTGGCCAAACAGAATATGAAGATGGAAAACAGCGAGGCACAAATGCCTCTCTCTCTCCTCCCTCTGTTGGTCAATCTGGATTATGTAAACAGGGAAGTGCAAGCTCGGGTAGATACCGTAACTGTGGTAGTGTGGCAAAGGTGACCGTGTGCGAGCACGAGCGTACTCGTTTGTTCCCAGGCAGTCCTGGCTTCACGTTCCAGCTGTCACTACCTGCTCTTTCTCTCCTCCCCCACCTCGCTATTTCCAATTCTGCTGCCCCTCCCCCCCAGACTTCCTTACAATGTGGGTTAGTATGTGTAACCATGTGACTGGGCTATGACCTTTCACCTTATGTGTGTGTGATCTGTGAAGGGTAATCCCACACGACCTCTTCCCTTTCTTTTCATCACGCTCTTCCACTTTTCTTGTCCTTTAATTACACATCTAGCCATTTTCTATTCCATCCCTTCTTTCTTGTCCTCCACCCTGTCAGGCTTGTGTTTTTCTTCCCCCACCTCCATGGTTCTTACTTCTCTCCACAGTTCGTCTCATCTGCACTGACAGTGTTTGCATTTATGTGTCACTGAAATTTACCATTTGTTGCAGTTGCGGTGTTTACGATGTGTTTATTAGTGTTAATGATGTGCGATGCTGCCCCGAGGAGCCAAAAAAAAAGAATTTTCCAAACAGAAAGTTGTACCACATGACTTTATTCATCTCCTTGTTTCAGCTTTGCATCTTGCAGCCATAGTTTGACTCCAGCATCACCCTCTCTATCGGTTCATATTGATCGCCTCCCCTCTCTGTCCACAATCATAAATCAGGCTGAAGTGGATTTGTGATTATATGTTACCGTTTTAGCTTGTCAGATCTGTATTTACACATTTATTACTACTAAACTAGGCGCCAGTCTATCCCAACCAATAAACAAATTCATATTCGATCGTATAAAATGTGTGCTTTTTGGACACCGAGAGAGATCCTCCAATCTAATGTTTCTGACATCAGTTTTGAAGGATTTCATTTTCATTGGGGCAAAACAGAATCAGCACATTAAAAACTGCCATAAACTATCAGATCGTTCACTCCTCCTCTTCCCCCTTTCCCGATCTCTCATCCTCTTCTTTTCCTCTCATCTTCTCCTCTCTGTCCATCTCTTCCTGGTTGAACCCCATTACCCTTGTTACCTAAGGCAGCTTTCCTTGAGTGGGTGTGTCCTGCTGACATCACACACTGGCTCCTGTGTCAGTTGGCTGGGGGAGGGGAGAAGCAGAGAGAGGCGGGAGGAGGTAGACCGGAAAAGCTGCGCAGTGGCGTTGCGGGGGTGTTTCTACGTACGGCGGTCAGGGGCAGTTTTCAACGACTCATTGTTTTGTAATTGTCCCGATGGTCTTCTGTCCTCAGTGGAGCGCCGGTAAAGCTGCGCGACGAGGCTAGGTGTTGGGTGACTCACACACGCGCGCGCACACATAGACAGACACCTACACACACTTTGACACGCTCGGTTCAGACAGAACAGAGGAAGTGTGTAAACTGTATGAAGAAGGAGCACACACACAGATTGGAATAAGTTTCTGAGAGTGATAAGGAGGAGGCATGAATCTCTCACCAGACTAGGATACAGAAAGTTGCAGCCACATGACATGGGTGAGTAGCTGAAACCTTTTGACTGACTGGTTCAGTGTGAGATTCCTTCTACCGCTTTCTCTCTCTGGTCTCGTCCCCACACGTGTGTTTTGTTCTGTAATCTCTCAGTCAGCCCAGTAATATCTCCTGCTCTGTCTTTTTATCAGTACGAATGCAGACACATTCTATCATACTGACCTATATGTGGTGCCGTGCCAAGTCTTTAGCTGGGCTGTTGAGGCAGAGCAGAGCTCAGAGGTTTCATAAGGCATGTTATGAAATAGACACAGGGGTTGTCCTTGTTCCTGTTCCTGCCCCCCAAAAAAGTATCTTTGCCTCAAGTTTCAAGGACTTCTGTGTCATTTTATTTATGTAAGACTTTCTTCTTGTTTCTGATTCACTTTTTTTTTTTCTTGAGGTTGATGTAAAAGTGTCTCGTCCCAAATCAGTTTTTGTAAAGTATAAGTAGCTTCCAGTCTTTGGGGTAATAGAATAGAATTCAACTTTATTGTCATTGCACATGCACAGGTGCAGGGCAACGAAATGCAGTTTGCATCCATCCAGAAGTGCTTTAGTGATATAGATATATTACAATATATATTAGCAATAATATAGATATGTAAGTAGGGCTGGGCCATATCATACGGTTCACGGTAATACCGGTATAATTTTGGGCAACGATAGAAAAATGAAATATCGCGATAGAATATGGGTAAAACGCGCATGCGCAGCGCCTTTGTTTTCATACGCACATGTCGGAAAAAGCATGGCGGCGAAAGCAAATCGTTGAATGAAACGCAACTTCAGTGGTGTGGAACTGGTTTAGCTTTCGTCCGTCAGATACACAACAAAGCACTATTTTTGGTAGAGCATGCTAGCGGGCCGTCGTTATTACCGTGTTTTTTGGAAAATACGGCACACTTAAAATCAATCCTTTGTCAAGCACCCTTGGCCACTGTACTAGTGTATTTCCATTGTGGGGGTGTTTATTGTAGGGGGGAGGAGACCAGAGGTTATAACTGTAACTGTTGTGTGGAGTTCTAGAGATCAGCCTTTAGAATAGGACTGCAGTGTGCTGATCTCCAGATGCATCTGTAAGAATAATGGGTAATAAAAGGATTGTGTAAAACATGGAAACATCTCAGCGTGATCTCTACCAGGACCAAAAGAATCGCAGAGACCGGCGTTGTCTCAACAATTGTCAGCAAGGAATTTGCATTTGCACTGTTAAATTTTTATATAACTTTAATTCACATAAAACAGCTGCTTGTTTAAGTGAAAATACATTGATGTTTTGTTTTGTTTTTTTGCACTAATAAAGTTGTGGAGTTGTAAAGTATTTTGTCCAGTGTCAGTTATATCGTCAGTTATATCGTTATCACAAATTTTCAAATGTATATCGTGATAAATATTTTTGGTCATATCGCCCTGCTCTAGTAATAAGCCATCTAATCCAGGATGAAGGGCTTCCTGTAAGTTTTTATAACAGTGTTCCCTCAGGTCTGTTAAAAAAATGTAACAAATTGGATTCATTAGCTGTAGAAAGGGTTAGGGTTAGGGTGTTAGGGGTTAGGGGTTAGTAGAGTAAACATTTGCTTGTTTACTCTACTCCATATGAATAGATATGAGTTTGCCACTCAGTGATTTCAACAGTGTTTCAGATCCACAAATAAACTTCTCATATGTTTCAGTGTGCGTTTAAAAATGTGTGGAAGGTAAAACGACACATTTCGAAGGCGTTCTATTACTGAGGTCACTCTTAGTATAACAGTAAACAATCGGTTTTAAGTATTGGACTGTCTTTATAAAATACGTGTGATATAATGTGTAACAGTTTTGAGTTTCTTAGCAGAAACCGCATATAAAGTAATAATGACGATCTTATAACACATGTAAGGGTTCTGATGGATGATGTGAGCTTTGATCTTATTTTGAAGGCGTTTCAGAGATGCTCACTCATGCAGAGGCATTCCTCTACGCTCTCTATTCTGTCACACACACACACAGTGGGGTCACCACGGAATCCCGACTCTGTCACTTGTCCAGCACTTAAAACAATCTCACGTGGGAGCGGGGAGATGCCTTTGAACGGGTGTTGTTTTTGTGTGGAACTGTGTGAAGTTAATGGTTCACTAAAGTATTTATTTAGTCTTCAGTGGCTTCAGATCTGTTATAAACAGGTGGGATTTCCAAAACTTTAGCACAGATTTAAAAAGAACTGTTGATTATTTGAATTTATTGACTGAATACTATTAGAATATTCAGTCAGTGAAGTTAATTTCACTAATTTCCATGTTTCCTTCAATATACTACAGCAGCGGTCCCCAACCCCCGGGCCTCGGACCGGTACCGGTCCGTGAGTCGTTTGGTACCGGGCCGCGAGAGTTGAAATGTATAGTTTTCAGGGTTTTTATCGGTTTTCAGCGTTATTCTGTTATCGTTTTTATCGTTTACTTGGTTTTCCTGGGTCTTTGCACGTGTTTTATGAATAAATCTTCTTTTTTTCGGTACCGGTACTAGTTTTATTTTATTGTATTTATCCGCGACACCTTAAAGGCCGGTCCGTGAAAATATTGTTGGGCATAAACCGGTCCGTGGTGCAAAAAAGGTTGGGGACCGCTGTACTACAGCATCAGTCAGCGCTTAGTATATAAATAGGTGTATTTTGATGGTACACATTAAAAATAGAGCGCAATGAAAATAAACATATTCTCTTATAAATTTGCAGCAGTTTACTTCAGCATTGCTCTCTCACCTTATTTTGAAACACCTTTATTGTGCATTGCCTCGATATTTTTTATGTCCAATCATATCTCTCCATGATGTATTCCTCAAGATCGGGGATGTCAATCATAAGGCTTGGATGCCAGAATCCAATCCAGCCCATTGGATTCTTTTGGAAAATGAAGGAGGGCATATTTTTACTTTTTAGTGTATTTTAATAAGTTTTGCACCTTATGGGGGATAAAGACCTCCCCACTGACTGTTCATACTATACAAAAAGTAATTAAGTAATAGATAAACAATTAAATAGTTAGTTAGTTGCTGTGCTTTCTATATTGACTTTAGAATTTATTTATTTTTAACAAGGAGTCAAAAAAAATTGACATTTTCTATGAATTAACGGAAACTTTCTGTTTTCTAACTACAGGATCACGTGAGTGACCAGGATACAGGATATTGTTCTGTAAATTTAAACATTTATTTCTTACAATTTAAGCCCAAAGAGTCATGCTGACAGATTTCTGTTATTTACTACAACAGCTTTTTTTTGTCGTGTGGAAAAACTGAGACGCATTGTTGAAATTGCATTATTTCTTATATTATGATATTTCAGGGGATTAAATGTGTAAACTTCTTTTCACTGACAGACACTGGTTTTTCACCAGTCTGCCCCACTTAGGATCAAACTAAGCTATGAGTTTGTGACCCACAAAGTAAACTGATATAGAATTAGAGATCAGTAAAATTAGACTGATCTCGAGGGATCTGTTTAGTGCAGGAAAGCCAAATGATGCATCAGAACGTCTCCTTTATGTGAGTGCACCTTGGGCCTTGAAGTGCGGTAAAAGTTATAATGGCCATTATCACTCACTAGGTGTTTAAAGTTTGAGAGTCTGTGAAAGTCACTTTGTTGTAATGCGTGTTAATCCTCTGACGTGTGGTTGTGTGTACATGTATAATTTGATCTTTGAGGCAACAACTTTTACAAGCCTTGCTGAGATGTTGTAACGCCTTTAATCATCAACGAACACTTAAATGGTTCCTGCTTCTGTGTATGCTTTGTATTCCTGACTCTGTTTATGGGGGAGTGGTTTAATATGACAGTTTTTTTGTTTTTTTTTAGCTTTAGTTGAGCGAGGGGAGGAGATTGAAGGGTGGTAGGAGTCCCCCCTCAGCAGGGCCCCAGCTCCAGCATGAAGGGTTATGTAAGTTTTCAGCTGCCAGCCTTCCTAGCTGCCTCTGCCTCACATTCACATTGTTATTGACCAGAAAGGAGCACACAGTGGTGGACCAGTAGTCAGAGAGTCAGTCAGTCACTGAGGTAGTCAATTTAAAGCCCACCTAAGTGTAAAGCCAGGCTAAGAGGAGGGAAGATCCACCTCCTCCTTACTTCTTTTTAAAAGTTTTTTTTCCTTGAAAGGGGAAGCAATTTTGAGAGTGTGACAGGGAGGCAGAGGACACCAGCTTTTCCTCTGTTTCTGATAACCATGCTGCTTCTGGATGAATCGGAATCATTTGCAGGTGGGTGACATAATTCGCCTGAACCGTGTTGAGGTTGTGGAAGCGATTCATCTTTGGGGAGAAAGTTAGAAAGAAATGAGGGGAAAATATGGAGGTGCGTAAATGTTGTATGCGCTATGAATGCTTTAAGAACAGGAAGAAAACGCCACACAGAGAGCTTCACGCGTACGCTGAAGTTTATCTGATGAGATAACGAACAGTGTTACTTGGCTGCAGAGGCGCTTCCTTTCTGCATCCTGTTTCAGGAGAGGCAGCATGAAGAGAAGCCAGAGAAGAGGTGCACGGAGGGGGAAAATGAGTTAGAAGCTGCAAGATGATGAGAAATGGGGAACTTTGATGTTATAAAACCAGCTAAGAATTGACTAGAATGTGCAGCAGTTGTTGATTGAGGGTCGTTAAGTTACTTAACATTGTTGTGTAACACTGGATCTATACCTCCTTAGGCGTGTGCAGTCTATCTGAGCACGCTTTCTATTTACTTTTCTGGTTTCATCTATTTTTCTCTTCTCAGTCACCGTCTACAATCGCTGCTCTCTCTCTGCTCGATTCGTCCCATTTTTCTTATCTTCCTTCCATCTTTCAGCCGGTCTTTCTCCCACTCGTGTCCACTGCCTCTCTCTCTGTTGTCATCTCAGTTCCTGCCTCCGATTGGCTGTCTCTACGGTTACCTAAACCAATGCCAGTGCTGTGATTGGCGGACGGGGGTAGGATCGGGCCATGCTGGAAGTGTGAGCATGTGGAGGCAGGAAAACATATGGTTCAGCAGACCAGTGGGTTAGGGGGGTAAACGGCTGTAGCTGGAATGAATGAAAATGAAGGCTCTGAGTTCGTTCACATTTCTTCATCTGTTTATCCAGCAAACACAAGATAATCAGAAACTTCAAATCTTGTGTTAGATCAACTTTAATAGTTTGTTTTCAGTCAGATCAGGATTTTAAGTCTTAAATTTGTCTTAATTTGAAGCTGTCTTCACTGAATTTAGATGTACAGTGCAATGATTTGTGAGTCTTGTTGCACATGCGCTCAGTTTAAAGTTGACTCACAGATATTAAAAACATGTGATCGTGTGGATGAAGTAGGATCCAGAGTGGCCCTAAAACCATATTCAGATTGTCCTTGTTCTGCTTTTTATTAGTTTTTTAAGATCCATGTACATTTGCAAACAGTGAACGGAAATCTTGGTCCGGACGTCTTTGCACGTATGCCAAAACTTCCGATAAATTAGACACTGCCCTCCAGGGGCACTTTAGGCAAACAATGGCTTCCCGCAGTGTGCCCAATAGGAATGTAACTATTCAAGGTAAAGTTATGCGTCACGTCAGTCATTGTTTCATTTTATGCCCAATGTTCTGCAGTAAAAAGACAAAACAGTGCAGCTGCAGGGATTTTTACACGTTTTAACAGCAGTTGTTGAGATTAAAACAGGTACTGTTAAGGTCTCCAGAAAAGGTCACCAGCTCATAATTCAGGATCTGCCTGATCACGTAAGCGTTTTTTTTAGACTTTAAAAACAGTGCTTTAATTTTGCTTAGCGAGCACCACGGCCCACTGACTCTCCTCTTGTTCCCTTTTGAAAAACGTTCACAGAAAATCCTTTATGGAGAAATAACTGTCTGCATGCTCGTAATTCATGGGATCGCTCTGGGCGTTTGGCTCACTATGAAAAGAGACACTAGATACCTCGTCATGTCTCTGATTGTGCTGTGTCAAATAGCGACGAAGGGTAAAAAGAATAGGACACACTGTTTTTCCCTAAATCTGTTGTGCGTGCGTGTATTTGAGAACAGTGCGTCCGTCAGTGGAGAGAGGGTTTCCGTGAAAAGAAAACAAATTTGACATTTTAATAGCAGCAAAAAGTCTGTCGTACAATAAAACAGGAACAGGCTTGTACTGATTGTTCTTCCATCGTTCTGCACTGCTTGCTCTGTTCAGCTGTAATTGGCCTCAGCATGCCGGGGAGGAACAACCCGTCCTGTTCAGGCCAGCACTGGAGTCCGGGCCAAGCACCAGGAGCACGTGCAGTCTGATTGCTTTCATAACGCCCCGGTGCTGAGGGTGGACACACGGCTAATGCTCTCTTTGTCAAAAAGCAGTTTTTATTAAATGTTCTTTCATCTTCCTGGTACATTAGATTTCTTTGTCTTTATTGTAAAATTTCCCCTTCCAGGTTCGAGTGACCTCTCTTTTTCATCTTTCTCCCATCCACACTTTTCCGAGTGCCTCACTCCTCCGCTCTCTCAAGTCTTAAAGAATTTGACCACAGATTAAAGCAGGTAGCAGATTTCCTTTTAAGAAATTTATACCCCATAAACTTGAGATCTTCTTTAACTTTGTGTGTATCCTCTGCTGCACTTCCAAGTCCTGTTTTACCTCATCTAATCCCCAGTTATTCTCTCTGTCTCATTAAATGGCCGCAGTGCTGTATAATGTTACAGTACAAAAGTCTTTTGATCAGATAGCGAACGTCATGGGTGTGGTGCCTGCACTAAGCCAATACCGGTTACATTATTTCACATTGCTACTAAATATTGGCTAGATTACAACGAGCTTAGAAATCTAAAGATGCTTTTTCAGTCTGCAGTGATCATTTATTCAGCTTCTTTTTGACAACCTGATTGGTAAATGTAAAGAGACGCAAGTCCCTGAAATGATAAACAAATAATTATAAAACAGCCCTATGATAGATTGGCGATGTTTCCAGTGTGTACCCAGCCTGTCGTCCCGTAATAGGTGGGATTGAATTAGTGGAAGAATAACGGATGGATTATAAAATGTGATTTGTTTCAGTCTCTTTATAACGACTTCACAATCATAAATTTTACTTGTATTGATATGTAATTAAATAGTCGTTATGGGTTGAAGAGAAAACAGTGCTTTTGCGGTGTAGCTCGAAGCGTTTCACAATATGAAATGTTTCTTGGTACTGAAAGAGGAGTAATGGGAAATGGTTACATGAGTTTTGCTCTCTTTCCACCTCCGGAGGAGCTGTGACCGGTAGTTCATTAGCTGAAATGTTTCTCATTGTGTGCCAAAGTGTTAAGATTTTGGGTTGCTCAGAAGATATCTCACAGGGTGTTCAGAGGCTGAAAGTACACACTGTGTGCAAACTGTTGCCAATAAGGGTTTTATGTAACAGGCTATAGTGTGACCAGCACGAACCATCCCGACGTTCTCTCCTTCTCCTCTGGCTCCTCCTCCCTCCTCTGCCTCCCTCCCCAGCAGCAGTGACACACTGGCCTACTAACAGCCTGTTCTACCTCGTCTCACCCCCTCTGCTGTGCCGTCTTTATCACATGGCCGTTGTCTCTCCACCTCCTTTTTTTCCTCTCTGTCTTCTCGTCTCACCGCCTCATCGTTTCTCTGACACACTCGTCGGAATCGCTGCCAACAGGAACATTTCATAACTCACCTGCATCGCTCTAATAAAGCAGCCTTAATAACTCATTCAGGGCAGTGTCTTACATAAGAGAGGTGTGCGCGTGCGTGTGTGTTGCTCAGCATTAGTATTGAGATTTTATTTTCGTCCTCATGGCAAGCACGTAACCCAGTTAAATCTCGGTCAGTCTTTCGGGAGAACAACTTAAAAACTTTGAGAAACTTTCCTGCATTTGGCTGTAATTTGGTTGGGTGGGGTCAATAAACCACAACAAAAAATTACAGAGACAGCGAGTGAGACAATATTTTTATTTGAACTATGAGCTTATAAATTGCTCTAATTTGGCAGGAAGTTCATGATGTATTTGCACTGATGATCATTTACAGATGCCTAGATCTCTGATTTGGTCACATGACCTTATAAAGGTTTAGAACTGCAGAAGTAGAAAGCATTTACAGTCTATGTATCTACCTGATATCATGGCCATGATCTGTTGCTAGTGAGTGAACGACTACAAAAGCATATACAGCGTGCAGCTACTCCTCCCCTGCACTGATAGGAGCCAGTTAAGGTGGTTCAGACATGATGCCTCCTGGATTTCTCTTAGGTGATGTGTTTTTGATGGCTGGCAGGTGGTTAATCGGAAGAGGAAGGTCTGGGAATTCCTGGTTAATGTACGCTCTTACCTGGATAAGCAGATGCTGATAAGGTGGATGAATAGATGGAAGAAGACATTATTCCATCTGTCATCAACTATGGAAAAAGCAGAAATAATACCCTACCTGTAACTGTCAGGCCAAGTTTAAGAGTTTTGCATTTTTTATAGTTTATAGTTTGTCTGTTGGTATGTTCTTCCAAGCAGTCTGTCCACCAGCGTCACTGTCTGTGCTCCATCCAGCCACCTTAAATAATCTCTGACACTCTCCTTGCCTTAAGAGAACAGCACGGACGCTGCTGAACAGCAGGAGCGAGGTGGAAAATCATGCCGACACACTCATCACTCTGTGTGTGTGTTTCAAAGTCTAGATGTTCTTTAAACGTCGCTGTGAGACCATCAGCTCTTGCGAGTGTGCTCTGTGTGCTTGCAATGCGTTACATCTTTTAATGTGTGTGTGTGGAGGACGTGAGATTCTTGTGAACATGCTGGTTGTGTAACAGCCAGAGGCAGCAGTTACATAAGCGTCCCTTCTCGTCGGACCAGCCTTAGCGGCGGTGGCCTGGCTGTCTGTTGGGGAGCAACTTTTTCCCTTTGTGAGACTCGGACTGCGTAAATGAGAAAGCCAGGAAGTCACTTAATAAAGCAGGTCGTCTTATTGGACCTCCACCTGAACACAAATAGAAGTTTTGTCTTTTCTATACTTTAACTCTTTACACAGCAGACTGACCTTGTCAACATATTCATCAATGACACATCTCCAGTTTGGATCCGTCATTTACGTTTCCACTCGAAACAGTATGTTGAACTGGAAGCTGTTATTTACTTCTGATAACAATCAAACTTTTTGTTTTGAGTTTGTCGGTTTTTCACATATTTTCCATCATGTTCTAGTTTACTAGGAATCTCTGAATAGTTGGGCCACAAGACAAGCCTAAATCACACTTGATGGTATAATTTAGCAGCCATTATATGAAGGTAGATCTTATCTCCAAGCCTCTCTGAAACTGCGATTTTTAATCTCAATTCTAAAGCTATGTTTGCAATACCAACTCAGATTAACTTGAAGTGAAAAAGAATAATGGCAGTTAAACAAGTAGGAGGATGGTTTCATTTCTTTTGTTCAGAGGGTCTTGGATTTCTGGCAGGTTACTACTAAAAGAAAAAAAATATGAACCTCTAGCATAGGAAATAAGAGGGGTTTTTTTTAGATTGATTTCTGCATTTTGTCATTTAAAAATGTGCAGTGAAAGATTTCCTTCACTTCACTTGCGGTGCTCCTGTATTTTCAAGTGAAATTCTACAAATTGCATCGGCTTTCAGTTAGCGTGAAGCAAAATCTTAGCCCTGAGTGAAAATTGGAGGCCAAAAAAGGCCATCAGCCAAGAAACAAGTGAAAATAAACAAAAACTTGTACCAATTCTCACCATTTTATCTCTTGCCTTAGCCCCCAGTTACATGCGAGATCAATAATTGGCCATCTTTCAATTGGGCCCCTTGGCAGATGTGTATTCCCCAACGTCTTTGCTGGTACTGGAATGCGACTGTGACCACAAAGAGGTATATGGTGCTGCACCTAAGACGTCCTCGTGATTTCTTTGGTTGATAGCAGAGGGCTTTGGTGAAAATGTGGAAACTAAGAAACCAGAACAGAATAGAGACCATTTCTTCTTCGAAGTTTAAGGGGCACCAGTTGAAACGAGCTGGCTGCTGAGGTAAGGCGACACATTTACTTTGAAGGTGAACGCATTATGCATTATGTTGTTTGTATTACACTTTTTCAAGCTTTACTACCACTCTGCTAGTGGGTTAGCAGGTGTTTGCAGACAAGTTTTCCATGCAAATTACAGGTGACTGCTGCAGGCTGCCGGTGACCAAAACAATCACCAGCAAGCTTTTGCTGCAACAGCCTCGCCAACACTCAGCAACCAGTTGGGGAATGCACATTTTCCCCTCAAGACTGGAGGTTCCCACGGGGGTAGCGGATCAGTCAATAGGTCTGTGTGACTGAAGCCTTATAAGTTTTCTGTGATTATATTTGGATCTACCCTGACAAATTCATCTCTATTTACACATAAGCACTTATTAAAAAAAATATCACCCGAGCTTTTAGTTTCTTATATTTGACAACCTAAATACCCTCCATGCATCCATCCACTTATGCTTGTCCTGATCAGGATTTCTTTAGTAGAGGATAAACCTTCATCAGCATCATCAGCGAAAACGTACAGCACATTATTGTTTGATATGAAGCATCGTGCCAGTAATCAGCTTGCATGTCAGACCGATGGAATTACAGCTTCTAATGACAGCAGAAATTGTTTTATAAATGGATCTCAGCATGGGGGCAATTGTGTACAAGTGAGACTCATTGATGAGGAAAGAAATCCAGCGAAGGAGGAGGAGAACAAGTGACAGGTGAGTGCGATGAGGTGGAAGCAGGATTAGATGGGAAGGGGAGGGGTGAGAAAATGAGAAGCAGGAAAGGACAAGTGTGAAGATGGTGCATCTCTGATTTCATGCAGAGCTGCATTTGGAGTGGAGAAAGTGAATAAAGACTTATAATACACACCTGCAGAATAATGAGCTAGTAAAGCAAATGTAGACTCAGGTGTTTAGTACGCATTCTAACAAAGGTTTAATTTTTTTAAAAAGTAATGAAAAAATAGTCAGGAATAGTCATAATAATTAAAAAATATCAATGCATGAATTGCATTTAAAACCACTTAATTTCAAATAGCTTTTCACTTTTCAAATAAATAAAACTTGCCAGTTACAAAAAAGCATTTTTATTTAAGCATGGCTTACTACTTGCTTCTTGCCTCTAATTCTTGTTGCGTCACAAAGTTGCCCTGTTTTACAGGCATTTTAAAAGTCTGTGATGTTACACAATTTATATTGCAGTTTTTCCAAACATGTTGAATAACTGCAAGAGAATTTGTGGTTCTCGGTAAAGGGGTTTAAAATTGATTCTTTTTTCCACCAGCACTTGTCCAGCTGAGCCTCTTGGGACAGCGTTAAATGAGACGATTAGATGAATCATTTAGATGCTCTGTTACTATAAATATTCTATTCTTCTATTTTCTATGTACTTCCTGGAATACCACGTTTGAATAATAATACAGTTTGTCCTCTCTGTGTGTTTGTGTCTCTGTGCACGTAAAACGTGTGACGCAGAGGATTCTCCACCGCGTAGTAGTAAATATGTGCCATCATCTGTAATCTGCTTACACAGACAGCAGCTGGCCAATGACGGGTCGCGACATAGACAGATTGTCCACTTCAGCCTTTCTTTCTTTCTTTCTTTTTACGAGGCAAGAAAAAGATTGAAAGCTTTTTTTTAATGTTTTAATCTTCAAAGGACATTAGACCCTAAAAACATCCTCAGGTCTCACCATTCCTTGAATGTCTGACTTGATGGAAGTTGGTATGTAGGTCAGAACCTCATATTTCCTGTGTGAGGCTGTGTTTGTGTGCATCTCTCTAAGCTCGCCCTCAGATGTCTCAGGTCATGATTTATAGATGCAATTGAATCTCATGCAGGTGTCGGATCTCAAACTAAATTGGGGTCATCGTCAGTTCATTGTTAATAGAGAAGCTCGGGAAAATGGTACTCGACGACTTCGGAGAGTACCAATCTTTACTCCCAGTTTTAGTTCAAGGTCCAGATTTCTATCCATCTTTTTTTTTGCCAGAGAAGTTTTTTTTGAGAAGCAAAGACAGATTACAGAAGAATCTGCAGTCTGCCATCTGTTTTTCTCACTTATGGGCAAAACCTTGGCATCGCTAACTTGTCAGTTTTTTCAGAGCCAAGAAAACAGCCTGTACCACTAATGACTCTAGAGAAAAACAAGACTTTATGAGGGGACTGATGCGTTATACTGCTGTTAGTACATATTTGTAGGTAATTCTCTTTGGTTACTCTTTTTAACCCTGTAGTTTTAACCTTTCCTGTTCTTCTGCCTCCTCACTTTAAGAAATTGACACATTAGGAGTTGCCACTTACTTCACATAAACACACACACACACACACACACAGAGTTCTTTGGCACACTTATGTTTGTATGTTCGGCAGCATAGTGCGAAGAGTTATATAAACACTTACATGCATTGATGTGGTTACATAAACTTGGTAAGCAGAAGATGTTTCTTCTCTGCAACCCCACTCAGACACTCATACGTGTCACACCAACCATGAATCTGTTGCCGGTGGCCTTGCATTCTGTCGAGGCTCGTATCTCTCAAGAACATGTTGTGTTGTCTTTTGTGAGGAGCGCTGGGTCTCGAGCCCACAGGGAGTGTCCAACTAAGCGAATTAATGGCTTAGAAAATGTGCTGCGGGTGCTGCTCACTCTGTGACGCTCGCTGGTCCCGGTGAGTCAGCATTTCATCAAGACACTGAATTACTTTCTTTCCCAGCTCTGTCGTGACGGAGGTTGAGCTTTCACCACGTTTCACACTTTGCTTTGACTAATTTTACCCACATATTGTCACAGTTGTTTTCTGCTCCTCGTGGCTTCGCAGCAAACTGATGGTTTAAATCAGTCACCTAGCAACAGTCAGCTCTCCAACTCTGATTCTCACCTTGAGATAACGCCTCAGCTGGCCTTCTGCACAAGGGAGGGTTTTTTTTTAATTAGGTGGGCGGGTCTTGGACGCTGAATTTAGATCAGAACTGAAACTGTGTAGTTACTGCATTTGAAGTGTGTGTGTGGGGGGGTTGCTATAACTCATGTTCTGAACTGAAAGAGTTTTCAGATTCTCATGAACCAAGCAATCATTTAATTAAAACATACTGATAATAAAAGCTGGTGTGACGCTTGGGGTTACGCTCTCAGTGTGTGACAAACTCTGTCGTTATTGCGTTAGATATGCAAGTCTACCACATCTCATGGACCTCCAAAACTCTTACAGCTATAACCACATGTTTATGCTCTTTTGAGTGAGCATATTTGGTCTGCTATGTGTATAGATATGCTGGTATGACTATATGTGTTCTCCAATATGTGCCGATTTTAAATCTTCCCAAAATAATGCAGAAAAGGGTTTGTTTGACATGGTGCGATCTCCTAGTTTGCCCATCTAAACCCTTCAAACCCCACTTTTTACAATCACAGCACATGCCATGTAAACCTCTGTCTTCAATTGAAATCATTAGGTTGCGAAATAAACTGTACATCTAGAATATCATCCACTATTTAGATATCAAGTTGTTTTATTTAATACCAATTGGCCTTTCTCCTACTCATGGCAACACTAATCTTTAGTGTTGAGATTTATTTATGTTCATTTCATCAGAAATCATAAATAAAATCTTTAGTGTGCTGAAGTGGAAAGTAGCATGGAAATAATAAGCCACCAAATGGTAATATGCTACTCAAACTGGATTTCCTGCTTCCTTGTAACTGACAGGTTATTGGCTTTTAGACATAATGGAGAATAGACCTGAGAAATTGAATCTGTGAGCAGTTTGGCAGGAGTTGCTGATACTGGAGGGAATCAGGTGATGAGGCACAAAGCAAAGGCCATTTGATGCAATTGCGATCCATATTGCATTATGTAATATGTTTGTGTCTGACTTCCTGCAGCCGATGACATTTATCTTCGCCGGCTATTTTGATTGGAGTGCTTCCAAACTCGTCCTCACAGAGTTATGAGCACAGCACTCAAGACGCAAGTGTACGTTAGCAAAGCATGATTCAGGAGAGGCTTTTGCTTCCTCGGGCCCTCGGCAGAGAGTATTGAACAGTTTATCTGTTATATAAGTTATTTTTGCACATTTATGCGAGCGTGTTGTATAACCTGTCGGGCCGTAATGCGACGAGATTCTCCCCCCATGTGTGCGTTCGCGAGTCTGTGTATGGGTCTGTACATCTTCCTGTATATATGAGAGGCACTTCATCGTGACAGCTTCCAGATTGCTCTCTGAAACACGCTGTTACAGCTGCACGGTGCTCTGTTTTCTGTTCATGTTAAAGTCCCAGCTCGGCTTTCACCTTGACATCTCTAATTTGTCAAAGTTGAGTTTAAACCCACAAAAAACAGTTAATATTCTAGTGACACGATGAGAGGATATAGAGAATGGGTAAATATTCTGTGGATGTGCAATCTTTTTCCCTTCCCTTAGAAACTAGTGACATGGCTGAATAGCAGCTTGTGTTCAAAGCTGCTACTGTTAAAATTCCTTCGGTTATTACTTAATAAATCACAGTATCTCTGCAGTAAAGTTTATTTTTGTAATCTTTTAAACAAACGTACTTTATTCTTTGACACTGCACTAAAAAACAGTAAATGAGAGAATTAAATTTTTTTGCCATTTCAAACCTTCAAGATTATAAACACATTATCAGATGGCAAACAGCAAAGCACCATGAGCCGGATGCTGTTTGCGTCTCCTTTTGTCTTCCAGCTGCTCTCAAAGCCAACCGGAGGTCCTTTTCCCATAAAAACAAGATGAATTTCTCCAGTAAAACCATTAAAGGGCCGTTAAATGTTTGGACTCAGTAACTGTAGCCAATCTGCTAATGGCCCCTTCTAGTGAATTCTCATTCTCCATTTAAGTTTTACTGGAAATGGCAATTATGTACCACATTTTTATTTCTTAAGTGAAAACAGGTGTGCTATGCCAGTGTTGTTATTTTATTTATTTTATTTTTTGGGGTTTTATTTGCAATAATTTTATTAGTTCGTGCTGCATGATATGTACTAAAACACACACACACTGGAAAACATTGGAAATGTTCATTTCATTTGACTTCACTTTGCTGTCACAGACAGAGCTAGTATAATGGATTTCACAGCATCAGTGAGGGCAGAACAAACACAGCAGTGCATACCAGTCCCTGGCCTTATATGCCCTCAGAGCTTTGTGCGCGCTTGCTCATTCATTCACTGTTAAGGAAAGCAAACTTTATACTTGAAATAGATCTCAGATAAACACAGTCACCTCAAGATCGGGTAGTGCGCAAATCGAGTGTGACGCCATGTGTGGAGGCGGGTGTGTCTATCAACTAATAAAATCATATTTGTCTTTGTGGCAAACGGTTCCTGAACGTCCTGTCCTCTTGACCCTGAAGAAAACAACCCTGTTTCCCAGAATGTGTGTGCGTGTGTGTGTGTGTGTGTGCCAAACACCACCGTGTTTTATTTTTTTTAACATGTCCGTGATTGTCTTTCCCGTCCCGCACTGAAGTGCATCTCTCTTTCCCTTTCAGTCGTGACCTCACTTTCATCTCTGTCCCCTTTCCTATTTCCCTTGCTATTCCCACCCCCTCAGTCTGTGTGTTTGTGGTGACGTTGAGGCTCTGTGCATTTCAGGATCTGTTATATAACTGTTGTGTAAGGTTGAAGGGAGGGAAATTCAGGGTAGACAGGGTAATCGAGTGAATGGAGGGGGAAAAAAAGCATGTGGTGAACAAGGTGAGCAAT